>NC_138340.1:68779409-69336909 GCF_046562875.1 Panthera onca | reverse complement strand
GATTGTGACCTGAGTCATAACCAGGAGTCGGACATTCAACCAAGTCAGGTGACCCCAAGATTTTATTTAAATTCGTTAATTAATATATAATGTAACATTGGTTTCAGGATTAGAATTTAGTGATTCCTTAATGCCCATCACCCCTATAGCCCATATCCCCATCCACCTCCCTTCCAGCAACCCTCAGTTTGTCCTGTACAGTTAAGAGTATCTTATGGTTTGCCTCCTCTCTGTTTTTAAAGCAGAGATGGGGTCTTCTGTCCATTTCTTAATTGGATTATTTGTTCTTTGGATGTAGAATTTGATAAGTTCTTTATTGATTTTGGATACCAAGCCTTTATCAGATATGTCACTTGCAAATATCTTCTCCCATTCCTTAGGATGTCTTTTAATTTTGTTGATTATTTGTCTTGCTGTGCAGAAGCTTTTTATCTTGATGAGGTCCCAGTAGTTCGTTTTTATTCCTCTAGCTTCCGTCAACATGTCGAGTAAGAAGTTGTTCCAGCTGAGGTCAGAGAGTTTGCTGCCTATATTCTCCTCTGGGGTTTTGATAATTTCCTGTCTCACATTTAGGTCTTCCATCCATTTTGAATTTATTTTTGTGTATGGTGTAAGATAATGGCCAGTTTCATTCTTTTGCATGTTGTTCTCCAGTTTCCCAAAACCATTTGTTGGAGAGGCTGTCTTTTTTTCCACTGGATATTCTTTCCTGCCTTATCCAAGATTAGTTAACCATATAGTTGTGGGTCAATTTATGGGTTTTCTATTCTGTTCTACCAATCTATGTGTCTGAGTTTGTACCAGTACCATACTGTCTTGGTGACTACAGCTTTGTAACATAGCTTGAAGTCTGGAATCATGATGCCTCCAGCTTTGGTTTTCTTTTTGAGGATTGCTTTGGCTATTCAGGGTCTTTGGGGGTTTCATACAAATTGTAGGATTGTTTGTTTTAGCTCTGTGAAAAATGTTGGTAATATTTTGATAAAGATTGCATTGAATGTGTAAATTGTTTTGGGTAGTATCAACATTTTAGCACTGTTTGTTCTTCTAATCCATTGGCATGGAATTTTGTTTCCCATTTCTTTGTATCCTTTTCAATTTCTTTCATCAGTGTTTTATAGTTTTCAGAGTACAGATATTTTACCTCTTTGGTTAGGCTTATTCCTAGGAATCTTATTGTGCAATTGTAAATGGGATCAATTCTTGATTTCTTTTTCTGCTGCTTTATAATTGGTGTATAGAAATGCAACAGATTTCTGTACATTGATTTGATATCCTACACCTTTCATGAATTCATGTATTGGTTCTAGCAATTTTTTGATGGAGTCTTTTTGGTTTTCTACAAAGAATATCATATTGTCTGCAAACAGTGAATGTTTGAGTTCTGTCTTGCCAATTTGGATGACTTTTATTTCTTTATGTTGTCTGATTGCTGAGGCTAATACTTCCAGTACTATGTTAAATAGCAATGATGAGAGTGGACATCCCTGTGTTTTTCCTAATTGTAGAGGAAAAACTTAGTGTTTCTCCATCGAGGATGATATTAGCTGTGCGTCTTTCATATACGGCTTTTATGATGTTGAGGCAAATTATATCAATCCTTACTTTGTTGAGGGTTTTTATCAAGAATAAATGCTGTACTTTGTCAAATGCTTTTTTGCATTTATGGAGAGGATCATATGGTTCTTTTCCTTTCTTTTATTAATGCCATATATCATGTTGATTGATTGTGAATAATGTACCACATCTGCAGACCAGGGATAAATCCCACTTAAATCATGGTGAATAATTCTTTATTGTACTGTTGGATTTGATTTGCTAGTATCTTGTTGAGAATTTTTGCATTGATGTTCATCAGGGATATTGGCATGTAATTGTGCTTTTTAGTGGGGTCTTCATCCTGTTTTGGAATTAAGGTAATGTTGGCTTCAGGGGCGCCTGGGTGGCTCAGTCGGTTAAGTGGCCAACTTCAGCTCAGGTCCGTGAGTTCGAGCCCCGCGTTGGGCTCTGTGCTCACAGCTCAGAGCCTGGAGCCTGTTTCAGATTCTGTGTCTCCCTCTCTCTGACCCTCCCCCGTTCATGCTCTGTCTCTCTCTGTCTCAAAAATAAATAAACGTTAAAAAAAATTAAAAAAAAAGGTAATGTTGGCTTCATAGAATGAGTTTGGAATTTTCCTTCCATTTCTGTTATATATATATATATATATATATATATATATATATATACACACACACACACACACACATATATTGTATATGTTAAATATATGTGTTATATTCAACACGTATATATATGTATATATACACGTATATATATACATATATACATATATGTATACGTGTGTGTGTGTGTGTATATATATATATATATATATATGTATATATATATATATATATAACAGTTTGAGAAGAATAAGTATTAACTGTTTCTTAAATGTCTGGTAGAATTCCCCTGGGAAGCCATCTGGCCCTGGACTTCTGTTCACTGGGAGATTTTTGATGACTAATTCAATTTCTTTGTGTTTATGAGTCTGTTCAAATATTCTATTTCTTCCTGTTTCAGTTTTGGTAATGTGTATGTTTCTAGGAATTTATCCATTTCTTCCAGATTTCCCAGTTTTTTGGCATATAATTTTTCATAATATTCTCCTATAATTGATTGTATTTCTGTGGTATTGGTTGTGATCTTTCATTCGTGATTTTATTTATTTGGATCCTTTCTCTTTTTGAGAAGTCTGGCTACAGGTTTATCAATTTTATTAATTCTTTCAAAGAATCAGTTCTTATTTTCATTGATCTGTTCTTCTGTGGGTATTTTTGTTTGTTTCTATATCATTTATTTATTCCCTAATCTTTATTATTTCCCTTCTTCTGCATTTTAGGCTTTATTTGGTGTTCCTTTTCTAGGTCCTTTAGGTGTAAGATTAGATTGCATATTTGAGATACTTCTTGCTTCTCAAGGTAGGCCTGAATTAATGTATTTTCCTCTTATTTGGACTGTCATGTTTTCATTTTCATTTGCTTCCATGTATTTTTTTTTTAATTTCCTGGCTAACCCATTCATTCTTTAGTAGGATGTTCTTTAATCTCCATGTATTTGTGGTCTTTTCAAAAATGTTTAATGTTTTTTTAATGTTTATTTAATTTTGAGAGAGAGAGAGAGTGAGTGAGTGAGCGAGCAGAAGTGGAGGAGGGGCAGAGAGAGAGAGAGATACAGAATCTAAAGCAGGCTCCAGGCTCTGAGCTGTCAGCACAGAGCCTGACGCGGGGCTTGAACCCATGTACTGTGAGATCATGACCTGAGCCGAAGTTGGACACTCAACTGACTGAGCCACCCACGTGCCCCTCAAATTTTTTTTCTTGTGGTTTACTTCAAGTTTCATAGCACTGTGGTCTGATAATATGCATGGTATGATTTCAATCTTTTTGTTTCTGTTGAGGGCTGATTTGTGACCCAGAATGTGATCTATTCTGGAAAATGTTCCATGAACACTAAAAACACATCTCATCCTGCTGCTCTAGGATGAGATGCTCTGAATATATTTGTTAAGTCCATCTGGTCTAGTGTGTCATTGAAGGCTATTGTTTCCTTGTTGATTTTCTGCTTAGATGATCTGTCCATTGATGCAAGTGGGGTGTTAAAGTCCCATACTATTATTTTATTATTATCAATGAGTTTCTTCACATTTGTGGTTGATTTACATGTTTGGGTACCTTCAATTTGGGGCATATTTATAATTGTTAGATTTTCTTCATGGATAGACCACTTAATTATGATATAATACCCTTCTTCAACTCTTGTTACAGTCTTTGTTTTAAAATCTAGCTTGTGTGATAAAAGTATGGCTATTCTGGCTTTCTTTTGGCATCCATTAGCATGATAGATGGATTTTCATCCCCTCACTTCAGTCTGCTTGTGTCTTTAGGTCTAAATGAGTCTCTTGTAGGCAGCATATAGATGGATCTTGTTTTTTTTTATCCATGCTGGCACCCTATATCTTTTGATGGGAGAATTTAGTCTATTTACATTCAGAATGATTATTGGAAGATATGAATTTAGTGCCATTGTATTACCTTTTGTGTTGGTGTTTCTGATGGTGTTTTCTGGTCCTTTCTAGTCTTTGTTGCTTTGGGTCTTTTTTTCTCTCCACTTAATGAGTCCCCCTCAAATTTTGTGGAGGGCTTGTTTAATGGTCATAAGCCCCTTTATTTGTTGTTTGTTTGGGGAACTCTTTATCTTTCCTTCTATTCTGAGTGACAGTCTTGATGGATAAAGAATTCTTGGCTACATATTTTTTCCCATTCAGCATGTTGAATACATCCTGGCACTCCTTTCTGTCCTGCCAAGTTTCTGTGGAAAGATCTGCTATAAACTTGATCTGTCTTCCCTTGTAGGTTAGGGACATTTTTTTTTCTCTTGCTGCTTTCAGGACTCTTTCCTTGTTGGTGTATTTTGTGATTTTGACTATGCTATCCCCGTGTGACCCAGAGTATCCTCAGACTATGCTGGCCATTCCTAGGTCTCTGCACTCCTTTCCTACTGGAGTACGACCACACCTGCCAGGCACTACCCTGGCAATGGCACAGACCTCAAATACTTCAGACTTTGTGCTCCACTGTTTATAAAAACTTGTGGTATTAAGCCCTTCTCCTTTTCCTACTCAGTGGTTTGGGGGGGAAAATTTTTCTTGTGCAATCCCCTGCATGTGTTTTTACTCTTTCTCTCTCTATCTTTCCTTCTTGCTCCTTTCTCCATGATCAGACAACCCGCCCCTCCACAGTGCCCATAGCAATTTTCCCCCAAATCAACTCTCTGCAACTCCTACCTTCCATCATATGGCAGTGTTTTTGTGTTTTTTGTACTTTTTTAAATCACTAGTTATGCAGTTTTTTCTCTCTGACATTGGATTGATTACTTGGGTGTTCAGAATTATTTGATAACATATAACTGGGCTTGAGGACCGAGGCAAGCCTAGGATCCCTGTACTCTCCTGCCATCTTAACCTCCTCCATGGCCCTGCTTCTCCTTTTGGCCTCTGATGACCTATATTCTATTTCCACACACTATCTCTTCCCCAGATATTTCTGAGATTATAGCCATCTTGTAGCTTTTACAAACAGTGCCCTTCACTTTTCCTGATTGCATCCCAAGTTATGCAAAACAGAGATGAGTGTCTTGTGCCACTCCTTTGGATATACTCCAGACAAATTTGAACAGATGTGCACAATAATTTGTAAATATAGTTTTCTCTGCTGCCTCTGGTTCAAGGGGGATCTGGGAACTGGGCTGCCATCTGCTCAAGACCATGATCACCACTGCACTGGGAAGGAAGTGGTACAAGATGAGTAAAAATGCCACAAAAACGTTCCTACCATTTAAAAGGTAGCTTTTTTCAGGATTGCACATTTTCTTGCTGGCTTTGAAACTTTGTTTTCCAGAGCTGCAGCAAAGTTTATGCAGACAACTTCTGTTTTTCTGTTTTGTTTTGTTTTGTTTGGGTTTAAAAAATTTTTTTTTTCTGTTTCTGTGGGAAGGGTGAGAGCTTAAGGTTTCCTAGACCAGCATTTTGCTGTTCTGAAAAATTTTATTATAACTAATGTTTAAACGTATGACACAGCATGTATCAAAAAAAACTTCTTGTATTTAAATGAGGTATATATAAATGAAACAGACAAAAATAAAAGGAAAACCTCTTTTTTTAATGCTACCTTATTCTCCAAGTGCTGAAAATAGGAAGAAAATATAGATCAGTGATGTTAAACTTTTCCAATATGTCACTGACAATTCTTTTTAAAAGTCATTAAAAATGAATTATTAGAAAAATAAAAAGACAAAATATAAACACTATTTTCTTAATGAGAGAAATAGATAAAAATTATTCTGTGATAGTTCTGTAGATGTTCCTAAAAGGTTCTTTCTCAATACTAATTAGTAACCTCTAGTTCTCAACCCGACCACTTTGTGTGGTCTAGGTTGATGATTATCTATCTGTCTTATGAATTAGAAAGACTCATGGGAACAAAGGAATAAATTGCTAAGGGAAAGGGTAAGGTTATTTTGACTGATATGAAAATTGTGTATACATGAAATCATCTAAAACATTGAAGACAGGGAATCATTTGGAAAAACATATTGCCCCAAATATGGTAAAAAGTTAATAACTACGTAATGATTTATAAAGAGTGCATACAAAAAGAGAAGTAAATCAGTAATATCTTAATAGCTAATTGAACAAAGACCCATACACCAATTATAAAATTAAAACTGGCAATGAAAGTGGAAAGCATGTGATTTCCTTTCAAGAGAAGAAAATATCAATCACGCTAAAGCCTGATACATTTTTTTGCTACAAAGTTATTTTTAAAATTGTCCTCATAATTTAGAAACTAGGTCAAAGGTTTATGCTGAAAGATAATTACTTGTTAGTCATAGGAGCAAAACAAGGCACGTTAAAAAAACAAACAAACAACTCTACATTTCTAAAGTGGAGTATTCAGTACGTTTTGACCGAAAGTGAGGTATGTGCCATAATGGTTAAGAGCTTGGGCTATGAAAGTGAACTATTGAGAATGATTTCCACCTTTAACAAATACTACCTGTGTAACCTTGATCAAGTTAGTCTGTGCCTCTCTTTCTCATCTGTGCAGCAGTGATAATAGTTTTATTTTATAGGCTTGTAGTGAAGATCAGGGAGTGAACACATGTCAAACTTTGCTTGGCTCAGACACAGCCCTCGGCAACTAGTAACAATGATTATTATTAAACACCTCCAATTACACATAGGACAAGCCTGCAGGGTTTGCCAAAGAGACCTGTTTAGAATCGTTCTTTACTCATTTTGACCGGAGTTTAAAAGAACTTACACCAGAGGCACACAGGATGAAGCAGGAAACATTTTTCTTGATTATGTTGTTTCATCTACATTCCTAGTTACTCATCTCTGAGCTTCATGCAACTATTACATTTCAGAACATCATGCCTCCAAGAATGCATTTTTCTATACTCTATACAGTAGGGGTCACGATGGTGACTCTTCTCACAATAGGAGTCTTAGAGCTGGCTCTGGAACCTTCTAGCCAGAAACTGGGGATCTAAGTGAAGGCACTTAGGATTGCGAACTCTGCAAAGCTGGGTACCAGACATTGGACCATGAGGCCCTGTATTCTCTCAGGAACAGTGACGCCAGTTAAAAGATCACATCAGTGTTAGAGATTTGTTAGTGGCAATTACTGTCTCCTTAATACTTTAACAATATATCCCACATTTTCAGCTGTTAACCTGTTATTGTAAGAAAAAAAACCAGTAACAATGGTAATACAATCGCAAACTGAGGGAAATTTCCAAATGTGACTTTCTTCAAACCATGCTTTCATTTTTTAAAGAACTTTTATTTTTCATTATAATTGGGTAACATACAGTGCAATTTTGGTTCCAGGTGCACAATATACTGATTCAACATTTTCATGCAACACCCAATGCTCATCAGAAGTGCACTCCATGGGACGCCTGGGTGGCTCGGTTGGTTAAGCCTCCGACTTCGGCTCAGGTCATGATCTCAGGTTCGTGGGTTCCAGGCCCGTCGGGTTCTGTGATGACAGCTCAGAGCCTGGACCCTGCTTTAGATTCTGTGTCTCCCTCTCTCTCTGCTCCTCCCCGCTCATGCTCTGTCTCTCTTTCTCTCAAAAATAAATAAACATTAATTTTTTTTAAATAAAAAAAAGTGCACTCCTTAACCCCATTACTTATTTCACCCATCCCCCCCACCCACCTCCCTTCTGTTAACCAGCAGTATGTTTTCTATTGTTAAGAGTCTGTTACTTGATTTGACTCTCTTTCTTTCTCTCTTTTTTCCCCCCCACATGCTCATTTGTTTTGTTTCTTACGTTTCACATATGAGTGAAATCATATGCTATTCATATTTCTCTGACTGACTTATTTTGGTTAGCATTATACCCTCTAGCTCCATCCACATCATTGTAAATGCAAGATTTCATTCTTTTATGAGTGAGTAATATTCATATATATATATATATATGTATATATATATATATATATATACACATACATATATCACATCCATTCATCCATTCATCTATTGATAGACATTTGGGCAGCTTCATAATTTGGCTATTGTAGACAATGCTACTATAAACATCAGGGTTCATGTATCCTTTTGAATATGTCTTTTTGTATTCTGTAGGTAAATACCCAGTAGTATGATTGCTGGGTCATGGAATGGTTCTATTTTAAACATTTTGATAAACCTCCATACTGCTTTCCACAGTGGCTGCACTAGTTTGCATTCCCATCAATAGTGCACAAGGGTTCCCTTTTCTTCACATCCCTGCCAACGCCTGTGGTTTCTTGTGTTGTTGATTTTAGCCATTCTGACGGGTGTGAGATGATGTCTCATTATAGTTTTGATTTCTATTTCCCTGGTGATGAGTGATGTTAAGCATCTTTTCATGTGTCTGTTGGCCATCTGGATGTCTTCTTTGGAGAAATGTCTGTTCATGTCTTCTTCCCATTTTTTATTGGATTATTTGTTTTGAGGTGTTGAGTTATATCCGTTCTTTATACATATTGGATAATAAACTTCTCTTGGCTATATCATTTGAAAATATCTTCTCTCATTCAGTAGGTTGCCTTTTAGTTTTGTTGATTGTTTCCTTTGCTTTGTAGAAGCTTTTTATTTTGATGTATGCCAAATAATTTATTTTTGCTTTTGTTTCCCATTCCTAAGGAGACACATCTAGAAATAAATTGCTACAGCCAGTGTCAGAGAAATTACTGCTTGTGCTCTGTTCTAGGATTTTTATGGCTTCAGGTCTCACATCTAGGTGTTTAATTCATTTTGAATTTATTTTATTTTTGTGTATGGTATAAGAAAGTGGTCCAGTTTCATTCTTCTGCATGTTGCCGTCCAGTTTTCCTGACATGATTTGTTGAAGAGACTGTCTTTTTGCCATTGGATATTCTTTCCTGCTTTGTGAAAGATTAATTAAACCACATAATTGTAGGTTAATTTCTGGATTTTCTCTTCTGTTCTATTGATTTATGTGTCTCTTTTTGTGCCAGTATCATACTGTTTTGATTACTACAGCTTTGTAATATAACTTGGAGTCTGAAATTGTGATGCTTCCTGATTTTGTTTTTCAAGTTTGCATTGGCTATTCTTGGTCTTTTGTGTTTTTATACAAATTTTAGGGTTTTTTTTTCCTAGTTCTAAACAAAATGCTGTTGGTATGTTTACAGGGATTGCATTAAATCTGTTGATTGTTTGAGTAGTATGGACAATTTTAAAGTCTTTCTTCTACCAATCATGAGCATGGAATGTCTTTCCATTTCTTTGTGTCATATTGAATTTCTTTCATAAGCATTTCATAGTTTTCAGAGTACAGATCTTTCACCTCTTTGGTTAGGTTTATTACTAGGTATCTTAATTTGAGAGGTCCAATTGTAAATGGAATTTTTTTCTTTCTGCTGTTTCACTATTGGTGTGTAAAAATGCAACAGATTTCAGTACATTGACTTTGTATCCTTTGAATTTACTGAATTCATTATCAGTTCTAGTGGTTTTGGTGGAGTCTTTCAAGTTCTCTATATATAGAATTATGTAATCTGCAAATAGTAAAGGTTTTACTTCTTAGTTACTGATTTGGATGTGTTTTGTTTCTTTTTGTTGTCTGATTGCTATGGCTAGGACTTCCAGTACTATATTAAATGAAAGTGGTGAGAGTGAACATCTTCCTCTTGTTCCTGACCTTGAGGGAAGCTCTCAGCTTTTTACCATGTGGATGATGTTAGCTTGGGTTTTTCATACAATGCCTTTATTATGCTGATGTATGTTCACTCTAAACCTACTTTCCTGAGGGTTATAATCATGAATGGATGTTGTACTTTACCAAATGTTTTTTTCTGTATTTATTGAAATTATCATATAATTTTACCCCTTCTTTTATTAATGTATGTATCACATTAATTTACTTGCAGATATTGAACCAACCTTGCAACCAGGAACAAATTTCACCTGGTTGTTGTGAATGACATTTTAAATGTATTATTGAATTTTTGCTAGTGTTTTGTTGAGGATCTTTACATCTGTGTTCATCAGAGATATTGGCCTGTAGTTCTTGTTTTTAGTGATGTCTGTATTTGGTTTTGGTATTAGGGTAATGGTGGTCTCATAGAATGAATTTGGAAGTTTTTCTTCCTTTTCTATACAGTAAAACCTTAGTTTGTGAGCATAATTCATTCTGGAAACATGCTTGTAATCCATAGCACCTGTATTTCAAAGTGAATTTTCCAATAAGAAATAATGGAAATTCAGATGGTTCATTCCACAACCCCAAAATACTCATATAAAAATGATTACAATACTGTAATATAATGCAAAACAATAAAGAAAATACAAAATATAAAGAAAATAAACAAATTAACCTGTACTTACCTTTGAAAACCTTCATGGTTGCTATGAAGGAGATAAGAGAGAGGAGGGTTATTGTGTAGGATGACTTTCTCTATCACTAACAGGATCACTGCTATATATTGGCTCAATGGAATCTTTTTTTTTTTTTTTTTTTTTTTGTGCAACTTTAACAAGGAACCTATCCAATGACCCATAATGAAGTAAAACATTCATAAGCTTTCTCTTGTGACAAAAAATACACTAGTGGCAGTTGTGGGCACCTTCCAATGTTCTGAAAACTCATTGATTTCTGCCAAACACCAATACCTGAGACCAAGCATCTGAGCATGGGAGACAATCAACCACAATCCCAGAGAGAGAGAGAGAGAGAGAGAGAGAGAGAGAGAGAAGAACCATTGGCTTAGCTGTGATCATGTGACATTTGGCGTCAGGTACTACTTGTATTGCAAGGCATTGCTTATTTATCAAGTTAAAATTTATTAGAAATGGTCACTCATCTTGTGGAACAATTGCAGAACAAGTTACTCACAATCCAAGGTCTTACCATATTTTGAAATAGGTGTTAACTCTTCTTTAAAAATTTTTTTTAAAATGTTTATTTATTTTTGAGAGAGACAGAGTGTGAACTGGGGAGGGGCAGAGAGAGACACACAATCTGAAGCAGGCTCCAGGCTCTGAGCTGTTAGCATACTTAACCAACTGAGCCACCCAGATGCCCGTCACTCTTCATTAAATGTTTGGTAGAATGTGCCTGTGAAGATCTTAACTTTTATTTGTTTCAAGCTTTTTGATTATAGACTCATTTTTTTTTTTTGCTGTTATTGGTATATTCAAATTTTCTATTTCTTTCAGTTTTGGCAGTTCATATGTTTCTAGGAATTTATCCATTTCTTCTAGGTTGTCCAATTTGTTGACATATGCTTTTTCATAATATTCTTTTATAATTGTTTGTATTTCTATGGTGTTGGTTGTGATTTCTCCTCTCTCATTTGTGATTTTATTTATTTGAGTCATTTTTTTTTTCTTGATAAGTCTGGCTAGAAGTTTATCAATTTTATTGATTTTTCCCAAGAACCAGTCTTTGGTTTCATTGATCTGTTTTATTTTTTTTTTAATATTTTTTTAGTCTCTATAGCATTGTTTTTTAAATCTGTATTATTCCCTTCCTTCTGCTGATTTTAGGTATTGTCTGTTCTTTTTCTAGCTCCTTTAGGTGTAGGTTTAGGTTGTTTGAGATTTTTCTTGCTTCATGAATTAAGCTTTATTACTATAAACTTGCCTGTTAGAATTGATTTTGCTTTATCTTAGAGGCTTTGGACACTTGTGTTTTCATTTTCATTTGTTTCCATACACACTTGAATTTCTTATTGGATTTCTTGGCTGACTCATTCATTGTTCAGTAGCACGTTATTTTACCTCCATGTATTTGTGATCTTTCCAGATATTTTCTTGTGGTTAACTTCTATTTTTATAGCATTGTGGTCAAGAAAGACGCATGGTATGTCTTCAATCTTCTTTAATTTTGTTGAGGCTTGTTTTGTGGCCTACTGTGTGATGTATTACAGAGAATATTCCATGTGAACTTGAAAAGAATGTATATTCTGCTGTGTTAGGAAGGAATGTTCAGAATATACGTGTTAAATCCATCTGGTCCAGTGTATCATTCAAAGCCATTGTTTCTGTATTGATTTTCTGTTTAGATGAGCTGTCCTTTGATGTAAGTGGGTGTTAAAGTCTCCTACTATTATTGTATTATTATTTATTAGTTCCTTTATATTTGTTATTAACTGTTTTATGTACGGGTGCTTCCATGTTGTGTGCTTAAATATTTATAATTGTTAGGTCTTCTTGTTGGATTGTCTTCTTTATCAATACATAGTGTTTTTCTTTTTTTTTTTTTTGTTACACAGTCTTTGTTTTAATATCATATTGGACAATATAAGTATTGTTACTCATAATATATATCAACTTTCTTCTGGTATCTATTTTCATGATAGATATTTCACTATCCTTTCATTTTCAATCTGTTGTGTCTTTAGGTCTAAAATTAGTCCATTGTAGGCAGCATATAGTTGGGTCTTTTTGTTAATCCATTATGTAATTCTATGTCTTTTGATTGGAGCATTTAATCCATTTACATTCAAAGTAACTATTGATATATATGTATTTATTGCCATTTTATTACTTGTTTTGTGGTTTCTTCTGAAGATTTTCTGTGATCTTTTCTTGTGTTTCTCTCTTTCGTCGTTTGCTGATTTTCTTTAGTGATATATTTGGATTTAGTTCTCTTTATTCTTTGTGTATTTATTTAATTTGTAGTTACCATTAGGTGTGTATATAATATCTTCAGTATATAGCAGTCATTTAGGTTCGAACCTATTCTTTACTCCTCCTCTCCCTAGGATTTAGGTAAATGATGTCATATTTTACATCCTTTTATTTTTGAGTTTCTTGACCAATTTTTTTTTAACAGAAATATTCATTTTGACTGTGTTTGTATTTCCTACCTTCATACTGTCACTTTTGGTGTTTTCACTCAAAATGTCTTCTTTAATATTTCTAGTTGGGACTGAGTTAGTGGTCATGAATTCCTTTAGTTTTTGTTTGGGAAACTCTCTATCTCTCATTCTTTTCTGAATGACAGCCTTTCTGGATAGAGAATTATTGGCTGGAGATTTTTCCCATTCTGCACTTTGAATATATATGACACTCCTTTCTGGCTTGGAAAGTTTCTGCTGAAAAACCTGCTGATAGCCTTATGGAGTTTCCCTTGTATGTTACTGCCTTCTTTTTGTCTTGCTGCTTTTAAAGATTTCTTCTTTTTCACTATATGTTGTCAATTACAATATGTCTTGATGTGCATCTGTCTTTGTTAACTTTGTTGAGGGCTCTCTGTGCCCCCTATAGCTGGATATCTGTTTCTTTCCCCAGATTAGGGAATTTTTCAGCTATTATTTCTTCACACAAATTTTCTGCCCCCTTTTCTCCCTCTTCTTCTTCTGGGACTCCTATATAATTAATGTTATTACAATTGATGGAGTCACTGAGTTCCCTAAGTCTATTCTCATTTTGCATAAATCATGTTTCTTTGTTCAGCTTGATTGCTTTCCATTACTTTGTCTTCTATGTCACTAATTTGTTTATCCATTTCTTCCCCTTTATTCTCTATTACATCAAATGTGTTTCTAATCTTGCTTACTACACTCTTCATCTCCAATTGGTTCTCTTTTAATGATTGTGGTAAGGGTCTCACTGATGTCTTCCACTCTTTTCTCAATTCCAGTGAGTGTCCTTATGATCATTGCTTTAAATACACCATTAGTCATGTTACTTATATCTATTTCACTTAGACCTTGAGCTGTGGCCTTGTCCTGGTTTTGTTTTTGTTTTTTTTTTTTTTTTTTTTTTTTTTTTTACATCTGCAACAATTTTCTCTGTCTTATTTTGTCTTTGTCTCTGTGCCTGTGTCTCTGAGTTAAGTCAGCTACATCTGTTCTCGAGGGTAATGGCCTTATGAAGAAGAGATCCCATAGTTCCCTGCAGTGTAGTGTCCCCTGTTCCCCAGGTCCTGGAGATTCAGAGAGTGTCTCCTAATATGTGCTGCATGTGGTTTGCTGTTTTGTCCTGGGCACTTTATGCTTCAGGCGATTCATGTGTAAAGGCTCTCTCTGCCTCTTATAGGCAGTGTTTGGTCCCTTCCTGAAATTGGTGTATTTTAACTAGTTGTGCTTGTGAAATGATACCTATAACTATGGCATCAGAACCCAGGCCTTACAAAATTCCTGGGTGGGAGATGCAGTGCGAGCTGGGGTTTGTGATGGTCTTTTAGGGGAGGTCTGCTGTGCTGAGACTTAGGCAAGCATGACTGGGAAAAGTGACTCAACTGGAACATGGGGTAGGGTGCCTTGTGTAGGCAAATTAGGTAGCAAGTCTCAGAACTGTGCTGGTTCTTACAGGTGGCTCTGTGATTTCCTTTGTCCCTTTGTTCCCAGAAGGGTCTCTCTGTGGATGTTGCTTCTCTGGGACACACTCCAAGACATACTTTGAGGTGAGCAAATAACTTCTCCACTGTGTGCCCCAGGCACTCTTCAGATCACTGTTTCCAAACCACATATGTGTGGACTCTTTGCCCTGCTTTCTCTCCAAAAGCCACCCTAATGTCTCTGGGTTCCCCCTGAGCCAAGCCTGCTGACCTGTAAAACTGTAGGATTTAAGCCCTATTCATTGCAAGAACTCATGAAATTCAGTCACCCTTGTTTTCTAAGCCAATTGCTATGGGGATTCATCTTCCCCATGTGGCTCCTTGTATGCTAGTCTGTCTCTCATCTCTCTCCACAACTGGAGCTCCCCAGCACAGCAAGCACAATCCATTTTTCTTAGAAACTGTGTCTCCACACTTCCTACATTCTTCAATGTGACCTCTTGCTACCTTCAGTTGTGGAGTTTGTTCTGCCAGTTTTCAGGTTGATTTTTGGGATATTTAAGATGTTTTGATAGTTGTTGTGCTGTATTCAAGGGACAAGTCAAGACTAGTCAAGCGTTCCAACCATGCTTTCTTAGTTGGCCTCCAAGAACATTCCCTGTGTGGAAGCTGGAGACCTTTCACAAATCCCTTTCTTCTCTTCTCACTGAACTGTGTTGCTGCCATTGGAACCTAGAAGTTCCTGACCACCCGAAAACCCTCTTTAGAGGTCTCTTGTCTGTATGTGCTTGTCCTGGTAAGGGTCCAATCCACACTCCTAGCTTCTGTCCTGTCACACATTTAGGATTCATCATAGCAATATTTACAGGTTTTCTGGTCCATGTGTATATCTTTTGAAGATAAGTTGCTTTGAGAAAGATGGAGAATTGAAGAACCCAACTTTGAGGCCAGGTTTCATATTCAGTAGCAAGTAGGCTCTGTTAGGGGAAAAAGAAAGCTATGAGATTTAAAAAATCAATGGGAGACAAACCATCTGGAAGAGAGTAAATGTTGCTGATTGCTTGCCTGGACTTAATCAGTTTTCTGTAGATTTTTCTGTAGATTTTTCTGTAGATTTTTCTGTAGATTTCCAACTACAGCCTGCTTCTTACCTCAGTTTTTCAACTTGGACATTGGGCTTCTGAATATACCTTGAAATGCTTCTCTGCCTCTTCATGTAATCCTCTCTCTGAACTCATCTTTCAAAACACATCTTTTAAGAGTTTGACTCATACTTAATACACAATATTACTATAGTTACTAGCTGTGGTTATAGCTCATTTCAATCTGTTTTATTGCGTGGACAACTTGTGTTTCTTATTTCTATTAAACTATTCATGATCATAACAGAAACACTTAAAATCCCTTGTCAAGAGATTGTGTAATGGCATTTGTCAAGAGTATTAAGAGAAAATAAACTACATTGCAGAAGAATTCTCTGATTTAAAAAAATACATATATCTGAAGACACATGCTTGAGTAGATTACACTGCAAACCTGGCCCATTTCCATTCATTAGTTATATCAGTGGGAAGAACACAACTTGTAGATAAAAGAACATATCTGTAGGCATGATAAATTTATCTGTGATTGGACCAATTGGGATTTTATGGTCTGAAGCATTATGCATTTGTCAGTCTTGTTTAATTGTTTTCAGCAAAGTGACTCAATCATATTATTCATGTCGTTGAGGGAAAAAAAAGGAAATGGTCTAAAATTAGCTTGTGTACCAACTCCAGGCAATTGGTCTTTGTCCAGACACATTTTTCTATCTGCTGTTAGAGCCTTGTTGTAAAACTTAGAACCCTTTGTGCAGAATCACATCCCATTAGCCATCTGTTTGTCTGTAACCTACCTTTCTTCTTATAATGTAAGGAGTTCATTATTTTGCATGTTAAGAGGCATTTGACTTTCATAACATTTATCTAAAAATATCTCATATCTATTAAGGAATAACAGCAGATAGAAAAAAGAATCTCACATTGAAACAATTTTCATAAACATACGTTTAAGGATAAATTGATTTAAAACATGGGAACTTCAAGGGGCACCTGAGTGGCTTAGTTGGTTAAGCATCTGACTTTGTCTCAAGTCATGGTCTTGCAGTTTGTGAGTTTGAGCCCCACATCAGGCTCTCTGCTGTCAGAGTGGAGCCCGCTTCAGATTTTCTTTCCCCCTCTCACTCTGCCTCTCCCCACTTGAGAAAGACTCTCTCTGTCTTTCTCAAAATAAATAAATAAACTTAAAAAAAGGGAACTTCACATAAAACGGTAACAAAACAAGAAAACGACAAAAATAGCTTCCTAAATAAATAATGCATTGCAGTAGAAAGTGCAAAATCTTCTTGCATTATAAAGTACATGAAGAGTCAGCATAGCTTTATGAATTTCAGAGAGAAATATAAATACTCTGAAAGTGTGTAACACATGATTATTAAAGAAGTTTGCCTTTGTTCCCTGACTAAAGTAGCAAAAACAGAGTTTGATAGCTCCTCCAAGCCACCCCCAAAGTAACATTGGACAAAAAAGAAAAAAAAAAAACCAGGGGCACCCGGGTGGCCGAGTGGGTTGAGCATCTGACTTCCGCTCAGGTCATGATCTTGTGGTTTCTGAGTTTGAGCCCAACATCGGCCTCACTGATATCAGCTCAGAGCCCGCTTTGGATCCTCTGTCCCCCTCTCTTTGGCTTTCCCCAACTTGTGCTCTCCCCCATCCCCCCCCAAAAAGGAAAAGAGAAAAACTGTAAGTTGATTAAAAGACTCGGTAGAGGTGGCTTGCAGTTGTGTTGCTTCTCAACTGTCTGGAGAAGTCACTCTAGATACCTTGGGTAGTGGTTGTCTGTTATCTCATTCATCATTCAGCATTTAACACAGTGCTGGCATTTATTAGGCGGATTTATTTTTTAACTTCTTTTTCTAAATACAGACATATCTTCAGTAATATTGAACACTTTGAAAATACAAAAAGGATAAGAAATAAAACGTGTTTGCATAGTTCCACCACACTGTGATAAAATTCTGAGCTCTTTTTTATCATTTATCTGTTAGCTTTTTGATGCATTTATGAATGTGTATACACATATACAAAAACACAATTGGAATTATATTTTATATGCCTTCAGAATATTTTTAAGTTTTTTATCACTAAAATAATTGTACCTATTTTTAATTTTATTGTTTTTTCAAATTTTTTACTTAAATTTTAGCTTGTAGTGTCATAATGGTTTCAGGAGTACAATTTAGTGATTCATCACTTACATACAACACCCAGTGCTCATCATAACAAGTGTCCTCTTTAATACCCATCACCCATCTAGCCCATCACTGCCCCCCACCTCCCTCCATCAACCTTCAGTTCATTCTCTGTCTTTAGGAGTCCCTTATGGTTTGTTTCCTTGCTCTCTCCACCCCCTTTCCATATGTTCATCTGTTTTGTTTCTTAAATTCCATGTTAGGGTGAAACCATATGGTATTTATCTTTCTCTTACTGACTTATTTCACTTAGCATTATATACTCAAGTTCCATCCACATTATTGCAAATAGCAAGCTTTTAGTCTTTTTGATGACTGAGAAATATTCCATTGTGTATACAAACCACTTCTTCTTTATCCATTCATCAGTGGATGGACATTTGGGCTCTTTCCATTGTTTGGCTATTGTTGATAATGCTGCTAAAAACATCAGGATGCATGTACCCATTTGAATCTGCATTTTTGTAACTTTTGGGTAAATACCTAGTCATGCAATTGCTGGGTCATAAGGAAGTTTTGTTTTTAACTGTTTAAGGAAATTCCATGCTGTTTTCCAGAATGGCTGCACCAGTTTTCATTCCCACCAACAGTAAAAGTGGGCTCCCTTTTAGCTGCATCCTCACCAACATCTGTTGTTTCCTGTGTTGTTAGAGTTAGCCATTCTGACAGGTGTGAGGTGGTATCTCATTGTGGTTTTGATTTGTACTTCCCAGATGATGAGTGATGTTGGGCATCTTTTCATGTGACTGTTATCCATTAGGATGTCTTCTTTGGGAAAATGTCTATTCATTTCTTTTGCCTATTTCTTAACAGTGCTGTTTGTTTTTTGGGTATTGAGTTTGATAAGTTCTTTATAGATTCTGGATTCTAACCCTTTTTCCAATATGTCATTTGCAAATATCTTCTTCCATTCCATAGGCTGCTTTTTAGTTTTGTTGATTGTTTCCTTCACTGTGCAGAAGCTTTTTATCTTGATGAAGTCCCAATAGGTCATTTTTGCTATGATTTCCTTTGCCTACAGCAACATGTTGTGTAAAAATTGTTGGGGCTGGGGCACCTGGGTGGCTCAATTGGTTAATCATCCAAATTTGGCTCAGATAATGATCTCATGGTTTGTGAATTTGAGCCCCGCTTCAGGCTCTGTGCTGTCAGCGCAGAGCCCGCTTTGAGCCTTCTGTCTCCCTCTCTCTCTGCCCCTCTCTTGTGTGCACTCTCTCTCTCTCTCAAAAATAAACATTAAAAAAAAATAAGAGGTCAAAGATGTCGTTGCCTGTGTTCTTCTCTATAAATTTGATGGTTTCCTGTCTCGCATTCAGGTCTTGCATCCATTTTGTATCTATTTTGTGTATAGTGTGTATACACTATATTTTGTGTATGGTACATTCAACATTTAAAGCTGTTTCTTCTGATATTTAACTTTGTATTTCTAAATACTTATACCACTGTTGTATAATTATTCAGTTCACAGTTTTACCAGTTTCCTTCTTACTAAAAGAGATGATGATTTAATTTTCTTATATTTTTCACGTCCACACTCACCATTCTTTCCATCGTTAAAGACAATCCCATGTGACCCTTTTGGACATTAATATCACAATTATATCAGTTTTCCTAATATCGAAACGTTTGCATGCTTTCAGATCTTTGTTATATAACTTTGGCTATTTTGTTTCCTTTAATAACTTAGAGGTTTTCACTTATATTTTTGTTCATATATTTTCTCCTACCTACTTTCTTTGAAGTTACATTTTCTAACTGGTTGAGGGGGTTATCTATTATTATTCTATTTTGTTTAATAATAGGTACAATTGTCACTTTTTTTCCTAAGTGTACCATAGGTATATGAAATTATGTAATGGGAAGGGAAGAAACAGAACAAATTTGATCCACTAGCCTAGAAATACAAACATGTCATGTTTGTTTGTTTGTTTGTTTATTTATTCTAAATAACACCAATTTGACTCAGTTCCCACATACTGGTTGTATTAGGAAATTTAAAGTCAGAATTGTGAAGATCTTTTTTATGCATGTAGGTTTTAAATTTTATTTTAATTCAATGAAAAGGACTGAGAGGTCTACTTTAATGACACAGTCCTATAATATTTTTGTCTACTTAAAATTTTATAATACAAGTTTGCTACAGCTGTATCTAAATGTGATTATAGAAATATTTTCAACATATAAAGCTTCTTCTTAATGATGGATCAACATTTATCAATTAAAAGCACGCTATCTTGTTTGACACTTATTCTTGAAAATTCAGATTTGCCTGATGTTACATCACTAATTAATTTTGATCCACATTATTTTTCAATGTTGTGTTTCTCCCAAGCAAAGCTAGTAAGATTTTTAAAGCATATGTGTTTTTATTTAACATATTGTAGAATTAAGTTTCTTTTTCCTAAAAGACTGGTTTTTTTTAGTGTTTAAATAAACATAGAGCACAAGCAGGGGCAGAGAGAGAGGGACACACAGAATCTGAAGCAGGCTCCAGGCTCTGAGCTGTCAGCACAGAGCCTGATGCAGGGCTCAAACCCAAGAACTGTGAGATCATGACCTGAGCCCAAGTTGGACGCTTAACCAACTGAGCCACCTAGGTGCCCCTTAAATTTCTTTTTCTTTTGGTATAGTAGGTTTTAAAATTGTAGATAATTCTTAATAGTTAGGATTATATTTGATAGGTTGATAACAATGCTAATAACTTAAAGGGCATTGCTCTTTAGAATAGATACACAACTTACCAGTGTTATTGACAAAAGCAAAAGAAGAAAAAAAAATAGACATGTAGACTCCATGAGGAATGAGAAGGAAAATGTACCATAAAGGAGGATTTTTTAAACCTTGAAAAACTGCTGCTTATAAGTGAAAAGCAACTTTGAAAACCAAGATAAATAGCATGATTTCCTAGAAAAGAAATAAACTACCCAAATTACCCAAGTAGAAGTGGAAAATTTTAATGGATCAATTAGAATAAAAGAAATCCAGGAGGTAATAAAAGATATCCTATTGAAAAGGGCACCTGGACCAGGTTTCTTCACAGCTGAATTTTAAATAATCTATTAAAGACTGACAATGCTATTGAAACTATCCTTGGCCATAAAGAAGATATAAATCTTCCTGTTTCACTTTACAAAGCCAGTAAAATTTTAATAATAAAATTTTATCATGATAGCACCTAAAGTAAAATTATAGAAAATCTCAATTTTAAGTAAAAACCAGCTCATTTTAAGTAAAATGTTAGCAAGGAACCCAGAAGTACATCAAACGAATAATACACTATGACCAAATAGGTTTTGTACAGAAATGAAAGTATTTAAATATAAATGTATGTATCAAATAATCCATTACATCAATAAATCATAAGGGGGAAAAAGATCATATTCTTTGATGCTGAAAGAGTACCTCATAAAATTCATAAGCCATTCCCTTTTTTTCCAGCAAAAATTAAAACAATGGCACAGGTAATGAATTCATACCTCTTCAAAAGAGGGTTTACAGTGAAAAGTCTTTTCCACTTGTCCTGACATTGAAACTACAGAATATCAAAGGAAAAAAAAAATCTTAAAAGCAGCTGGAAAGGAATAAAGATTACTACGAAAGAGTGACCCACTTCTAACAAACAGCTCAAAATTTGAAATGAGTAAAATAATATTTTTAATATGTAACAGAAAATAACTGTGACATATTTCTTCACTGAATAAAAATGTTTCAAGAAATCAGGTAAAATAAAGACATTTTTAGGGAAAAAAAAAAAAAAGCTGAGACAGTTCACTACTGCCACCATTAAAGGGAATTCTAAAGAATGTACTTCAAGAGAGAAAGGTTTCTTGAAGGTCTAAGATGCAGGACAGAATTATAAACAGAGATGTTTGTAAAAGAAAAATTGGTGAAATAAAGAAAACAAAAGTGAAATAATTTGTAGAGTAGGTGAAAAATGAATAATAGCAATAGCATATAAGTTGAAAGGAGGCAATGATAGCTAAAATTCTCTTATATACTTGAATTTTTAAAAAGAAGATAGATACTGATTAACTTTAGGGTAATTGATTAAATATCAGAAACATAATAAAAAACTGTACAGTGTAAAGAAAAACATAATGACATAATAAACTTAATAATAATGTAAATATAAAACACAAACACTTTGGAAGTGATTCTTAAAAGAACGTATTTCCAAATAATATAACTAAAATTGAAGGGAAAAAAAAGATTGAGAGTTGTAGAATGAGAAATAGCATAGCATGCAAACATTAATTAAACTGGATGCCATCTTGATAACATACAAAGTAGATTTTAATGAAAAAAAAAGATTACCAAATTTTAAAATGTTTACTACTGACTGATAAAGGTAAACATGTATGTACTAATAATATAGCATCAAAATACATAAGGTATAAATAGAAGAAAAGTTACAAGAAGATATTAAGAGATCTGACTTAAGAGTAATATGTTTTTGGGGTGCCTAGGTGGCTCAGTAGGTTAGCATTTGATTTTGGCTCAGGTCATGATCTTGCAGTTCATGAGCTTGTGCCCGGCGTCGGGCTCAAAGCTGACAGCTTAGAGCCTGGAGCCTGCTTGGGATTCTGTGTCTCCCTCTCTCTGTGCCCTTCCCCTGCTCACACTCTGTCTCTCTCAGAAATAAATAGACATAAAACATTTTTTTAAAAAGAGTAATAGGTTTTTAACATCCTTTTAGAAACTGACAAATAATGACACATTCAAAAATTAGTAAAGACAGAAATATGACTAAGATAATTTACATGTCTTACTAATAAACACATAGAATATTATGCCTAACAACTGGAAATGCACATTATTTTCAAGAAACCATAAAGCATTATGAAATGTGACCAAAATATAGACCAAAAGTTATGTTCAATATATTTCTAGGGTTTGGTAACATACATTCAAAACCTTTTTATTAAAATTTGTGGGATGAAGCTAAGGATACAGTTAGAGAGAAATTTATAGCTGTAAAGTCTTACATTAGAAAAGAAATCCCATGGGGTGCCTGGGTGTCTCAGTCTGTTAAACGTCTGACTCTTGATTTTGGCTGAGGTCATGATCTCATGGTTAGTGAGACAGAGCCCCCCCCCCCCCCCCCATCGAGCTCTGAGCTGGACTTGGAACCTGCTTAAGATTCTCTCTCTCCTTCTTCCTCTGCCCCTCCCCTGCTCACACTCTCATTCTCTCTCAAAAAAAAAAAAAAAAAAAAAAAAAAAGTGAAAAATAAAAGAAATCCTAAAATTTAAGAAGCTAATCTTTCAACTAAAGAACTATATAAGAACAAAAGAATAAATCAAGGAATGAAATAATAAAGATATGAACAGAAATTAATGAAATAGAAAACAAAAATCTAGTAAGAGTATTAAAAAAGCCAAAAATTGGTTCTCTGAAAAGATTATTAAAGGAGGCAAATATCTGACAAGATTAAGAAAAAAAAAAGAATGAAGGAATAAAGGAACGACCCACAATAAATGAAAAGAGAGGCACATTGCAGGTTCTGCAGGGGTTAAGCAGATTAAAATAATTAGGATATAACAGGTAAATGTATCTCATGATGAAACAGTGTGAATTAGATAAATGGATAAATTCAGAGAAAATAAAACTTATAAAAATACTCATTTACCCACTCATCCAACAAATACTTTTTGAGGATCTATTACGTACCTGAAACTGTTTTTGGATTTTGAGATGGTTCAGTAAAGAAAAGAGCTAAAGATTTGTGTCTTTGAAGAGCCTACATTTCAGACCACCAGTAGAAGACAAAAAAGCAAACACAATAAGTCAGGAAATTATATGATACATTAGAAAATTATAAGTGCTATTAAAAAAAACAAAAAGAAAATGTAGTTATAAGCAGCTGAAAAGGATCAAGAATGCTGATAAGTGAGGGTAGTTCTTATTGAAAATGTGATATTGGAGCAAAGACGTTAAGCAGGTGAAGGTATTACCCATAGAAACAGTGTTCCTGGTTGGGGGAAGGGCCAGTGAAAAGCGTTAATATGAGAATATGTCTAGCAAGTTTGTTCCAGGAATAGCCATTGTGGCTGTTGCAAGGGAGGAAAGTAATAAAGTAACATGAAATTAATAAAATATGCAACCAGAGAGGTAAGGAAGAGGCCAGATCATGTAGGATGTTGCAAGCCGCTGTCCAGCTAATACAATGAAGAGCCATTGAAGGATTTAAGGACAGGAGTAATAGCTTCTGATTTGATTTAAATTTGAGAAGGCTCATTCCAGCTTCTGTTTGGAGAAACAACACTAAGGCTGTGTTATCAATTCTGTAGTCATTAGGCAAGTGTATCTATTTAAATTTAAATTTAATTAACCAGTTTCTCCATGACATTAACCATAGTTCAAATGCTCAACAGCCATATGCGGCTATTGACTACCATATTGAACACACACACACACACACACACACACACATATATATATATGTATATCATTGCAGAGAATTCTTTGTGAACGTATTGCTCTAGGAAAGCAGAGGTAGAAACAAGGAAGTGAATGGAGAAATGAAAGCTGTAAACCAGCTGAGATGATGCTGTCTCCAACTGGGATGGTAGCATTGGAGCAGTGAAAAGTGATTAGATTCTCATTAATTCTAGTTCAGGAAGAAATAATTGATAATGTGATAGAAACATTAAAGAAATTCAATCATTAGCTAATTGAAATTCAATCTGTAGTTTTCAATAAGAAAACAATGGAACCGGTTGATTCTTCAGGGACGTTCTAGCAGTCAAATACTAAATAATCCCAAATTTATACAAATTCCTTCACAGAACACATAAAAAAACTTTTTTCAACCCATTTTATGGCCTTTTTTTTTTGAGAATTTATGTATTGTAATACATGTATTTAACAAAGTACTCATATCAGAAGAGAGGAAGCGCTCCTGCAAATCAATAAGACAATGATAAATAAAGCAGAAGATTTGAACACACACTTCATAAAAAAGGATATCCAAAGGGGCAATCGTGTTTTGGTGTTCAGCGGCATTAGTAATTGTTTTGTATTTGAAACCCACAAATGAAACCCAGAATGAATGGCTAAAATGGAAAGACAGAGGACACCAAGTAGTGGTGAGGATGTGAAACAGCTGGAACTCTACATTGCCACAATTTTAGAAAATAATTTGGCGAAACCTACTAAAGTAAATGTTAAGCGTCTCCCTGACCCATCAGTGCTGCTCCTTGATATATTCTTAACAGAAATGAGTATGTAGGGGTGCCTGGGTGGCTCAGTCGGTTAAGTGGCGGACTTCAGCTCAGGTCATGATCTCGCGGTCCGTGAGTTCGAGCCCCGTGTCGGGCTCTGTGCTGACAGCTCAGAGCCTGGAGCCTGTTTCAGATTCTGTGTCTCCCTCTCTCTGACCCTCCCCTGTTCATGCTCTGTCTCTCTCTGTCTCAAAAATAAATAAACATTAAAAAAAAATTAAAAAAAAAAAAAAGAAATGAGTATGTATGTTTGGGAAAGATGTGCACAAGCATGTCCACAGCAGCTTTATTTATAACCTCTCAAATCTGGAAATGACCTAAATATCCACCAATGGAATGGGTAAATTGTGGATATTCTCATTAAATGGCATACGACACATGGGGGCAGGGGGTTACTTCTACATGGACATGAATCAACCTCAAAGGTACAATGTTGGGGCATGTGGGTGGCTCAGTCGGTTGAGTGTCTGACTTTTGCTTTTGGCTCAGGTGATGGGGCTCAAGTCATGACCTCATGATTCGTGGGCTGGAGCCCTACATCGGGCTCCATGCTTGGAGTGTGGAGCCTGCTTGAGATACTCTCTCTCCTTATTTCTCTGCCGTTCCCCCACTCATTCTATCTCTCCCTCAAAATAGATAAATGAACCCAAAACAAAAACAAAAACAAAAATGACACAATTTTGAGTGAAAGAAGCCTGACACAAAAAAAGACAAACTGTATGATTCCATTTATGGGAAGTTTCATAAGAAGCAAGTCTAAATTAGGATGGCACATCAGGTCCATAGACAGCAAGAGGCACGAGGGAGTCTTTTGGGGGAACTGAAAATGTTTTCTGTTTTGCTCTGGGTGGTGGTTCCATGGGAGTGTTCATAGGTAGAAATCCATCCCTCTACACGGGTGGGGCATGTGTGCTTCACTGCATAAAGGTCATTCTTCCCTAAAGGAGGACCATGACAATAGCAGGATTTTGCAGGGTGCTTTGGGAGGCTGAGCTGAAACTGTATCTTTTCGGCAGGGACAGGGGATTAGAGTGGGACAAATGAGGCTGAGTAAGTGCAGGGCTGGACCTTATGTTGGTTTCAGACTTTGATACTTTGTTCATCATGGGTTTGGGGGATTTTGATTTCCTACATACTGTCTTATTAGTTATCTTGATATATATTCAAAAATTGTAAGCAAAATGTTATACACTGAATCCAGTAACACATATCATACATCATGACCAAGATAAGATTAGCTTATAAATGCATGTTTACTATATTGGAAAATCTAATAATTAACATTAACAGGAGAAATAGGTGGAAAAACTAAGAAAACACAGAAGTGAAAAAACTGGAAATCATATTTGTAATGCAATATAAATTAATAATATAAACCATAAAAACTGATCACAAAAGAGAGAAAATTCAATCAGGTAAATTATCTTAGTTGCCAAAGACCTATATATTATGTTCACCTTCATCAAGCATTCACTTACACAGTCTTAAGATATATTTATGGGGGAAATTGGCTAAACATTTAATGATTAGAAACATCATTGCTACATAAACTCTTCCAGGGTGTGCATGTGAATGTATTTTTTAAAATGTAAGTTATTTTGGGGGCACCTGGGTGGCTCAGTGGGTAAGCGTCCGCCTTCGACTCAGGTCATGATCTCATGGTTCGTGGGCTTGAGCCCCACATCGGTCTCTGTGCTCACAGCTCAGAGCCTGGTGCCTGCTTTGGATTCTGTGCCTCCGTCTCTCTCCACTCCTCCCCAGCTTGCACTCTGTCTCTCTCTCTCTTAATAAGTTATTTTTATAAATCCAGCAAAAGAAATTATATCAAAATTTGATATACTCCCTAAATTTACAGTCTGATATTGATAAAAAAATCAAATTAAAATATTAACATTCAGAATTAGCAACACAGCAAAAGAATTATACACCACAACTAAATGAATTTCATAACAGCAATGTAATAAGTATTCAATATAAGGAAATACATTAATATAACTTGTCATTTTAATATGTCAAAGGAGAAAATCATGTAATTATTTCCTCATTTCATCGTGAATGATGAAAATACATTTGAAAACAATTTAACATCTACTCCTGGTAAAAATTAAATCTAATTAAAGTAGAAGCAGATAAATATAGATAAACAGAGAACTTAAATGTATCATAATAATGTCTATTTGAAAATGTTTAATGCATTTCTATTGAATTCAGCAATGAGACAATGATACCCACTCTCATCACTTAGAATTAAAATTGATCTCAGGGAGGTTATTAAGGAAATGCAAACAGATAAAAAGAAGTGAATAAAATGGGAAGAAGATACATGAATTATCTTTATTGGCATACGGTATGGAAAATCCAAGAAAACCAACTGAAAAAAATAGTAAAAGTAGTTAAAACATTTTCTAAGGCTTATCCTTCCTTTGCAGGAAAAAGTCACACAATGGCTACAGAAATTATATAAATCTAGAAATAAAATGATAAGAAATGAGTAAGCTTTGTATGAAGAAAACTTTCAAATGCCATTTAAGGTTATAAATAAGTCCTTATATTGTACAGATGTCAAATTTAACTATGTAAAGTTAATGTGATCCCAAGTGTTTTCTTTTCCTGAAGGCATGTATGATGAAAACCATGCTCATTAAAAAGTTAAGGTTTTCAATAAATGTATTAACAAAAAATGTAGTAAGAGGAAGAGTAGCAGGTGGGATTAGTCATAGTACCTATTAAAGCAGATTAAAAATTTAAACAAGAGTGATTAAGCAATGTGTATTAGTGTATGAATATGTAAACATATCACAGTTACAAAATAGGGGAGGCAGAAATGGACTTAGATATACGTACAAGATGTTAATATCTGGTAGAGGTAGTATGGCACATCAGTGGGAAAGAGGAGGATTAATTTAAAAAATGATTGGTACTTATTTCTATTCAAAAAATATAAATTTTGATCCCTATTGACTCATATTAAAAGAAATTAAAGATGGGTTAAATCACAAAACAAACCCCCATATTATCATAAGAAAATGTGAGTGCATTTAAAATAATCTTCACTTCATAAAGCTATAAAGGAAAAAAATATATTTGAAATTTAACTTCACCAAAAAATCAAATATTTCTGGACACATACCAAATAATAAAACCAAGGAAAACAACAGAAACACTTTCGCTACCCACATCTGCAAAAGGATTATTTTTCGTAAGATAACAGATTTGTTAGAAAAATAATATCCAATAAGAATTTGGACAAATATAAACAAATAGTTCAGAGTGAGGAAATAAAAATGAATCTTCAATATGACGTGCAATATTTTTTGTGGTAAAAATAATGCAGATTAAAACTATGATATACCATTTTCTATTGAAACATATTTTTCATTGGCAAGGGTATAAGATAAGAGACAATCTCGCATGCTTTGAGAAGACTGTGTATTACTGGGAACTGCTGTAACAAATTACCAGAACCTTGGCGAGTTAAAGCAACAGAAATTTATTCTCTCACCCTCTTGGAAGCCAGAAGTCAACGTTAATTTCATGGAGCTGAAATCAAGGTCGTACTCCCTCTGGAGGATCTAGAGGAGAATCATTTCCTCCTCTCTTCAGTTTCTGGTGGCTCCTGTTTTTTTCTGGACTGGTGGCCTCCTCTTTTGTGTGCATTTGATCTCCTTTAGCCATGGACAATTTGATGGCATTTAGGGTCCTCTCAGATATTCCAGGATAATCTCATCTCAAAGTCCTTAATCACACCTGCAAAGACCCTTCCTTCAAATCACAGTCACACGTTTGGGGATAATATGAGGAAGTATCTTTGGGAGCTATTATGGGACCACCAGAATTCTAACTGGAAAATCAACTCTGCAGAGCAACATCTAAATAAATTAAAATCTTTCAGTTTTGATGATAATTCAACTCTTCACAAAAAGAAGAATATGGTTTTATTATATCATAATACATTAAGTTAAAAACAAAGAAAACAGTTTACCAATATAGGATTGAGATAAATAATAGTATATCCTAGCCTCTTTGTCGGTTGTATTTGTTGTAAATACGTTCCAGTTTTTTTCACTCACTCTGTGGTGTCTTTATGAACAGGAGTTTTTAGTTGTTCTTAACTGTAATGTAGTCAAATTTATCAATCAACCTTTGAGTTGCTCTTTTTGTATCTTATTTAAGAAATACTTAATTTTAATATCTTAAAGATATCCTGCTATATTTTCTTCTAAGAATTTTAAAGTTTCACTTTGAAATTTAAATCATTTTTTGTCTTAGTTAACTTTTTTAATTTTTATTTTATTTTATTATTTTATTTTATTTTTTGAATTTACATCCAAGTTAGTATGTAGTGCAACAATGATTTCAGGAGTAGATTCCTTAATGCCCCTTACCCATTTAGCCCATCTCTCCTCTCACAAACCTTCTAGTAACCCTCTGTTTGTTCTCTATATTTAAGAGTCTCATGTTTTGTCCCCCTCCCTGTTTTTGTATTATTTTTGCTTCCCTTCCCTTGTGTTCATCCGTTCTGTGTGTTAAGTCTTCATATGAGTGAAGTGATATGATATTTGTCTGTCTTTGACTAATTTCCCTTAGCACAATACCCTCTAGTTCCATCCACATAGTTGCAAATGGCAAGATTTCATTCTTTTTTGATTGCTGAGTAATACTCCATTGCATATGTATACCACGTCTTCTTTATCCATTCATTTAATTCACTTGGAATTCATGTAAAGTGTATAGTGAAAGTTGACATGTGGTCTATCACATATATTACATTTCTCATTTGTACATGGGGCTGTTTCTAAGATCTCTCTATTCTTCTTTTTTTTTTTAATTCCTTTATTCCAGTATGTAACTACATACTACCTTAATGACATTTGCTTCTTTATGAGTCTTGAAAAATAGTGGGACACACACTCTGACATAACTTTAGTTATTCAAGAATGTCTTAGCTTTTCCTATCCTTTTAGTCTATTGTATGAATTCTAGATTCAGTTTGTCATATTTCATGAAAAAGCTACTTTGGGAAAAATTGACATTCTTATATGTCCATTAACATGGTATGTCTTTAAAAATATTTGGTTCTTATAAAATAACTTGAATAATGTTTTTAAATTTTTTTATATAAAGACCATAGTCATCCTTTAAATGTTTGGTAGAACTATCCCTGGAAAGCCATACAGCCCTGGACTCTTGTTTGTAGGGGAATTTTTGATTATGGATTCAATTTCTTTGCTGATTAGGGGTCTATTCAAATTTTCTATTTCTTCCTGTGTCAGTTTTGGTAGTTTATATGTTTCTAGGAATTTGTCCATGTCTTCCAGATTGCCCAATTTGTTGGCATATAATTGCTCATAATATTCTCTTATTATTGTTTGTATTTCTGTGGTGTTTGTTGTGATCTCTTCTTTCATTCATGATTTTATTTATTTGGATCCTTTCCTTTTCCTTCTGGCTAAGAGTTTATCAATTTTGTTAATTCTTTCAAAGAACAAGCTCTTGGTTTCATTGATCTCTTCTACTATTATTTTGATTTTGATATCATTTATCTCTGCTCTGATTTTTATTATTTCCATTCTTCTGCTGTTTTTTTTTACTTTATTTGCTGTTCTTTTTCCAGCTCCTTTAGGTGTAAGGTTAGGCTGTATATTTGAGACATTTCTTCCTTCTTTGGGAAGGCATGGATTGCCATTTATTTCCCTCTTATGACTGCCCTTGCTGCATCTACCATTTAAAGAAAAGTTGATACCTATCCTTTTGAAGCTGCTCCAAAAAATAGAAATGGAAGGAAAACTTCCAAATTCATTCTATGAGGTCAGCATTACCTTGATTCCAAAAGCGGGCAAAGACCCCACTAAAGAACTACAGTCCAGTTTCCCAGTAGAACAAGGATGCAAAAATTCTCAACAAGATACTAGCCAACCAAATCCAACAATACATTAGAAGAATTACTCACAACTGTCAAGTGGGATTTATTCCTGGGATGCAAGTCTGGTTCAATATCCACAAATCAATCAATGTGATACATAACATTAATAAAAGAAAGGATAAGAATCACATGATCCTCTCAATAAATGCAGAACAAGCATTTGACAAAATACAGCATCCTTTCTTGATAAAAACCCTTAAGAAAGTAGGGATAGAAGAAACATACCTCAAGATCATAAAGGTCATATACAAAAGATTCATAGCTAATATTATCCTCAATGGGGAAAAACTGAGAGCTTTCCCCTTAAGGTCAGGAGCATGACAGGAATGTCCACTCTCATCATTGTTATTCAACATAGTGTTGGAAGTACTAGCCTGAGCACTCAGAAAACAAAAAGAAACAAATAGCATCCAAATCAGCAAGAGGAAGTCAAACTTTCATTCTTTGCAGACAACATGATACTCCATATGGAAAACCCAAGAAGACCACTAAAAGATGGCTAGAACTGATATACAAATTCAGCAAAGTTGCAGGATATAAAATCAATGTACAGAAGTTGGTAGCATTTCTATATACCAATAATGAAGCAGCAGAAAGAGAAATCAAGGAATCAATCCCATTTACAATTGTACCAAAAACCATAAAATATCTAAGAATAAACCTAACCAAAGAGGTGAAAAATCTATACACTGAAAACTATAGAAAACTTATGAAAGAAATTGAAGAAGACACACACACACACAAATGAAAAATATTCCATGCTCGTGGATTGGAAGAAAAAAACATTGTTAAAATGTCACTACTACCCAAAGCAATCTACATATTCAATGCAATCCCTATCAAAATAACACCAGCATTTTTCACAGGGCTAGGAAAAATAACCCTAAAATTTGTATGGAACCACAAAAAACCCTGAATAGCCAAAGCAATACAGAAAAGGAAAACCAAAGCTGGAGGCATCACAGTTCCGGATTTCAAGATGTACTACAAAGCTATAATCATCAAGACAGTATGGTACTGGCACAAAAACAGACACTTAGATCAACAGAACAGAATAGAGAACCCAGAAATGGACCCACAAACGTATGGCCAACTAATCTTTGAGAAAGCAGGAAATAATATCCAATGGAAAAAGAAACAATCTCTTCAGTGAATGGTGTTGGGGAAACTGGACAGCAACATGCAGAAAATGAACCTGGATCACTTTCTTACATCATACGCAAAAATAAACTCAAAATAGATGAAAGACCTAATCGTAAGAAAGAAAACCATCAAAATCCTAGAGGAGAAAGCAGGCAACAGCCTCTTTGACCTTGCCTGCAGCAACTTATTCAGAGGCAAGGGAAACAAAAACAAAATGAATTATTAGGACCTCATCAAGGTAAAAAACTTGTCCACAGTGAAGGAAACAACCAAGAAAACTAAAAGGCAACCATCAAGATAAAAACGTCTGCACAGTGAAGGAAACAGTCAACAAAACTAAAATGCAACCAATGGAATGGGAGAAGATATTTGCAATTGACGTATCTGATAAAGAATTAGTATCCAAAACCTATAAGGAACGTACCAAACTCAATGCCCAAAAAACAATCCAGTGAAGAAATGGGCAGAAGACACGAACAGACCCTTTTCCAAAGAAGTCAACCAGATGGCTAACAGACACATGAAAAGATGCTCAACATCACTCCAACATCAGGAAAATACAAATCAAACCACAATGAGATACCACCTCACACCTGTCAGAATGGCTAAAATTAACGCCTCAGGAAACAGATGTTGGCAAGGATGTGGAAAAAGGAGAACCCTTTGCACTGCTGGTGGGAATGAAAACTGGTACAGCTCTCTAGAAAACAGTATGGAGTTTCCTCAAAAAATTAAAAATAGAACTACTCCACGTGTGGGCAATTGCACTAGCAAATTGGTACTTATCCAAAGAATACAAAAATGTTGATTCAAAGGGGGCACATGCACCCCAATGTTTATAGCAGCACCATCAACAATAACCAAATTATGGAAAGAGCCCAAGTGTCCATCGACTGACGAATGGATAAAGAAGATGTAGTATATATATATACAATGGAATATTACTTGGTGATTAAGAAGAATGAAATCTTGCCATTTGCAACAACATAGATGGAAGTAGAATGTATTACACTAAGCGAAATAAGTCAGAGAAAGATAAATATCGTATGATTTCACTCATATGTGGAATGTAAGAAACAAAACAGATGAACATAGGGGAAGGAAGGAAAAATAAGATAAAAACAGATGGAGGCAAACCGTAAGATACTCTTAAATACAGAGAACAAACTGAGGGATGCTGGAGGGGTGTTGGGTGGGGGATGGGCTAAATGCATGATGGGCACTAAGGAGGGCACTTGTTGGAATGCACTGGGTATTACATGTAAGTGATGAATCACTAAATTCTACTCCTGAAACCATTGTTACACTATATATTAACTAAACTGGATTTAAATAAAATTTTTAAAAAGTGACCACAATCATCCTTTATAAACTATAATTTTTATTATTAATCTTTGAAAAATTAATTTTCTGTTTGTTTCCAGTATCTAAAATGCACATGACATTTTAATGTTGATTTTACATTTGGCAATGCTGTTAACCTTTGCTAGAGATTCTAATCATTTTTATCTAAGTGGTTGGATGGTGGTTTTTACATAGATAATTATGTCATGTGTGAATAATGGAATTTTCTTTTTTTCTATGCCTTATGCATATTGTTTCACTTTTAAATTTACTGTGTGAACCAGAATTTGCAAAACATTGCAGAATAGAATTGGGAAGTCTTAATATTCATATAAAAACTATACATATAATCAGATACAGTTCAATGAGTTTTGACAAGCCTAATAGTTATATAAATTCCACAACTATATAAAAATATATAGAATATTTCTGTTACCCCATAAAGTTGCCCAAACCTCTCTCTCATCTCTAAGCAAGCTTTAATCTGATTCTGTCTAGTGGTCCGGTATAACATGTAAATAGAATCATAAAATATGTAGCTTTCAAGTATTTTTTTAAAGATCAGCCTAATGGGTTTTAAATCCTGCATATTGTGGCATGAATTAGAAAAAATTCACCTGGGGCGCCTGGGTGGCTCAGTCGGTTAAGTGTCCGACTTTGGCTCAGGTCATGATCACACGGTTTGTGAGTTTGAGCCCCGCATCACGCTCTGAGCTGTCAGCACAGAGCCTGGAGCCTGCTTTGGATTCTGTGTCTCCCTCTCTCTCTGCCCCTCCCCTGCTCATGCTCTGTCTCTCTCTGTCTCAAAGATAAATAAAAACATTTAAAAAATTAAAAAAAAAAGAAAAAAATCACCTTTCATACAATCCAGAAAACTCATATCTAGGTATTTAATCCAAGAGAAAGAAAAATATATATTCACACAAATATCATCGGAAAATTTTCCTAGCAACTTTATTCTATTGCCCTAAAATGAAAACAAAACAAAACAAAAAACAAAGTACTTACCAATTCCTGAATGAATTAACCTATTTTAGGCCACCCACAGAAGGAGATACAGCTCAGTAGTGAAAAATGAACTACTGAGTAAAACTTTAGTGAAGGTCATTGTTGAAAGGTTTGGGTCAATATATTATTTGAGGTTTAAAATGGTAAGAATGAGGGACACCTGGAACTCACAAATACTGCTGGTGGAGATGTAAATTGGTACAACCACTTTGGAAAAATGTTTGATAGTGTCCAACAAACCCAAATACAAGCATACCCTCGACCCAGCAGTTCCAGTCTGAGCCATGTTTATAGCAGGGCTGTTGATATTAGTCTCAAACTGAAAACTATATTCAGCGTCTATCACAAGCTAAAACAAAATTAAGTAGGAATATCCTCACAATGAAATGCTTTAGCAATGAGAGAAATGCTTTAGCAATGAGAATGAGTGAAATAAAACTACTTATAACTGTGCTGTCTCCTTCCAACACCAACAGCCAATACTCCAATTCTCCAGCTCTGAGTGTTCAACTGATTTCTGACTCTCTTTATCTAGAGTTGCTACAGACCCACCCCACAGATTAAGGGGTCAGTTCCACAAGATGGCCCCAACTCAGAAGCCAATTGCAAGTCCCGGGCAACCTGTACTTCTGACTGACTGGCTATAAATTTGGGGTTCCCATAAACCCCTCTTCAGATTTGATAATTCACTAGAATGACCCACAGAACTCTGGACAGTCTTTTACTTACTATTACCTGTTTATTATAAATGGAAACATACGTTCTCCAGGACTTTGGTGCAGGCTGGTATACATGTCCATTAGACAATGCTTCTTAATTATGTTGACTAAATCTTGAGTATTCTTACTGATTTTTAAATTATAGACAGGTGTGTTAAACTCCTCAATGATGGTGATGATTTTATCAATGTCTCTTTGTAGTTCTGACCATCCCCATCCTTGCTTTATATATTTTGAATGTATGTTATTAAACAAGTAAAATTTAAATTTGTATATTATCCTAATGATTTGAAAATTTTGTCAAGATATAATGCCGTCTAAGCACTAATAATACCATTTGGGCAAATTCTACTTTGTATTGATATAGTCTTAGTAATAGTGTCTCCAGTTAATGGCATATAAATGGATATTTTAATTTTGATGTAGTTAATAATCTCTATTTCAACTGGTGAGTTATCTCTGTTTGCTGTGATTACATCTATACTTCTATTTATTTATAAGACCTTACATTAGGATTTCCAGTTTTCTCACTTTTGTGTGTTTCCTTATTTTTTTCTCCTTGTCTGTCTCCTTTAAAAAAAGTTACTCCTTGGGGCGCCTGGGTAGCTCAGTCCGTTAAGCGTCCGACTTCGGCTCAGGTCACGATCTCGCGGTCCGCGGGTTTGAGCCCCGCGGCGGGCTCTGGGCTGATGGCTCAGAGCCTGGAGCCTGCTTCCGATTCTGTGTTTCCCTCTCTCTCTGCCCCTCCCCTGTTCATGCTGTGTCTCTCTCTGTCTGAAAAATAAATAAACGTTAAAAAAAAATTAAAAAAAAATTTAAAAAATAAAAAAAGTTACTCCTTTATTCAATTTGAACATTTTACTAGTATGGAAGTCAAAAGCTTTATATTTATATTCTTAGGTTACCCAGAAATTTAGCCCTAAGGATTAGGGCTAGTCTGTATCTTACCCTCTTCTCCCCAAACACAGGGATACTAGAATACTTGGAGGGATCAATCCCTGCCCACTTTAATATGGTGTTTTGTCCAGTATTCTAGTCTTTGTTTAACCTTAAAACCCATACATTGGAAATTATCTTTAATGTTTTGTATATTTAATGTAATTTGATTTACTTATATGAACCCCACCTCCCTCCATTTTCTCCTTGCATTCAGACTTTGATTTCTAGGTTATTTTCAACCTTCCAGAGATACACACTTTAAAATGAAGCACTATTGATTGGGTCACGTGGGCAGCTCAGTCAGTTAAGTGGGGGACTTCAGCTCAGGTCATGTTCTCACAGTTCATGAGTTCAAGGCCGACATCGGGCTCTGTGCTGACAGCTCCAAGCTTGCTTACGGTTCTCTCTTTCTCTCTGCTCCTCCCCCACTCTCTCTCTCTCTCAAAAATAAATAAACATTTAAAAATTAAAAATTAAAATGAGGCACTACTGGTAGCTATCTCTTTCGACTTTCATCTCATCTTTTTCTGATAATGTTTCTATCTCACCTTTGTCTTAAAAGATGGTTTTGCTATTATGTCCAAGATCAAGGTGCCATCAGGGGTGGTTTCTCTGAAGGCCTCTCTCCTTGGCTTACAGACATATTCTTACTGTGCCCTCACACAGCCTTCCCTCTGTGCGAATTCCTGGTATTTGTCTCTCTTTCTATAAAGTCACCAGCCCTATTGGATTAGGGGCCCACCTTTGTGACTTCATGTGACCTTTATTACCCCCTTAAAGGCTTGATCTCCAAATATAGTCACATTAGGGTTTAAGGCTTCAACATAGGAATGTTGCAGGGAACATAATTATGCCCATAACAGCAATGTTGAATACAAGTGTGATGGTAGACATCCTTGTCTTGTTCCTAATTTTAATAGGAGTGGTTTCATTATTTTATTATTAAATATAATGCTTGCTGTAGGTCTTTTGTAGCAAACTCTAATCAGGTTTAAGGATTTACCTTTTTTTTTCATCATTTAATAAGCATTTTTTTTCTTCTTTCCAGAAGTAACTGTTGACTTTCATTAAATGCTTTTCTGTCACTAGTATAATGTTGGTGTGCACACTTAGACGCACTCATTGTTTATACAGGCCTTCATTTAGTGGGGCTTTGATGGACTATTGTAGAATCTTTAGGGCATGGATTTGTGGGACTCACACTCTGCACTTTCAGCAGGTGTTTCTGCCTTCAGGGGTTCCCTTAGGGAGCTTATATTTCTTAGGAATGATTGCCAGTCCTATTCTTTTTGTTGTTTGCTGTGAGCTCCAGTTTCAGAGAGGGTAACTAGCAATGGCAGCTGAGTTGGGAGAGCAGGACTCTGGCCTTCTACTTTTCGTGCAGTAGAGAGACAAGGGCCTAAACCTGGGGCTCTGATAACATGGCAGGTGGTTGAAGGGACACAGTGTCTTCCTTCTGGTGCACCTTCAACTACATGGAGGTAAAAAAATTACTGAGCAAACTGAGCTTGAAAGTATGAAAAACAGAAGAAAACTAGTCTTTCCCCATTGCCTTTCAATTCCCAACTTTGGGATCATTTTTTTTCCCAGCCTCACACATGAAACCTTGGACAAAACTCCAAACTTTGGGTTACTATCAGGTAACAAAATTCTCTTCTGTATGTTTAGCCTAAGAACAGTCCCTTCTCAGTAATGAAAACATCCATCCCCTGTAATAATTAAAGCCCCAAATGTCTTCTAAATTTCAGTTTTGTCTGCACTCCAACCAATGCACACCTGCTTCACACAAAGAAGCCTGCAATAGGGACCAGGAGGTGGCCAACTTCCTTCTCTGTTGGATTTTCTGTAACCCTTTTCCCTAGTTTGCTGACTTCTTGGTTTCTAGGAGAGGTGTGGAAAGGGAGAAGAGGTGAAGGGGTAGGGGCAATTTTCCTTACTGGCAATGTTATAATATGGTATCAGGAGCAGAAGTATCATTGCTAGCTCACATGATGCTTTGGGTGGTCTTCTCGGCATGACTTCCCTGGTAACCATGTAATTGCTCTGCGCTCAGCTTCTACACTCTGTAGTGCACGGTCTCTTTCTTCTCAGGTTGCTTCAACCCTGGCTGGAAGCCCTGCTGTGCTGGATCCTTTCCACGATGGCCCCCAGGCAGGCTCCTTCCCAGGTGGCAGGCTTTTCTTGATCCAGAAGAAAATGCAGGCTTTCATGTCTCCCCCAATCACACCCTTCATTCAATCAGTTGCAGCAGAAACATTTTGCCTTTAGTCTTTTCAAGGATGGGTCATCTCTGGTTCTTATGCTCTCTCAAGCCCTGGGGCAGTGGCTCCGAAATTTTGCTGCGCTGTGAAACCACCCAGGATCTTTAAAAACACCAGTATCTAGCTCCCACTTTCAGACATTTCAGTTAATTTGTATGGAGTACAACCCAGGCACGGAAATGTTTAAAAGATCCCCAGTGATAATATGCAGCAAAGGTTACATCCATTGCTTTGGGGCATGAATGTAATATATTAGAGTGGTCATCTTGCTATCCCTTTACTGGTATAAAGATCATGCAGTGGTTCTTGCCACAGTTATGAAAATTTGTCTTGTCTCCACTTCTCTGAATTGACCGTGTGTCTATCCCCCTTTGGACTGTGGAAATACTGAGCACCTATCATCTTGTTCTAAAACCTAGGAACTGTATTAAATCTGAGCCCAGAAAAATAACATTTTAACATCCAGATGTTTGAAAGACACTCCTGAAATCATGAGTATGAGGAAATATAGTCAGCTATTATGTAGTTTTTGCATATGTATAATCACAAGAACAAGCTAGAGAAGTATGTTGCTACCTGTAAAAATAATAGAAATAATTTTGATCCTGTTCTTATGAAATATCACATGGTTTTGAATGCTTATTTTTTAACTCCCATCCAGAGATGTATTTATTTTTGCCTGTATTCAGATTTTGAATATTTTTGAAGAGAAATAAAATATGTTAATTTCTTCAGCTAGCTTGTTGAAGATTCTTTAGAAATTCTGACTCAGCTTGCTAAGAACAGGGTGCTGAATTAACATTGTCAGCTGGGCAGTAGCATACTGAGAACTATAGTTCTGATTGGAGAAGCTGCAGTAAGTGAGCAAATGAGCTCAAATGAATGGCTTAAATATTGTTTGTGGTTTGCAAATTAGATATACACAGGCAAGAAAAATGTTTCTATACTTTCCTTCCACAATTATGTTCAGTTTGTTACAATATTTCCCTTAAATAAGAGGATTGGGACTCTCAAACCTGGTTTCTGATTTTGGCAAAATAAATTTGCAAATAACCTTGATTCTGGGGCATACAATTCCAAATCAAAGCTATTTACAGTGTAATTTCAAAGACTGCAATCCAAAATCAGGGCTATTTAGAATTTCATCATCCCAAAATGTAAAAAAAAAAAAAAAAATCAAAATGAGTTTTCTTTTTCTTTTTGGAAACTTTTCTTTTAATTACAAATTCCTCAATCTTTTTAGATAGTAAAAGCATAGAAAGAAAAATTTTATTAAGAGAGGAACTGTATCAGTCAGGGCCATAGCAAAAGCAGATGGCATCCTTGTTGGGTTGTTTGAGATGAGTTTAATAAAGAAACTTGTTACAAATGCATGTACAAGGCAGAAGCTGGTGCTGTGCCTGGGAGAATTCCTGGGACTAATGGGGCAAACACAGGAAGAGTTAACGGGAATCATAATAATGGAGGACTGTGTGGAAGGTCCCATCACCTTGGGGGAAGTGGGTTGCCAGGCCATGCAACCCCGTGCGAGGAAACCAGGGTAATAAATGTCCACCTCACTCTCTGCCCCTCCTGATTTCATTAGAGTCTCCCTGCTGTCTGGACTCAACTGGAAGCCAAAAGTTCAATCGTTATTGGTCATCTTTCTAGGGCAAACAGCAAGCAGGGGTAAGGGAAGACAGAGGAACGGTCTGGAGAGGCAAATAGAAGATATATGTTCATTCCTTTGGTCCCTTAGTCTTGTTCTCAACATAAAGAACACAGAAAATCCCAACTGCTAACATAGAATCATGGGAAAATATCTACACGTGCATACTCCTACCTAAAGTCTGAAACAGTTGCAACCAGGCATCTGTATATAAGGGAGCAGAGAATAAACAGTGAAGAGATAAACAGTAAATACAAAAAAAAAGTTGCTATGGATCCGGATTATAAAACTCATCACAAGCTTGTGTTGGTATCACTGCTGTCTTCTTCCCCTACCTAGTCTATATTCTCTTTATCCTCTTTTAGCATCTCCACTAGAGAGGGTACTTTGCCTGGTAGAATGACTACAATGACCCAGATCTTCAGTCAGTTGAGATCTTAGAGGTCTTATCTTTATTGGATGGCAATAGTTCCCTGGTGATAAGGAACCTGCTCCTTCAAGAACCTCATAGTATAGTAGCAGCCCCAGTGAGATCAACTACATATGATCACAGAGTTACCCATTTGTCTGTCCGTCTGTTGGTTTGGTGGTATAAGGGATCCAAAACAGCCAAGGCTGAGTCTCAGGTTCTAATTCATGGAATCATAACCATGTTCCCCAGTAAAAACACCCCTTCCTTGGGCATAAGATCTCTAAATCCAATGAGGCTAAGATTGTGGGAACTGAAAGCAAACATTCATCAAGGGTTTTATTAGTAACTAGGGCCACTTCTACCCCTATGCCTTGATTCCCAAACCTGACTGTAGGTAAGAAGGCACCAAACACTAGCCACTGGTTAAAGAAATACTGTATCCTCTTAGTACTTAGTCTAGCAGAATTCTGTCATGGAACTGGTATAACTGAGCTTTGGCTTCTGGGATAAAGTACAGATGGTAAAAATGGAATCACCTTACCACACATCTATCACCATAAAATGAGTTTCTTGAACAGAAGCAACACGTGCAGGGGCACCAGGGTGCCTCGGTCAGTTAAGCGTCCGTCTCTTGATTTTGGCTCAGGTCATGATCTCACGGTTCATGAGTTTGAGCCCTGTGTTGACCTTTGCGCTGACAGCACAGCGCCTGCTTGTGATTCTCTCTCCCTCTCTTTCTGTCCCTCCCTTGATCTCTGTCTCTCTCTCTCTCCAAATAAATAAATAAACATTTATGTTTTAGAAAGCAACATGTGCAGCATTACATGATGATGGATAAGACATTCTGTAAGTTCATAAATAGTGGCTTTGCCAGAAGTGGGGACAACGAAGACTAATTTCTACCAAGAATATGTGTCTGTCCCTGTGAAGACAACACTATTCTCTCCATGGTGATAGGAGTCCAAGATAACAACTTGTCACCAGAGAACAGGCTGGTCATCATGGTGAGTGATGTACTGGGGATTCAGGGTACACTTTTGATGAGGGAAGTCCACACTCATCTTATTTTTGTTCCAATCAAACAGGTAAGGTGAATGGGGACATAGTCAGTGACCCAACCATCTTTCAAGTATTCAGTGGAGGCATTTGTCTCTTAAATTCCCTAGAAAAGTGGAGTCTGATTTGGTTCACTCTCAGGAAGGTTAGTGGAAAGGGGAGAATTTCCAGGGGCTTCTATTTGACCTTTTCTACTATAATAGTGTTTATTGGTCATGAAATAAGTAAGGGAATTCTCAGTGATTAATTAAATTCATCCTTACTATATTTTCTGGGACTGGAAAAGTATCCCAGGATGAATTCACAGTCCTATTAGCCCCATTGTGAAAAACTCAGGTCAGGCCTCCATCTATGACCCTAAGTTGTGACAATCAAAATGGTCTCCGAATATTGCTAAAGGTTCCCTGGGGAGCACAATTGCCACTAATTGAGAACCTCTGCTCTAGAGCCATTAGAAAAAAAAAAGCCACCTAATGCCACAATCTTTGAATGCATATTAACCCTGTGCCAATCTTGCCAGTGGGCTATAACAACATTCTGTGTCTTTAAGGGTTAGAATCAGATTACAGACAGTGTCTAAATACCTATATAGATGCTGGTGAGGATGTGGAGAAAAGGGAACCCTCTTGCACTGTTGGTGGGAATGCAAACTGGTGCAGCCGTTCTGGAAAACAGTGTGGAGGTTCCTCAAAAAATTAAAAATAGAACTACCTTATGACCCAGCAATAGCACTGCTAGGAATTTACCCAAGAGATACAGGAGTACTGATGCATAGGGGCACTTGTACCCCAATGTTTATAGCAGCACTCTCAAAATAGCCAAATTATGGAAAGAGCCTAAATATCCATCCACTGATGAATGGATAAAGAAATTGTGGTTCATATACACAATAGAATACTACGTGGCAATGAGAAAGAATGAAATATGGCCTTTTGTAGCAATGTGGATGGAACTGGAGAGTGTTATGCTAAGTGAAATAAGTCATACAGAGAAAGACAGATACCATATGTTTTCACTCTTATGTGGATCCTGAGAAACTTAACAGAAGACCATGAGGGAGGGGAAGGAAAAAAAAAAGGTTAGAGAAGGAGGGAGCCAAAACATAAGAGACTCTTAAAAAACTGAGAACAAACTGAGGGTTGATAGAGGGTGGGAGGGAGGGGAGGGTGGGTGACGGGTATTGAGGAGGGCACCTGTAGGGATGAGCACTGGGTGTTGTATGGAAACCAATTTGACAATAAAATTTGTATTAAAAAAATACCTTGGAGTACCCTCATTCTCATTGCATAATTATACTGGTTCAAGTGAATAGATTCTTCTGAAAAGCATGAGGAAGATCCACGATATGCTCCTAGAGCCACTTTGTAGGCTCCTTTCTCAAAGGGACCCGGTCTTTTCCTCTGGACTTCAGACTCCTTTATCTTATGTCTGTGAAGTTTGCCTACATATTAGTATCACCTGGGAAACTTCAGAAGCACTGAAGCTTGAGACCCACCCCCAGAGATTTGGATTTACTTGGTCTGGGGTGTGACCCAGGCTTTGTGAATTTTGAAAACTCCCCAAATGCTTCTGACTGAGTGCTATGACTGAGGTCTGAGAACCACTGCTCTAAGGTAGTAGAGTAGGACTAGAGTAGGCTTTCGTATTTTTATCAACTTTTGCCATGTGATTCTGATAGAACAAGCAAATCTCTACTAGAACATGCCAGGGAGGTTTCAGCATTTGTACTGCACAGATTGCAAACCACTGTTAAGTCCTGTTTCAATTAGCCAACCTACCAAAAGATTTATACCACCCCCAGGTACTTGAGGCAACACATTAAAGTCAAATCCTGCAGTGAGTACAGACATTTTATTGAATATGGCCAGCTCAAACTTGATGCTTAATTCTTCTTGGTCTGACACACTTAGAATCTACCCTTTCACAAGCTCCCCAGGCTCCTGCCAGCACAGATTGGCTTAATCATATATTATGATATATATATTTGCTTCCAGAGCAGACCTGACACTGCTTTGTCTTATGCTGGAGTCTAATTAGGAGACTGTAGGCATCAGGTAGAGAATGTGCTACGGTGAGACGAGCATCATCTGGGAGCCACTGGCTTAGGTGTAGTCATCCATGAACTTTTAAACAAGGGGACACTGGTTCCTTCTTATGGGGAAGTTAAGGGGCTCTCTCCACTTGCAAGCATTTCAGAAAGATTTGAAGCTCAGCGTTCCCTGTCTTGTCTCTTTTAGCACAAATGTTCCCATCCCATCTCTCGTGTCCCCATGTTTCTCTTCACCAGGACCCTTATCTTGATTTGTATGAGATCTGGCAGGGTGTCTATTTCTCTGCAGTCCTTATGATCAGATGTCTGGCATGGTCTTCAGCTCTACCTGCCCCAAAACTCCAGGAGACGAGGATATTTTCTTATCTGTTTCCAAGACTGTCTGATTTCTACTCATGTTCTCAATTCTATTTTCACAGCTTTCCATTTCTTTCTAGGGCAGAGTTACTCAACCTCATCACTGTTGACATTTGGGTCCAAATAGTTGTTGTGGGGCTGTCTTCTGCGCTGTGGGATGTTTAGTGTCATCCCTGGCTTCTACCCTCCAGAAACCAATAGTAAACTTCATCCCTAAGTTGTGACAATCAAAATGGTCTCCGAATATTGCTAAAGGTTCCCTGGGGAGCACAATTGCCACTAATTGAGAACCTCTGCTCTAGAGCCATTAGAAAAAAAAAAGCCACCTAATGCCACAATCTTTGAATGCATATTATCCCTGAAGAGACTAATTGCTAGGGCGAACTAATTTTCCAAAAACTTGCCCTCCATTTACCCTTCAATGCATTCTACCTTAATTTGAATAATCATGATCCACCAGATGCACTTAGTTGCTCATGTCCCTTTTCCTGATGGAAAGGAGAGTAACCAAATCCCAGATTCCCATGTTGAAGGTCTATTTCCTAGAGCTATTTCCAGTACCAATTTCTGTATCAGTTAACATCCCAGCAGGAAACAGATGTTACACTCAATTTGAGCAATTTGACAACAGTTTAATCAAGGCACTATTTACATAGATGTGGGCAGAATGTAGGGAAATCAAAAACAAGAGTGTAGGACCCTGAGTTAGAAATGGGTAATGGGAGCTCCATTCCTAGTTCTAGGCCTGAAGATGCAAGGGGGAAAATAAGTTTCCAGAATTTCAGAACCAACCTGGAGAGAGAGGAGTGAGTAGGTTGGTGGGGGTTACGGAGACAGAGAGAGAGAGAGAGAGAGAGAATGCTATGTGGTGGGGTGGCTGGGGTCTCTTCCCAGTAGCTCTCCTTTAGTGAGGGAGGGAGACTGGGATATTGAACCACCCCTCAACCCCCATCCTCTCTGTTCTTTCTCCCTTTCACTATTCCTCTCAGTTGGAAGACAGAGCACAAGGAAGCCCCTTGTGCTTCCTTGGATGAAGCCTCTTTATGTAGGTGCTCTTGATTATATCACATTAATTGATAGGTACTTCCAGGGCTCATAGCAGGGTAGAGAAAGATGAAGATAATGATGTAGAGGAGCAAAAGGAAGACATAAAACCTAGGAGATGTGTTTGCAACACTGGGATAAAGAAATATACTTTGGGTGGAGAAAGAACATTTCAGGCAGAGCATTGTTTGAAAAGATTGTCAGTGACACCATAGACTGTAGGAAAGAACAAGTAGGGTAAATTTGAAAAATGGCAGCAAAGCTCCTCAGGGGTGTGTGTGTGTGTGCATGTGTTTCTCTTCCCTTTCTTATATTTCTCTAAATCATTAATGCAAAATATCCATTTTATTTGACTAAGGCAAAAGCTTTAGTGCTAAATGTTCACTTAGCATAAAATCTAACTAATCATCCTATTGATTATGTCTCTGAAGTGGCCTTGGTTGCCATTCTCTTTATTCTCCAGAACCACTGGCTTTGTTCAATGTAGGCTTTTTTTCTCCTACGTGATTTCAAAGTCCTGATACTTCATACCTAGGCTTTCTCCTTCCAACTTTTCATTTTCATTACGTCAGTTATTATTCTTTTTTTTTTCTTTTTTAAAATTTACATCCAAGTTAGTTAGCATACAGTGCAATGATCATTTCAGGAGTAGAATCCAGTGATTCATCCCCTATATATAATACCCAGTGCTCATCACAACAAGTGTCCTCCTTAATGCTCTTTGCCCATTTATCCCATCCCTCCACCCATCACCCCTCCGGCGACCCTCAGTTTGTTCTCTATATTTAAGAGTCTCTTATGTTTTTTTCCCCTCCTTTTTTTATTATTTTTGCTTCCTTCCCTTCTGCTCATTTGTTTTGTATCTTAAATCCCACAAATGAGTGAAGTCATATATTTGTCTTTCTCTAATTTTGTTTGGCATAATACACTCTAGTTCCATCCACATTGTTGCAAATGGCAAGATTTCATTCTTTTTTATTGCCAAGTAATACTCCTTTGTATATACATACCACATCTTTATCCATTCATCCATTGATTGACATTTGGACTCTTTCCATACTTTGGCTATTGCTGATAGTGCTGCTATAAACATTGGGGTGCATGTGCCCTTTTGAAACAGGACACCTGTATCTTTTGGATAAATACCTAGTAGTGCAATTGCTGGATCATAGGGTAGTTGTATTTTTAATTTTTTGAGGAACCTCCATACTGCTTTCCGGAGTGGCTGCACCAGTTTGCATTCCCCCTAGCAATACAAAAGGGTTCCTCTTTCTCCACATGGTTGCCAGCATCTGTCATTGCCTGATTTAATTTTAGCCATTCTGATGATGAGTGATATTGAGCATCTTTTCATGTGTCTGTTAGCCATCTGGATGTCTTTGTTAGAAAATGACTTCAGGAGTAGAATCCAGTTCATGTCTTTTGCCCATTTCTTCACTAGATTATTTGTTTTTTTTGGTGTTGAGTTTGATAAGTTCTTTATAGATTTTGGATACTAGCCTTTATCTGATATGTCATTTGAAAATATCTTCTCCCATTCTGTTGGTTGCCTTTTAGTTTTACTGACTGTTTTCTTTGCTGTGCAGAAGCTTTTTATCTTGATGAGGTCCCAATAGTTCATTTTTGCTTTTGTTTCCCTTGCCTCCTCCAGAGACGTGTCAAGTAAGAAGTTACTGTGGGCAAGGTCAAAGAGGTTGTTGTACGCTTTCTCCTCTAGGATTTTGATGGTTTCCTATCTTACGTTTAGGTCTTTCATCCATTTTGAGGTTTATTTTTGTATATGGTATAAGGAAGTGGTCCAGGTTCATTCTGCATGCCGCTGTCCAGTTTTCCCAACACTATTTGCTGAAGAGACTGTCTTCATTCCATTGGACATTCTTTCCTACATTGTCAAAGATTAGTTGGCCATACATTTGTGGGTCCATTTCTGGGTTCTCTATTTTGTTCCATTGATCTTTGTGTCTGTTTTTGTGCCAGTACTATACTGTCTTCATGATTATAGCTCTGTAGTACATCTTGAAGCCCAGAATTATGATGCTTCCAGCTTTGGTTTTCTTTTTCAGGATGGCTTTGGCTATTTGGGGTCTTTTCTGGTTCTATGCAAATTTTAGGATTGTTTGTTCTATCTCTGTGAAGAATGCTGGTGTTATTTTGCTAGGGATTGCACTGAATATGTAGATTGCTTTGGGTCGCAGTGACATTTTAACAATATTTTTTCTTCTAATCCATGAGCATCGAATATTTTTCCTTTTTTGTGTGTATCTTCTTCAATTTCTTTCATAAGCTTTCTATAGTTTTCAGTGTATAGGTTTTTCAGCTCTTTGGTTAGGTTTTTTCCCAGGCATTTTATGGTTTGTGCAATTACAAATGGGATAGATTCCTTGATTTCCCTTTCTGCTGCTTCATTATTGGTGTCTAGAAATGGAACCGATTTCTATGCATTGATTTTATATCCTGCGAGTTTACTGAATTCATGAATCAGTTCTAGCAGTTTTTGGGTGGACTCTTTTGGGTTTTCCATATAGATTATCATGTTATCTGCAAAGAGTGAAAATTTGACTTCCTTCTTGCCAATTTGGATGTCTTCTATTTCTTTGTGTTGTCTGATTGCTGAAGCTAGACCATCAGTTATTATTCTCACACAAAAATCTGGTAATGCAAATATATCAATTAAATAATTTTCATTATTCTCTGTTGCCTGTATACAAATTTTATAACACTTAGAATAACTTCAGGAGAGCTTGATGTCAATCTTTTTAGCCTTTCTTGTCTCCTAAAATTCTACACACATTCCTAGGATTATATTAAGTAAATCCCCATTTTCTGAATCCTCATCATTTAACACCTCCATACTTGTATGTGATACTTATTCTACCTAGAATGGACCTCCCCCACCCCAACCTAAAAATTGGTCCTTCCCCTGAAAACTTGGTAGTTTACTTTTAGAAGTCAACTCAACCATCAACCTTCACTGAAAATGTAACCAAAGTATTTCGGCAGATTTAGTCTAAGATATAGACTTATTATACACACCAAGAATATTCCATACCATTAACATAGAAAATCAAATTAAAACAATGTGGTGTCTTTTGTCTGTTAAATGGTCATGGCAGGGTCACCTGGGTGGCTCAGTTGGTTGAGCGCCATACTCTCGACTTCGGCTTAGGTCATGATCTCACTGTTTATGGGATCAAGCCCTGCATTGAACACTGTGCTGACAGCATGGAGCTTGCTTGGGATTCCCTCTCCCTCTCTCTCTGCCCTCCCCTGCACTCTCTCTCTAAAAACAAAACAAAACAAAACACAACAAAATAAAACAAAACAACAACAAAAAACTTTGAAAAATATTAAAAAAAATACATAAATGGTCATGACAGATGTACCATGCCAGGAGGGATGTGATAGAAAGGTCACTCTCATAAATTAATGGTTCTGATAAACCAACAAAACATTTTGTTTGGAAGAGAAAAAAAAAAAAAGACTTAAGTAATCCCATGTTTACACAAAACATTTGGTTTCAGGAATTCATAAACCCCAATAATAACATATATATATTTAAAAAATGATTATTTTACTCCTGTTAGTATTGCTATTGTTACTATAGCAGATTCACTTTCATTTAGCTTCAGTTTTAACAATAACATATAGTACATTTTTTTCATTTCTCTTCAATTTTTAATATTCATCCATGTCCCTATGTGTAGTTATAGTTTACTCCTTTTTTCTACTGCCTGGTATCCCTTTATGCAAAAGTATGACAGTTTGTCTTCTCCTGCTGACGAACATTTGGATTTCTAGCTTTTGTGCCATTATAAAGAATGCACATTGCATCGTGCACATGTGAAAAGTTTGGGGCTATACCTGGAAGCGGAATTTCTGGCTTGTAGAGCGTGCACATGTTCAATTTTACAAGGTAGCACCGCGTTGTTTTCCAAAGTGGCTGGAACAATCCACTCTTTTTCACCAGCAGTGGTTAATAGTTTTAGCATGAATTTTTGGTGGGAACTGTATTAAGTGGTTTACATATATTATCCTGCTCGATATTCACCACAGTTCTGTATGATGAGTATTAGCATCCCCGTTTACAGAGGAGAGACAGAAACTCTGAGAGATGAATTAAACATACAGAGGGCCACACAGCTAGCAAATGGCACATCTAAGAGTGACACAATGGTGTCTCTGACTGCAACGTCTGTGCTTGTAACGAGGACACAAAACTGCAGAAGAGAACCATGACGAAATTCGCAGCAGCATTATTTATTTTTTTTCAAGGAATTAGAGGAAGCCTCAATTTTCTTTGGTAGAAGTAGAAGCATATTTTAGACATCATACTACCACTATATTATGAAATATGCAGCCAGTGAAAACGGTTGTAGAAGATATTTCAATAGCATAGAAAATACCCATTACATAATATTAAATAAAAAGAATATACAAGATATACATACTGCATAATCCAAATATACATATATATGTGTATATATAATAAATATAATGAATATAAATTTACGATTTTTTTCTGGGTTGTGGAACTGTAGATAACTTTTATTTCTCATTTAATCCTTTTCTATATTTTCTAAAGTGTCAACACAGACCATGTATTATTTTCAAAATAGTAATAAAACATCAAAAAATAAAGATTAATGTTTGATGCCTACAGCAGAATTTAGGGTAATAATTGTGACCTGAAAGCTGGATTTTAGTACGCACTTGGTCAAATGTTTTCATATTTGTGTTGCTTCAGAAGCACTTACACGGGCTTGATTAAATACGGATTGCCGAGCCCCCAGTCCCATAGATTTTGATCCAGCAGGTCTGGAAAGAACTCTGAGAATTTATGTTTTTAACAAGTTCTCAAGTGGTCTAGGGGCTAGTCTGAGAACCACTGGTTTAGGCACAATGGTTATGAGGCTCTTTCTTGGCAGCAAAATTTATGGCAAATCTCATAGTTGTCTTCCTGGGATTTTTCTTCCTTCTCTCCCCACAAATCCCATGTCTTCCTATTTTGTTGTCTATTTTCTACTTTTTTCCAGTGAATTGTATTTCCTAGCAACTTTCTGAGAACGTTGTGGATAAAAGGTCTTCTCCAGCCTCCTCCTCTCCTTTTTCTTTTCTTCACTTCTTTTTTGAGATTTTTCGACTTTGAACTCAGAGCTATATTGCCTTCTGGCTTCTGAAACGCTGTTAAAATCAAATGCCCTATTGATTGCCAATCCTTTGCCAAGTGACCTGTTTTTCTTTCTTGGGGTGGGGGTGCTTTTAAGATTTGCTCGTTATCCTTGATGTTCTAAATTCCACAATCATAATCTTTCATATGGATCTGTTTTCACTCATTTTCAATCTGGCCATGTTCTATGAAAAACTCTGTTAAGATTTTTATGATAATTACATTGAAATTATAGATTAATTTGGGATGCATTGACATCTTTACAATATTTAGTCTTTCCATTCATGATCACAGAATAAATTTTTCTTCATTTTTAAGATCTTTTATGTTTGGCAATAAAATGTTCTATACTTCCTCTTGAACTGCTTTACATTTCTTTTGGATATATTTTTAGGTATTCAGTATTCCTAGGTATTCCTTTTTTTCCTATTGGGAATGTATTTATTAGGAAGATATTTTATAACTGGTTACTGCTGATGCACGGACAAGCTATTGAATTTTGTGTATTGGTTACTAGTAAGTTATAACGATTTTTCTGTGGAGTATCTTTGATTTTCCTTTTAATTAATCATGTTATCTGTAACTATGTGTGGATAGTGATTCTGTTTCTTCCTTTATAATTATAAACCTCTTATTCATTTTCATACCTTCCTGTTAATGTCAGAGCAGTGTTAGCAGGTATCCTTGAATTGTTCCTGACTGTAAAGGGAATGCTTCAACGGTTCTACTATTAAGTAGGCTAATTGCTGAGGGTCTTTGATAGACACACTATCCGGTTCAAAAGTTCACTTTGATTCCTAGTTTGCTAAGTGCATTTCTTTTATCATAAATAAGTGTCCTATTATCCAATGCTTTTCCAGCATGTGTTAATGTGAATATATGATTTTTCCTCATAGTATCTGTTAATAAGATAGATTATATTAATTGTTTTTCTGATGGAAAGCATTTTGGCTATGTTGAGATCAATTCTTCTTGGCCACAGTAAGCCTTTAATGCTCTCGGTATCTGCCATCCCTCTGCCATATTTAATACAGTCCTTGCATGGCTTGGATCGGCCACCAAGGCTTCAATTGCCCCTAACAATTGCCCCTAATTCCTCTCTTTTCCTCAGGAATAATTCCATTCTGCCCTCCACCTCTGTTTACCTCCATTACCAAAAGAAGCCCAAGTCTTCTAGAGCATTTTTTTTTTAATCACTCAGACTCTTGCCTCCTTATGGCTTTGGCTATACATAGCCTAATGTGATTCAGACTATCATCTTCCTCAACTTTGCAAATTCTTCCACAGTCTACACTTGGCAAAGTGCTCCACATATTCAACTGCCTCTTTTATTCCTCCTTTAACTTCTTGATGTAACTACATTTGCTGTTTCCCAGAAGCCCTCTTAAATGGTACATGCTTCCTTTCTACACTTCTACAATGGATCCTACAGTTAAATTAGGTGGCCATGGCTGACTCCATTTCCCAAAGATGGCCATATCAATATATACATCCTATTTCTTGTGCTTTTTGTACAATAAGGATGTTGACACTCTTTCACTGGGGTGTGGGATCCATGTTCTCTTCTCTTGAACATGGACCTTCGTTGTGCCACATAAATTCTAAGACTAAGTGGTAACAGGCAATGTGGCTTCAGCCTAGCTTTCTCTCCCTTTGGGACTGCTTACTCGTGTAACGAAACCAGTGTGCTGGGCCACCTGAGAGCCGTGTGTGGGTCCTGCAGCTCATGATCCCAGTAGGCTCACAGCATATAGCTAGGAACTGAATGAAACCACATGATTCCACACCCAGGCTTGATGTTTTCTGAATGGATCCCCAGGTTTAATGGATTTAAAGATCAACTGCTCCTATTGTGCCTTGTCTAAATTCATAGAAACCATGAGATAGTAAATGATGATTGTTATTTTAAGTTTTGTGTTCGTTTGTTATGCAACAATAAATAATAGAGGTCTATAATGTTTCTCATAACTGTTTACAGATCATTATCCTAGCTTCCTCCTCACAAAACCCAAGATTTTTTTGTAGCTAGCTCATGTTCTTTCAGTATATCATGTATTACTTTTATTTCTTGCCATCCCTCTTCCCTAGGATATTTTAATGGCTAATTCATCACCTCTTTCTCTAACTCGTGATTCATACTTTTTCTTTAAGTCCATAGACTCATGGAACATGTTTGCAATAGCCTGGGGTCTCTTGAGATTTCCATTTCCGATGAACCTGTCCACTATTACTGTCATCCACCCTTGGTTTTACCCTCAATGTTTTCAGTGCCAATAATTGCAAACCCTTCATAACCTCAGTTTTAAGTGTCCCACTTTCTAACTACAACCTTAAATTGTGTTTGACTCACTCCCTCTACATTCTAATTTCAACAACTCTCATCCCAACGAGCCCTCCAATAAACTGACCCATGACCTTGAAACTGTCCTTCAAATTACACTCATGGCTCTCTTCCTTTCTTTTCTAGCTTAGAGTTTCTGGTCCATCATTATAATCACTTCCATAAATTTCACACCCAGTTCCTTCCAGTTCTCCATGAATTCTATACTTTCAACCTAGGAGCTGAAAGTAACCAGAGGAAAACATACAATGATAATGATGGGACTCACATTAAATTCATGTCCAGTACACCTAAGAGAGATTTTGGTGTTTCCAGTGAATCAGATCACATTTCCCCTATCTTTTCAATCTCTCACTCACTCAGAAGTCTCCTTTAATTTCTAAAAACACCTTTCCTTTATTCACTCTCAAGTGATGACTTTTTTTGTTTTATTTCTATTTCTATGAGGGAATACAAACACTAAGTGAGAATTTTCACAATTCCTACTCTGATCTACTTGCATTCATATGCATATATTCTGCCTGGCCTTTTATTAAATTGAATGAACTGTCTATGGTCCTAAAACCAGCTACTCCATTTTTATAGTTACTTGAATTCCCTCTTTCCAATTCATGGATGCACTTGATCATCTCTCATTTGTATCATTAAATTTCCCCTTTATTGGACCATTGCCATCTTCATACATGTATGCTTAAGAAACTCTTAAAAGAAATAACTTCCTTGACCTCAGCAATATCCCACTTATCTGTCATTACTTTAGAAGGAAAATTTGAAAAAATTTCCTGTACTTCATTTTTCCATTTCACATTCTCTCATTCTCTCTTAAGTCCACTCCGGGGGGCACCTGGGTGGTTCAGTTATTTAAGTGTCTAACTCTTGGTTTCAGCTCAGGTCTTGATCTCACAGTTCGAGGCATTGAGCCCCACATCTGTGCTAAAAGCACAAGAATCCCTCCTTGGGATTCTCTCTCTCTCCTTTTCTCTCTGCCCCTCCCCTGCTCATTCCCTCTTTCTCTCTCTCTCTCTCAAAATAAATAAACTTAAAAAATTATTCCAATAAGCTTCCACTTCTGCTATTCCACCAAAATCTCACTTGACAAGGTCATTTATGATCCAAGTTGCTCATTTCAATGATAATTTCTCATTGCTCATGTTTCTACATGACAGCAGCATGTAACACAACTTTCCATTTAGTGCTGCTTTATGTGGTATAAACTTCCAGTTTTAAAAGGAATAAGCTCTATGGATGTAATGTGTAGCATGTAGATTATAGTTAATAATACTGTATTGTATATTTGAAAGTGGCTAAGAGAGTAGATCTTAAATGCTCTCACCACACACACACACACACACACACACACACACACACAGTAACTATATAAGATGATGGATATGTTAACTTGGTGAACCTACCTTATTATGGTAATCATTTTGAAACATAGGCGTATATCAAATCATCACATTGTATGCCTTAAAATTAATGCAATATTACATACCAATTATATCTCACCAAAGCTGTGGGGAAAAGTTTCTTCACTTGGCTTCTGGGAATGATTTAAATTTATCCCCCATCTCAAAATGTTTCTGCCAATGTAAAATCTCTTGAAGAAAACTTCCCTAAGAAGTCATGTATTTCTAAGGAGTTATTAAAGAGAGAACATTTTTCATAAATAGAAATTATTTTATTCATTTAAATAAAGGAGGTATTTTTCTCTCTGTAGAACTCTTTTTCTCCCATTTGTCTATTTAGCTCAGGAGTAACATTTCCTCTTGTTTGGTCAACTCAATTTCTTCTTGTTGTTTGAATAACAGTTTATTTTTTTTTTAGTATGAAATTTATTGTCAAATTTGTTTCCATACAACACCCAGTGCTCACCCCAACAGGTGCCCTCCTCCATGCCCATCACCCACCCACCCCTCCCTCCCACCCCCCATCAACCCTCAGTTTGTTCTCAGTTTTTAAGAGTCTCTTATGTTTTGGCTCCTTCCCTCTCTATTGAATAACAGTTTAAAAGCATACAGTAGGGTATAGACGGTGGTTGCTAATTGGATTGTTGAGAAGGAGGTATCCCTAAAGTGTGAATAGCTCCAGGTGGGCAGAGTAGTCTCCCTGAGGGCAGGCATCTGTCCCTGCTGCATCTTTTTTCCATAAAAGATTTTTGGCACCGTCAAAGAAAATAAAAAGCCTAGAAAATGACAAATGTTAAATGTGGAAGTGGCAAACAAAATAAACGAAAATGGGAACATACCATGGTGCCAAGAGTCAGGCAAAATTGAGTGAACTGGGTCAACCACAGCATGTTTTCCACATGTCATGTTTTCAGCAAACAAAGCAAAAGTAAAACATGTTAATTACATAAGGCGATTTCCTGAAGGTTAACTAAATTTTCTGAAGATGTACGATTAGTCTTCTATGAACAGCAAGGAAGACTTCCTCTCAGGGGTAGCTGTGGCATGGTGTCCATAAAGTAACCCTGACGGTACCATTTACCTAAGATCTATTAATGTGTTTATAGCTTCTTTATTTTTTAAACTGACACTCATTAGATCTATACGCCATTGTGCTGAAGGGAACTAGAATAACAGCAAGAATTCTTGTGGCCAGTGTGGTCCAGGCATCCAGCTCTCAGATTTCCTTTGACTTAGAAATGGATGGCAAATATCTTCAGAGGAAGATGGTAATCGTTTCGCTCAAGTGTGGATTGTTTTAGCACAGCTGTGATAAATACCGGCGAGTGAAGAGCTCAAGGTTGTGTGCTCCCAATAGGAAGTGTGGGTCTACCTAATCCAGGTTTCCTAATGAAGACCAATGCTCATGAATTTACACATAATAACTTGTGGATAGAGTTGACATTCTCTTTTGAAAACTTGAGGTTAAGAAGGCATCTGCCTAAATAGAAATATGCTTTCATCCATTTCAGTGAGATTATCTCTTACCAGTGGGCAAAGTGATCAAGGAAAACAGAATGACACCAAACAGGCTGGCTCATTGAGTAAGTGCAAAAGATTATAGGTGTGTTAGGACATAGGACATCAGCCAAGGAGTCCAACCCCTGCTCATGAACAATCAACCTTTAGGCAAATTAAATATTTGCTAGAAAAGTGCAAGATCCTAATATTATTTTGGAAACTGGAGATGTTTTGGGGAGTTCTAAATGGCTCCAAATTAAAATCGGGTGCTCACAAGTTTAAAAGTGCCCAATGTTTCCATCGTGTCAGGTTCCATTTCTGTTTTCAGATATGTGTTAAGCAGTTGCTGATGTGTATTTGTAATACTGGAGTCTTCTAGATTGTGTTCAATTAAACAAATCACCAGTGCATAACAAACAGCCTCCAATCGCATAAAATCACTCCTGCCTTGTTAAAATCTCATTTGTTATAGGAACTCTTAAAAACATAAGGTGCCTCCAAGGAAAAATTATTACTACTCATATTGCAACAGGAAATAATGCTCCCTATAAATCAATACCAGCAGGAATGTTCTTATTAAAAAGGAATCCACAGGTCAATTGCTAATTTCCAGTTGACAGCATAATTGAGTAAGGCATACTGCGCCCTTATGGTGGCTAGTGATCATTTTCCGAAAGAGCAGGGGTTATTTTAGTCTGGTTCTGATAGAAGCAATTTGCAATAGAAATAAAATAGGATCAAAGTCGCATATATCATCTTGTTCTGGATATTTTCATTTTTTAAAACAGCTTTAGTGAGGTATAATTGATGTACAAAGAATAACACATATGTAATAGGTACAATTTGATGCTCGCACATATGCAAACACCCATGATACCATCATCACAATCAAGATAATAGACATATCCAACACTTTGCACAGTTTTCTTGTGTCCCTTTGTGTTTTTGGTTTTTGTTTGTTTTATGTGTGTGGCAAAAATACTTAACACGAGATCTACTCTGTTAACAGTCTGAAGTGAACAATACTGTGTTGTCAACTTCAGGCACTGTGTTGTACGGCTGATCTCCAGGATGTATTCATCTTGCATAATGTGCATTTATGCATGCCCATTAACAACAACTCCCCATTTCCCCCACTCTCCAGCCTCTGGCAACCACCACTGTATCCTCTGCTTCTATGAACGTGACAATTTTAGATCCCTCATATTAGTGGAATCATGCAGTATTTGTCCTTCTGTGTCTGGTTTATTTCACTTAGCATGAATGTCCTCCAGGTTCATCCATGTTGTTGCAAATGACAGGAATTTCTTTCATTTTGAGGCTAACAGGTGTATTCCATCAGGTGTGTGTGTGTGTGTGTGTGTGTGTGTGTAATTTTCTCTATCCAATCATCTGTCAATGGCAACATAAGCTATCATGAATAATGCTGCAATGAACAGGGTGGGGATATATACCAAATGTATATCTTGGTATTGCTGAATCATGTGGTAGTTCTATTTTTAACTTTTTGAGGAATCTCCATACTGTTTCCCACACCTGCTAACCATTCACATTTCCGTTAACAGTGAGTTCCAATTTCTTCATGTTTGTCTCTATGTATATATATTATCTGTTTGTTTGTTTACTTATGATAATAGACATCCTAATAGGTGTGAGGTAATACATCACTGTAGTTTTAATTTGTATTTTCCTGATGATTAGTTAGGTTGAGCATCTTTGCATATACCTATTGCCCATTTGTATGTTTTGTTTCGAGATATGTCCATTCAAGTCCTTTGCCCATTGTTTAATTGGGTTATTTATTTACTGCTGAATTATAGAAGTTCCATATATATTTTGGATTTTAACCGCTGTATGCTTATTAACTGTGTGTGCTTATCAGATAATGGTTTGCAAATATTTTCTCCCATTTTCTAGGTTGCCTTTTCATTCTGTTGACTGTTTTTTTGTTGTGTTGTGTTGTGTTTTTTTGTTTTTGTTCCTACGCAGAAGCTTTCAGTTTGATGTATCACCTGCCTATCTTTGCTTTTGTTTCCTGTGCTTTTGATGTCATATCAAAGAAATCATTGCAAAGAACAAAATCAAAAAGATTTTCCCATCCGTTTACTTCTAGGAGTTTTACAATTTCAGGCTTTACGTCCATTTTAAGTGGACAGTGTGTATAGATGACCACAGGAGTCCAATTTCATTTTTTTTTTGCGTGTAGTTACTCAGTTTTCCAACACCATTTGTTAAAAACACTTTTTTTCGTACTCTTGGCATTTTTGTCCAAGATCAGTTGACCATATGTGTGTGGGTTTATTTCTGGGTGCTCTGTTCTGTTCCATTGGTCTATATGTCTGTCTAACAGATATTTGATTTAGCATTTGAATTGAAATTAAACTGTGAAAGACTTAGTGAGAGGTGATTGCCTTAGGCAAGCCAGGGCAAGTTTCACCAAAGGAAGCTGGGACTCCTGAAGTCAGAAGCTTACAGAAGAATACAGGGAAGGAAGAGAGCATGTGATCTAAGTCTCTGACCTCAGGTATTTAGGACAAGGCACATAATAAGCAAGCCACTTCTGTACACAGTGCTGCTAATGTGCATTCAAATCTCCTGAGAGGTCTCAAAATGCAGATTTTGATTCAGGTGGAGGGAAAGGAACATACTGAGATGTGGGAAATCAAATAGCTATGTCCTGGGTTAGGAGATTATAGGGAACACATTGCAAAGCAGAAAACTACTTTCTAGCCTTGCTGAAAACAGTGGCCATGCTTCGCTTATTTAGTTAATGATTATCCAGGGGGGGCACTCACTTTGCTTATCTAATTAATGTACATCTAGGGGTTAGGTCTTGCCTATACTCATAAATTCCTTAGGCAATGTTTCTTTTTTAATTTCTTTTTTAATGTTTATTTTTGAGAGAATGACAGAGAGACAGAGTGCGAGTGGGGGAGAGGCAGAGAGAGAGAGACATACACACACACACACACAGAATCCAAAGCTAGCTCCAGGCTCTGAGCTGTCGCCACAGAGCCCGATGCAGGGGTCGAACTCACAGACCGCGAGATCGTGACCTAAGCCAAAGTCGGATGCTTAACTGACTGAGCCACCCAAGCACGCCAGGCCATGTTTTATCACATGGAATATATTACCCTGTCTTAACTTGTTTTCCCCTCACGTTTTCTATACGTGCTCACTGGCATATAGCCCACCGACATATTGTTTATTGTTTCCCTAGATGTATGTTCAATGAATATGAGAGCTTGAGAGCAGCTTGGGAGACTTCTCTTAGCCTCCCTCTCATTTCTCGTGACTTGTATAGACTCTTGAGTATCCTTTATGCCGTCCTCGGCTTTGCTGGACAAAGCCAAAAGCTGAACTCACACTGAGATTCTGCATTTTGAACAGATTCTTAGGGATGAAGATACTGCTGACCTAAGGAATATAATTTGAGTAGCAAGACTCTAGTCTATTCATGTTTATCTATGACAGCCTTATCCTCTATCCACAAGAGTTACCGTTTTATAAGACAATATTGTTAAGCAAATATGGTACTGCCTATTTTACTTGTCTGTTACTTTATTTTCTAAATACGAATAGTAGCTAACATTTCTTGAGGACTTACTGTATACAAGTGCCTTATAATTAAGAACGTATGTGAACGTCACATTTATTAAGTCATTACAACATCTCTATGAGGTAAGTGCTATCATTATCCCTAGTTTGTGTGTGGAAATTGAGACACTGGGGTTAAGAAACATCACCAGGCCAAGTGGGCAATGTAGGGTCTGGACTGACACCAAAATGTGGATGCCTGAACCTATGCTCATAAAATTTACTCTTTGTTAAAATTACCTAAGAAAGAAAACCCAGAAATGAACACGCAACTATACGGTCAATTAGTTTTCCACAAAGCAGGAAGGAATATCCAATGGAAAAAAGATAGTCTCTTCAACAAATGGTGTTGGGAAAACCAGACAGCAACATGGAGAAGAATGAAACTGGGCTGCTTTCTTACACCATAGACAAAAATAAATTTAAAATGGATGAAAGACCTAAATGTGATACAGGAAACCATTAAAATCCTAGAGAAGAACACAGGCAGTAACTTCTTTGACATGGGCCGTACCAACTTCTTACTAGATATGTCTCCTGAGGCAAGGGAAACAAAAGCAAAAACAAAGTATTGGGACTTCATCAAGGTAAAAACCTTCTGTACAGCAAAAGAAACAATCAACAAAACTAAAAGGCAACCAATGGAATGGGAGAAGGTATTTGCAAATGGCATATCTGAAAAGGGTTAGTATCCAAAATTTATAAAGAACTTAGAAAGCTCAACATCCAAAAAAATGAATAATCCAGTTATAAAATGGGCAGAAGCCATGAAGAGATATTTCTGTAAAGAAGACATACAGATGGCTGACAGTCACATGAAAAGATGTTCAACATCACTCATCAACAGGGAAATACAGACCAAAAACTACAATGAATTATCATCTCACACGAATCAGAATGGCTAAAATTAACAACACAGGAAACAACAGATGTTGGTGGGGATGCGGAGAAAGATGAACCCTCTTACAGTGTTGGGGGAAGGCAAACTGAGGCAGCCAACTGTGGAAAACAGTATGGAGGTTCCTCAAAACATGAAAAGTAGAATACCCTGTGGTCCAGCAATTGCACTACTGAGTATTTACCCAGAAGATTAAAAAAAATACTAATTCAAAGGAGTATACGCAGCCTGATGTTTATAGCAGCATTACCTACAATAGGCAAATTATGGAAGGAGCCCAAGTGTCTGTCCATTGACGGATGAATGGAAAAAGATGTGGTATACATATACAATGGAATACTACTCAGCCATAAAAAACAATGAAATCTTGTCATTTGCCATGGCATAGATGGGGCTAGACTATAATATTAAGCAAAATAAGTCAGAGAAAGACAAATATCATGATTTCACTCATATGTAGAATTTAAGAAGCAAAATGAACAAACATAGTTGGGAAGAAAAGGAGAGGCAAACCCAGAAACACTCTTAACTCTAGAGAACTGATGGTTACCAGAAGGGAGGTGGGTGGGGGGATGGGTGAATGAGGTGATGAATAGGTGATGGGGGTTAAGGGGTACACATGTCGTGATGAGCACTGGGTGTTGTATGAAAGTGTTGAATCACTAAATTGTACACCTGAAACTAATATTACACTGCACATTCACTAACTGGAATTTGAATAAAAAATTTTAAAAAAGGGACACCTGGGTGGCTCAGTCAAGTGTCTTGATTTCGGTTCAGGTCACAACCTCACGGTTTGTGGGATCAAGCCCTTGTATTGAGGTTGCTTGGGATTCTCTCTTTTCCTCTCTCTCCCTCTCTCTCTGCCCCTCCTACGCTTGCATGAGTGTGCTTTCTCTCTCTCTCTTTCTAAATAAATAAACTTAAAAAATTAAAGTTAAAAACTACCTACCTAAGTGATGATAGGTTCGAATACATTAATTTCGTACTTTTGAGTAAATTTTGCATAGTTTATTTGTAGGTCTTAATGGTCTCGTTTTTCTGAATGTCATTACCTTTTTACCCTGTCTAGTTTAAAAGGATTATTTACCATTATCTCCTAGTTATTTAAAACATATATAAATGTGTATTTATTTTAGATAATTTTAAAAATTCAAGTCAAGGGCTAAAGAAGCCCTAAATAAAAAGAGTAGGAAGGTGAGTCCCCTAAACTGAGTCAACTTGGTGACAGCTCAGCTCTGAGCCACATACTCCTTTAACATACATAAAATCCATTTTGATTTGGCAACATAACTATACAGATGGCGTCTTTTATATTGTATATGTTAATTCTACCACTTACATTGGTGTGGGTGTATGGTAATAATTTTTTTTAATAAAATGACTTTACTTTCACATTTTAGGAGTAGTACGTTGTTTCTTTTTATAAGTAAAAATTACTAGGTTGAAAAGAAGGTCTACAAATATCCTGTAATATCATAGTTCAAAACAATGACCAATAAATCACATTTTGGCTTATATCATTTTAGCATTAATCATGAAATATATGTATATGCATATATAGTCACAAGAATTTGAAACCAGAACGAATTGCTTTAAATCCCAATTCTGCCATATCATCTCTCTGTAACATTGAATAATTTATAAGTTGCTTAACCTCTTTGAAACTAAGTGTCCTCATCCAAGAAAGGGGAAAGAAGCAGTACCTACATCAAATGTTTATGAGAATGAAAGAAGTTAATATATGTAAATATCTTAGAAATGTGCTTGCCACATTGTGAATACCTAATAATATTAGCCATCATCATCATCATATTTTTCATAAAATTTCATGTTTTTATATTTATCAGTAATTTTCCTTGAGGTTACAAACCTTTAAATGTCTTTTACACATTAAAATAATAGTTCATGGGGCCTGGGTGGCTCAGTCTGTTAAGCGTCCAACTTCATCTCAGGTCATGATCTCAAGGCTTGTGAGTTTGAGCCCCACGTCAGGCTCTGTGCTGACAGCTCAGAGCTTGGAGCCTGTTCAGATTCTTTCTCTCTCTGTCTCTGTCTCTCTCTCTGCCCCACCCCCACTCATGCTCTGTCTCTCTCTCTCTCAAAAATAAATAAGCATGAAAAAAAATTTTTTAAATAAAGTAATAGTTCAATTATATAACAATCGAGCTGATAGATTATTTTCTCCATGTTTGAGGTCATTTGTTTCAGAGAAAATATTAGAACTGTTTACAAATAGTTGGACTTTATGTATTACAACTTTTATTTTTATTTTGTTTTACCATTTACTGGTAGCATTTGTATCTGATTGATTTTTGTGACCAACATGAATCCTTTTCAATAAGTTCCACTATTGTTGGTTCATTTGTTTTTTAATTTATTTATACATGAGTTTTCTTTGTGCAAAATTTGAACTCATAAAGCTCTGTTGAGGGCTACTATCTGCTGTCAGGGTACTCAGATTAGTCTCTCAGCCCTTCTGACTTCCACCCTGACCCTTTATGAATTTTCCCTGTTTTCGACAGCTGCTGGATGAGCAAAACCCCTGCATAAATGTCCAGGGATTGGTCTAGTGTGGTTCTGCTGGACTGAAATGACATCGTCCTTCACTGACACCTGATTCGTCTTTTGACACTGGAGAGAAGGTGCTGGGAATGAAAACCCACAGTTCCCAGGTTGCTAGGACATCAGGACTCTGCCCATCTTCTCCCATTCGAGTGCTCTGGCTTGGAGAGTGGAGCTCTCCAGCTACCCCACAGCAGCCACAGCTCAACAGAGGACCCACAGCTCTTTTCCTCACAGACCTTGCAGTGCTATGAACCGCAGCAGGGAGCATGGAGGATTGGAGGTTGCTCTGTGAGTGGGCAGGCCTGTGAGTGAGGCTCTAACTCCAGATTCATTAATGTGATGGTTGATACGAAATCCTCACAGATTCTGGCAATGCACGAACTGTCAATCTCAGTCTTTAGAAATAGAATGTGTCTTCCTCAGTGTTCATAGACGTTATTTTGGAAATTTCTCACGAGATTTCAGTTTAATCTAGGCACAACTGGCTTTCTTACTCAAATCCTAAGGTATTGTAGTCTTAGGAAAAACGTTTCTAAGAATTCTTCAATGCTCTTAATCTTTTGTGAGTTTGATACTTCTTTTGATACCTTAGAGACCATTCTATGTTTTATTTTATTCTTTTGTACCTTGAAGGGCATTTTAATTGGAAATTGCGAAATCACAAATCAGATGTCAGTTTATTCCAAACCTCGATTCAGTGTCTAGTAAGGACCCATGCAGTAAGAGATTAAACCTGGTAGTTTTAATCCCAGTACGCTTCAGCTGCTTTCCAGGTGAAGATCATGAAGTGACACTTTTAATTTTTTATTAGCGCTTCAGAAACTCCTTCACGTGCATTATCTTATTTGCTCCTTGCAGCCGCCATGTAAGATAGGCAGGGCAGGACATATAATTCCCACTGACACATGAGGAAATTGGGGATCAGGGAGGTTAAGTGTCTCATCACCGGCATGTTACTTCTTTGGTGAAAGGCATCAGTTTTGTAGAAAGCAGCATGGAATGGGAGAAAAGACACCAGCTTAGGAAACAGTGTCTTAGAATCCTGTCTTTTCCCATCTTCTGCACTGTCTTGATCGTGCCATTTAAATTCCCTGAAGTCTGTGTCTTGAAATGAGACATCTAAAATGGAACACACTCAATAACAATAACACCCTACATAGAAACCCAGAGGAATAATTTGAAGTTTAAAATAATGACTATGATGAACAGAGAGTAGGGAACATAGGCAGGGGTTGGAGCAGGCCAACAGGCAGGGAAAAGCGACAAGATGGGAGAAAGATGCTAAAGAGGGAGTGGAAAGGCGACTTTCAGTATTATTATTTGTATTTATTTTCTTTGTTAGAACTCTTCTTTGGATGGAGAAATCATCACAGAGCTACAGCATTCTTACTGGGGAGGAATGTGCAGACATCATTGTCCTTGGACACTATTACAATAGAATTCCCATACCACCTGCCGCTTCTTGAAAACAATAGCATGGACAGGTGCCATTTGGGGAGACACACTTTAGAAACAGCCTGAGATGTGTGGCCCCTAGGCTTGAGTCATGTGTCTGTGGATTGTTGTGTACAAGGGTGTGATGAATAAGGCTTTGGCTGGACTAGAGGGTATCTGGGAAGAATCACTGAGGGACGAGAGTGAGGTGGAAGGGTGAATCCAGATCTCAGAGACCCCTGACTGCCTGCTTATGTAATTTAGACTCTACCGACAAATGAGAGACATTGAAAAGTTTTAAGGAAAGTCATGCTGTCCATTCATTGGATGCATTCACTGGTTTCCAACTGGATTTAACAAATTAAGTGACTTTTTGTAATTCCAAATTATTTATACTATATGGTTTGTATATAATTATAATTATGCACGTATTCCTTAATTTATTAGATGCTTTTTCAATAAACATGTAGACATTACACCATGTATAGATAGGCTAATGCCTTGTAGCAATAGCTCATGAAGCTATTCAGTCTCTAAATTTTCTACATGTTATGGAGAATAGCACTGGACCTGGAATGAATAGTAGCGTATCAGTACCTATTTCAGAGTCTAATTTTGCTGATAATTTAGTTCTGGCATCAGTAATGTTATCTCTTCAAGTTCTCATACTGTCGATATAATTAGTATGTAGCTTATAAAGTTTTTTTTTATTGAATTTCTTTCTATAATGCTTTAAGATGGGTCCCCCAGGGCCAATCTTTATCGCTGTCCAATGCCAAGAGTATATTCTTATCTTTGCAAACTTATTTCCCAATGCCCAAACACCCATTCTTTTCAAATTTATGAGTCCCTTTTTCTCATTCTCTTACTCCCTGAAAGACTAAGGAAAAGAAGGATGATCAAATTAATATATAACAGAAAGATGTGTCACTCTCACGTAAAAGCACATTTGATGTCTTTACAGTTAGTTGTCATTTTAGAAGCTTGTGAAAATTGCTTTCATTCTCTACCCTCAAATCACAGATAATAAAATGCAAGGATGCGTCACAACAAACATTTAAATGATGTGCCAATCCTGACCATTCCGACCATGCTGGGAATAGGTATGTGCCCGCGCTGAGGAATATGAGAAAATATGCTGTCGCTGCCAATTTAAAAATGAAACAAGGCTCTCATGAAAAAGAATAAGGCACTCCTGTATTAGTGTACAAACTATTTTAGACACATCCGCCTCATCCATAACTGTCATTAAAACAATACTTACACAAAATTGATGCTTTAAGAAAAACCTGCATAAGGTAGAGGTGGAAATGAGCTCAGCGCATCTAACATTTTCTGTATACTTTCAGAAATTTGAAACCCAAGTCGAATACAGAAGAGTTTGACTATCTTTATGATTCCCCAAAGAGCTCCTTCAGGCTTAGACAAAGAACTCAGGCATTTGCATAAAGAACCCAATCAATGCTTCTTCATTCTTTTCTTTCTTGGCTTTCTTTTCTTCCTCCTTTCTTCTCTCTTTATTTACATGCAAGCATTGCATTTTTACTCCAGGTAAGAGTCTACACTGCTGTTAGGAATGCAAAGATACAATCCATGTACCACTAGCATCTACCCAAAGACCTATGATTCACATTTTCAAGCCTTTGAATTTGAGATGCAGGTGAAATGAAATCTCACAGCCAAAGAATTCCTAACTATGCATGATGTAGAAATACACACGGTGTTGTGCTTTAGGGGCTCATTGCTTATAGAATAGTTTTCTTTGCATGATTGTCATCATAAAAATTTTAGTAGTTTAAGGTTTTAATGTATTATGCATCTTGGTATGTGAAGATTTAATTGTTGTTTGGCTTAATTTTTAATTGAAGATACTGACCGTTTGACGTAGTTAGTAACAATGGCATGTGGTTTCAAAGGCTTACAAATAATCTTAGAGTGATTGTTACAGTCCTTCCAAAATCTTTGACCTCGGTCAAGCTGAGTCAGTTTGTAGTTGGAGCATCTTGATTTTTGTTTTTTGAAAGACAGTAAACTGTGTTGACATATTTTAAAACATCTCAGTCACCTTTTTTAAATGAACAGATTTTATTTTTTAGAAAAGTTTTGGGTTTTCAGGAAACTGAGCAGATGGTACAGAGAGCTAAGATATACTTTCTCATGCCCCCATTTAGTTTTCCCTATTATTCACATGTCTCAGTAGTGTAATATTTGTAACAATTGGTGAACTCCTATCAATACATTATTATTAACTAATGCCTATAGTGTACATTACCAACTACTCTTTGTGTTCTACAGTTTTATGTGTTTTGACAAATGCACAATGTCATTTAACCACCATTACCCAATATGTTTCATATCATACACAATAGTTTCCCTGCACTAAGATTCCCAGGCACTCCCCCCATCCATCTCTCATGGGAACCACTGACCTTTTACTTTCTCCATTGTTTTGTCTTTCCAGGACATCATTTATTTGGAATCACATGGTATGTAGCTTTTTCTTTCACTTAGCAATATACATGTAAAGTTCCTTTACACCTTCCATGGCTTGATTACTAATTTCTTTCCATTGCTGAGTTATATTCCATTGCACAGATGGACCACAGTTATTTATCCATTCACTTTTTGAAGGATACCTTGGTCACATCCAGTTTTTGGTGATTATGGATAAATGTGCACATTTATGTACTTATTTTCGAGTGGAAGATTTTTCAACTCACTTGGGTAAATACTTGGGGGGGTAATTGCTGAATCATACGGTAACACTATGTTTAGCTATGGAAGAAACGGTCAAACTGTCTTCCAAAAGGGCTGTACAAGTTTGAATTCCCACCAGCAACGAATGAGGGTATCTGTTACTCCACATTCTCACTGGCATCAGTGGTGTCAATGTTTTGAATTTTAGCTATTCTGATAGGTGGGTAGCGGTATTTTATTGTTTCAGCTTGGAATTCATCTTTTCATATACTTAGTAACCATTAGTATTTTTTTCACTGGTGATGTGCCTGCTCAGATCACTTGCCCATATTTAAAATGATATGTTTTCATTCTTATGAAAATTCAAGAGTTCTTTGTATGTTTTGGACACAACTTCTTTGTCAGATATGCATTTTACAAATGTTTTCTGTTCTGTTCTCTGGCTTGTATTTATATTCTTTTGTAACTATCGTTCACAGAACAGTTTTTAATTTTCGTAAACTTTAAGTTTTCAATTTTTTCTTTCATGGAGTATGTTTCTGGTGTTGTATCTAAAATTCTTCACCAAATATATGGTTATCTAGGTGGTTTTCTACTTTTTTTTTTCTTCTGGGAGTTTCATAGTCTTGTGTTTTACATTTAGGTCTTATATATAGATGCATTAAAAACATTTTTTTTCAATGTTTATTTTTGAGAGACAGAGACAGAGTGTGAGTGGGGGAGGGCAGAGAGAGAGGGAGACACAGAATCTGAAGCAGCTCCAGGCTCTGAGCCATCAGCACAGAGCCTGACACGGGGTTCAAACTCACAGACAGTGAGATCATGACCAGAGCCGAAGTCGGACACTTAAATGACTGAGCCACCCAGACACCCCTGTAGATACATTTTGAGTAAATTTTTAGGAAAGGTATAAGATTAGCACCTATGTTCTTTTTTTTTTCTTTTTTTAAAAATTTTTTAACATTTATTTATTTAAATTTTTTTTTTTGATGTTTATTTATTTTTGAGACAGAGGGAGACAGAGCACAAGTGGGGGAGGAGCAGAGAGAGACAGAGGGAGACAGAGCACAAGTGGGGGAGGAGCAGAGAGAGACACAGAATCCAAAGCAGGCTTCAGGCTCTGAGCTGTCAGCACAGAGCTCGATGTGGTGCTCCAGCCCATGAACGGTGAGATCATGACCTGAGCCAAAGTCAGACGCTTTAACTGACTGAGCCACCTAGGTGCCCCTTCCAATTACGCTTTTATTTTATTTTTATTTTTTTGTTATTATTTTAAATTTTTTAACGTTTATTTATTTTTGAGAGAGAGAGAGAGAGAGCGCGCACAAGCAGGGAAGGGGCAGAGAGAGGAGACACAGAATCCGAAGCAGGCTCCAGGCTCCGAGATGTCAGCACAGAGCCCGATGTGGAGCTCGAACTCACGGACCGCAAGATCATGACCTGAGCTGAAGTCAGCCGCTCAACTGAGCCACCCAGGCACCCCTATGTTCTTTTTTTTTTTCTAAGTTGGTACCCAGTTGTTCCAGTACCATTTATTGAATAGACTATCTTTTCTTCATTGAATAGCCTTGTGAAAAATCATTGACCACATTTGTGTGGGTCTATTCCTGGGCTCTCAATTCTGCTCCATTGATCTATTTGTCTGTTTTGCCAATACCACACTGTCTTGATTATTGTAGCTTTATAATAAGTCTTGACGTTAGGCAGGGTCCATCCTACAACTTTGTTCTTCTTCGGTATTGTGTTGACTTGAAGCATCCTTCTCATCACTGTGTTGTGCTTCCCTATGTGTTGATTAACTACTGTATAAAAATGAGCCTCACAGTAATGACACAGAAATGGAGATCTGGGCTATTCTATAGTGACCTTGTTATCAAAAGTAACAATAGAAGGAAATACTTATTTTTCGCCTACTATGTGCCAGGACCTGGGCAAATTACTTTGGAACTCTAAGAACAGGTTGAAGGGGACTGTCTATGAAGTGTTCATTGTCAGACAGGGGCTTAATAGTTTGGCAGTTTGGATATGTATAGGTTCTTGCACACTTTGGGAACTGTCATGAGTTCAGACTTTAAGCTAAGAGCAGTTTTTCTGAACAAAAGATTTCAAATTTTTATTATTTGTTCCAGCAAAAAAAAATGACAGAGGGTAGTGATATTTGAACTATGGTTGAGCAGATAATTCAAGTGAGACAAGAAATATCTTCACAACAAATTTAATAGTAAGGTTAAAAAAAAAGTCCTAAAAGCTTCTGGGGAAAAATCAGCTGACCAACCCCAAAATAAAATTCACTCTGGCTTCAGACATTTTCTCCATAACTCTAAATTCCAGCGATAACCTGGGAAATATATATGTGTATAGGGTATTGAGTTAATGGAAAGAGTATCTAATGTCTATATTCTTTCCATGTTTATATTTTCAAATATATTTGCATAGCTTTATAAAAAAATTTCTCTTATTTCAATTTCCTCTATATCACTTATTATATATTATTATATAATATATTATTATATATTATATATATAGTATATACTCTTCTGTCTAATAGCTGTGTCTGTAGCCAACTTTCCAGCTGGAGGGTTAATGTCTTCATATTTATGATGTTCTTAACTATTAAGGATATAAGCTACTTATCTGTTTCGTTTTTTGCCTGTTCAAGATGTTACCTTTCAAAATTGTCTTTCTTATAGAAATTTTATATTTCTCCATATTTTATTTGCTAATTTCCTTTATAATTGCTTATTTCTAATGTTTTCTGCTTAGAAGTTTTTCATGAATTTTTTCATCTGTCTTTTTTTTTCATTTAATTGTCTAATCCACCTAGAATATTCATGAATCAATGGTGAACACTGACTATGAAACCATTTATTCATCAAATCATAATTATTGACTAAATAATTCCACTTTCCCAGTTGCTTGTTCATATCATCTTTATCATGCAATTTTTTTATATACACTTGAGTATTTCTAGAACATTCATCGTGTTCTATTTATCTTCCTGTCCTTTTTTTGGCCCAAACTACATTATTTTAATTATTGTATTTTCATTAGCTGGGAGGTTAACTCTTTATTCATTACTCTTAATTTTTTTCCCCCCTGGCTATCTTCCATCATTTCATTTTCAAGATCAAACTTAAAATAATTTGGCAAAATTCCAAAACAAAACAACATCTAGCTAGGATGTGTTTAGAAATGTGTGGATTTGGGAAGGATTGTCATCTTCATAAAGACTTTTTCTGTAATATGGTATGGTTTCCCATGATTAATTTTGTGCCCTCAATATTTTTGTTTTTTTCTTCATTTAGGTCTGACATCTTTCTTCACATTGCTATTCTTATTTAATTTGTGTGTTTGTTGCCAATGTGAATGCATTTATTTTTTCATTATGGTTTTCTGGGTGGCATGTAGAAAATGCTGTTTTGTATTTTAATATCTGTCTTTTGTCATTTTATAGTCAATTACTTGGCTTAAAATATGCCAGTTTTCCCTCTTGTGCTTTTAGGTAGATAATTATTCGCCTCCAAATTATGATGAGTCTAGTCTTCTTTTCAGTATTTGTTTCTTATTTTTGCATCTTACACTGGCTAGATGATCAAATCACTATTACCAAATCACAAATATCAAACAATGGTAACAGGGATCCTGGTTATGTTTCTTAGCTTAATGAACATGTTTATAGTATTTAAATTCTAATAGTATGTTCTGCTGTTAGCTTAAGATAGATTCTGTTCATTTTACTGAGAAAGTATCTCTCAAATCCAAGTTTGCAAAGAGGTTTTGAAAAGAATTTTGAACTTTATGAACTATCAATTTTCATCTATAGGGGTGATCATTTCTTAGCTGTATTACAATCTTATGGTATGCTATGTCATCTTATATTAATACATTTCTCTGGGCTCACTGACTGGGGCTTCCCCACATCAAGGCTGCTTAGTGCCGCCACACTGCTGAGCATCCATCTTGCTTATAGTAAAAACCAGTGCCAAGCCGCTGGCACCATTGCCAGGAAGACCTGGTAGGTAGGAGGTTGATTACATTGGATTCTTTCCATCGTGGAGGGAATGATCATTTGTTATATCAGGAACATATAAGAATTCTGTACATGAATTTCTGTCTCCTAGGTAATGCTTTTGCCAGTGCTATCATCCTAACATTACCTCTGATCAAGGAATTATTCTACAGCAGAAATACACCAAAGGATGCATGTGCACAGAATCCACTGGTGTTACCCCATACCCCACCACCCAGTAGCAGCCGGCCCGAGAAAACAGAGACATGGCCCACTGAGACTCTGTTATGCCCCAGTTGGTATCAACATCCGGAAAGAGCATATATGATTTGAATCAGCATCTGATATGTGGTGCTGATTTTCCCAAGGCCAGCATGTAAGGGTCCAGAAAACAAGGCTGGAAGTGAGAGTGGCTCCTTATTTTGCTCTTTTGGAGATTTTGGTTCTCAAAGGACGTAGGCCTCCACCAGTATACCTGGGGACTTCATTGAATTGGCAGTTGAGATTGCTACTCGCCATTCCGAGCTTTTTATCCCACTGAACCTACTATAGATAATCAGACGTGTATTTTATAGTCTTTTGTAATTTTCAGTGTCTTGTCTTTTGTTTGGTCTTCAACATTTTATTTTCTTCCACTTTGTTCCCTACCACTCAGAATTTTGTCTATTTTATTGTTTATTCAAACAACTTTTCCTTATAGCTACTCTTTAAGGTTTTTCTATTATATCATTTGTTATTTTTATATTTATCCTTATTATTTCTTCTTATCCTCTGGTTCATTTAAAGGACAATTTTTACCTTCTTGGGTTGAGAATGTAATTTATCCAGTTTTTTTCTTGTTTCGTAATAAAACATTTAAGAACATTCATTTTCCTCAAATTCAGATGTATGTTTATAAAACATTGATCATGTTGTTCCTGCTTTCTTTTATCTTTAGTGAGATTGAATGTTTTCATATATATTGGCTATTTATATTTCTTTTCTTGAAAAACATTGATTATTTACCCCCCGCTTTTTAAAGCTGAGATGCTTTTCTTTTGCTTTCTGATTTACATAAGTTTGAAAAATAGGGAAGGATATTTTAGGCATATCATAATATTGAAGCACTTTTCCCTTAGTTCTTCTTTTGAGTTTGAATTTTTGCCTAAATGAAGTTTAAGTTTTATATTGCCATTTAATTTACTCTTTCCTAACTTTATTTTGCTTGATTTTTTTTTCCAAATAGTTAATCAATTATCTCACAATTGCTGACAGAATCATTTTTTCCCAGTGATTTAGAATGCTGTCTTTATCATATGCTATCTAATATACACATTAAATGTGTACAAATAGGTGTATATACAATTTTGATTGTCAAGGATGCTGTTGAATATTTCAAATTTTGTATAGCTTCTAGATATCTTTTAAAAAGGGTTGCAAACTCATCTGTAAGTTGAATGTAAACATTTTCCTTTATGGAGAACTAATTCTTCATGACACTATAACGTGGGTTGATTGAGGATTGACGTTTATGGTGGGAATATGGAAACTGACAGTGTGGCATTTTTACGCAATTACTCGTACTTTTAGGATGTTCTCAGACACTTTCTTCTACATGATGGTGGACCGTTGTGGTGTGCTGGACTTCAGAGATAACACTAAGTTCCAGAAGGTTGCATAATTTCCTGGTATCTCATCTTTAATCTCTCCCAGGGGGCAGTGGTAAATGGTTTATTAAAAGCAAAGGAATAAACTACCATAGAAGGCATGGCTTTCCTACAAAAATCAAGTGATGTTCATAGTGATTCTTCTGGCAAGATTTTTAGTAGACCCCATATATATTAACAAGATACTTTGAGCACAATTGGACGTGTAGAGCTGTAAGTATCAATGGGCAGAGCTATTTGCTTCATGGCCTGGACTATATAAGAAGCCTTCTTTTCCTCTGGTTTGCACTCAAACCTGGCAAACTTTCAGGTCACTCAATAAGTCGGAACAGCACAGCAGACACACATAGTGTGTGTGTATCCAAACTCCAAACAGGCCCATGAAATATGGGACTCCTTTTAGTATTAGGAAGGATAAGGTGTGACATATTTCTTCATTGTAGAAGAAATTTTCTGACATGCTTCAGACACCGGTTCAATTTTACTTATTTCTGCATTTTGTATAAACAGAAATCTTACCATAAGTATATCTTATGTCTTTAATCAATCAGGTATCCATTACAGATTTAAAATTCATCCGTAATGTTGTAAATAGCCCTAATTAAAGTATTTTCTTTGTTGTCCAGTATATTATTTTGTGAACATAGTACATATACATATATGTTACTATTAATGATTATTGGTGTTCTTTCCAACTATGGATCATTAAAATGCTTTTGAAAACATACTTCTATAATAAATATATGTGGGATAGTGGGTTTTATTGTCTTGCTCCTCAATTTTGAGTATAAAGGAAAAATATCCAATGTGCCATAACGCAGTATGGTATTTGCTGCAACAATTTTGAAAATACCCATTACCAGGGTAAGGAAGGACTTTTCAAGTTTTTAATCATGAACGGATGTTGATTTTCATCAGATGCCTTTCTTTCATCTCCTGGGATATGTGCATACTTTTTTATTTTGTCAATGTTGTCACAGGAACTGCTGTGGTCCCTATGGAATGGGGCTCAGCGCTTCCATATGTTTAAGCAAATTCCTTACCTGCCAATATCTACAGTTTTCTTAAAGACTGTCTTGGAAACTGCAAAAGGCTATTCTGCTCATGCCCAAGGCAGGCTTGTAGTGGCTGGAAAATTGAGCATCTCATTGTTGGTGTATCCAACTGGGCATTCCTGAAATAAACCATGTTTATTCTGTGTGATATATTATACATTGATGATAAGGCGTCTTGGTAGCTCAGTTAAATGACTGACTTTGGCTCAGGTCATGATCTCACTGTTCTTGAGTTTAAGCCCCGTATCGGGCTCTGTGCTGACAGCTCAGAGCCTGGAGTCTGCTTCAGATTCTGTGTCTCCCTCTCTCTCTCTGTCCCTCCCCTGCACTCTGTGTCTCTCAAAAATAAATAAATATTAAAACAAACAAACTAAATATATATATATATATATATATATATATATATATGTATATATATGGATTTGTTTTGTTATTCTGTGGTTGATTTTTGTGCCTATATTCATGAGTTAGATTACCTGTAATTTTCCTTTTTTCCACCGTTACTGTGAGGTTTTTTAGCAAGGTAATGCTAGTCTCATAAGGGGAACCAGAGAACAAGCTACACTTTTCTATTCACTTGAGGTTTTTTGTGAAAAACTGGAATCATACTTCCTTGGATGTTTAAAGGCATACTTGAAGCTACCACAACCCTATGTTTCTTAGAGTTTATCTTTCATCCTGTAGATTGTACATATATTATTAAGGTCTCCATGGCATTATTTTTTCCTGATCTCCAGATCTTATCAACATGATGCCATCAACATGATAGATCGATAGGATTTCTGAGGGGCTGGTGAGGAGGAAAACTAAATTGTGGCTCAGACCTGGAGAGTCCATGTAATTTTGAGGCAAGATGGCAAAGGGGTACTTTCATCTCTGCTAGGTGATGAAAGTATCCTTTTATTTATTTTAGTTGCGCTAAAGCAGAAAATTACCAAATTATTAACTGCGGAACAGGTGCTAAGAGTTCTGCTGCTTTGCTCCAGTAAGTACCCATGTTTGAACCAGCAGCTACAATGCACTCATCACCTAAATATGCTTGTGATAGCCTCGACTCAAGACTCAGCTGTCTTTTGTACTACCAAAGAAAGAGGTAAATGGTTTATCCATGACTTTAATAGTGTCACTTTTTTTTTCTGTTATTGTTTCTTATCGACTATTTTGGTGAAGAGGAGAAATTCCAGGGTCCTTCAAAAACATGTCTATTAGCTAACTGGGCAGGGAAGTGATGTGGAGTTTTTCTTCTATTGCTCTGATTAGACATTTCAACTGTGTTTTTTGGAGCTGGGGAAGTGACTGCAGGTGCGTAGAGTGGTCTCTGTAGCCAATAAGAGATAAGGATAAATATTCTGTGAACTGCCTGCCTCCCTCATTTTCCACTAGACATGTCAGGGATCCCAGGATACAGTATTAGTCTGGAGTCATTGTCCAGTAACACCCCACGTCTGAATATTTCTCTTTCTTCAATGCATACTTACTCTCCAAACGTCTCAGGTCCTTTAGGGGATGCTGAAAATAATGTTCTCAGAATTCACATGAAGTATTATTGTTGAGACCCGTGATCCATTTCACGAATCTGATTCTGGCAATGAGTTTGAATGAGGAGTGAGACTTTAGTACGGTGGCTCAAAACTCTGTTTCCAAGAAAAGGTGATCACACAAGTCAAGTGCGTCTTTAAGACGGCCGCTTTTCTATTTCCTTCTTTCAAAACATTCTGATTACCTCTCTGGGTTTGCTGCTTATTACCTGACTTTCTTCTTGTGGTTAAATGCCATATTCTAATGTCTTCCACCATTTCTTGGGTATCTGAGGACAGCCATGGAAGTAGACCTCAAACATGCTGGCATGCTATCTCTCCAACGTAGCTCTCAAAGCTTTGAAGAGGGAAATGTCCTCTGGAGGACCTTAGCAATTATAACTAGGGGTTAGGGATGTCTCAAACACAGGAAGGGGTTCAGATGATAATAAGCCGGAAAAAGAGCAAGACACAAACCCAAAAGAGAACAAAAAGACCAGAGACATGCACAATAACCCTATTAATCCCTTACCCCCTCATATGAGTCATGTCACTTTAGTACAGGAGAGACAGTGCATTTTTTCCCTTGGGTCATTGCTGACTTCCTAGTTTTTAAAGACATAGGAGTTTAGAACTCAGTTAGATTACTGCTCTTTATATTATATACTGCCACTTAGATATGCTTGTCCTTTGTATTACATTTTGGATTAAAATATGATTTCTTTCAGATTTTGGGTTGTAAAATCAATCTAATGTTGTGTGACAAGTGTTAACAAAAAAGAAAGAAGAAAATAGAAAATGTTAGAGTGCGTTTCACTTCAGGCACCCAATAAGGGTAAATACTATTTTGTGAAACTTTTGTTTCTTTTCATATACAGTAAAATACAACAAAATATTCAATGACTCTTTAGATTGAACACAGTTTCAAAGCTCATATGGTAGACAGTTTATCTTATGCCTATTTATTTTTAACATCATATTTGATTCTTTTCTTGGAGCATATAGGAGGTAAGTAAGCCTAGCTTTAACAAGAGTAGATACATGTGATTTTTCTGAGTCATGCCTACCTCAGAATGATTTTTGTTTATTTCTTTAATAACGGAAATATAACAGCTAAGTATAAAATTATTTTGTCACTATTTCCCCCACGTTCCTCTGTAATCCAGTTTCTTCTGGGATTTGTATTGTGGAGGACTCTATGATCTTATTTTTTTATTTTTTGATCATTTTTTTTTTTCTGTGCACTTGCAGAATTTTCCCCTCCCTCTACCTTTTTAATTACTATGTTACAGCAAATGTCTAGGAGTCTCTTTTATTTCAACCTGTCTGTACTTTGAGTTCATATAATTCATGTTTTTACTTCAAATCACATTTGTAATTATTATAACCAGTTCAGTGCTACACCAGAAGCAGTCCTGATTATTTCCCCAATTTTTTCTTTCCCTCCTCAAAGTTATCAAATTGTAAATTAGCATTAAAATGTAGTTACCTTCCTTTATGCCTACTCTATCCCGGAGCCCCCAGACAAAAGTGTAACTTGACTATTTGAGAGATCCAATTTTGTTCCCAAAGGAGTCTTGTTTACAAGCTAAAGTATATACAGTAAGTCCAGACGTAGCCTGTGTCTGGATCTCAGAATAATAGCTCACCTTGGAATTTTCACAAACTATTCTATTCCTCTGTCCTTGCTTACTTCCTCTGGCTCTCCCTTGCCTGATCTTATCTCCTGCCAACCTCCCCTCACTAACTACACCCTTGTGTGTTTCTAGTGCAAGAGCCAGCCTAGATCGATTTCCCCTGAGGGAAGTTTCCTTCCCAGATCCTTGCCTGAGGGACTTCTTGTCTTTCAAGCTTAAATATTGCCTCCTCTGAGCAGCCTGCCCTGGTCACTTCCATTCACACTCCTTTATATCATCCTACTGGGTTTTCTTCTTAGAATTTATCACTAGTTTATATTCCCTTGTTTCTGGTTGTTTCCTGTCTGTCTCTCCCTAGATACAGGAAAGGCCTTTACCCATTCCATAGGTGAAACCATAAGGTCTGTAACACTTCCTAAATGATAGACTGTACCTTAATTAATGGGCAGTTCTAAAATTAAAATGATTTGGGCTTCATATTTGAAATTATGTGCAAGTCTATTTTGTAGCTGTGTAGTCTTAACTGCAAGATGAAATTATCAGTTTATAAATGACCTCAGATTACATTCACCTCTAGCAATTACTTTTTCTTATAGGAACTACTACTAAGTTATATTTAATATTTTGTTTTTTATATAAGATCAAAACCAAGACTGTTTATTTGAATAGTATTTGTGTATATCTTGTAAAATTGTATTTTAAGTTGTTAGCTTTGGCTCTAAAAAAAAAAAAACACACATCATCTTATATCTGTTATTCCATGCAGTATATGATAAATTTAAAGGAAAATTTTTTTCTGGATTTAAAAATAAATGTTTTCTTATATACATATGTATATCTGTATACAAATACACACACACACACACACACACACACACACACACACCCCTACTATTTCCCTAAACATGTCTTGCTTCCAAGGACTTGAAGGCAAATTAGTTTAAAATAATAATCAGGTCCTTTTAGGTGCTCAGAAATGTCTAAGCATTCTTCTGTGGGACTGGCAAACCATAATCAAATCACTTTCAGAAACAGTGAATGCAAGGGACCTTAGCCATAAAACAAATACACATATATCACTTCACGCCTGTCAGAATGGCTAAAATCTACAACACAAGAAACAACAGGTGTTGGTGAGGATTCAGAAAAAGGGGAACCCTCTTACACTGTTGGTGGGAATGCAAACTGGTGCAGCCACTGTGGAAAATGGTATGGGGCTTCCTCGATACAGTAAAAATAGAACTACCCACAGACTCAGCAACTGAATTACCAGGTATTTACTCAAAGAATACAAAAACACTAATTCAAAGGGATACATGCACCCTGATTTTATAGGAACATTATCTATAATAGCCAAACTATGGAAAGATCCCAAATGTCCATTGGCTGATGAATGGATAAAGAAGAAATGGTGTATATATATATACATATACACACACATACACACACACACACACAATGGAACTTACTCAGCCATCAAAAAGAATGAAATCTTGCCATTTGCAACGACATGGATGGAGTTAGAGTGTATCATGCTACGTAAATAAGTCTGTCAGAGAAGGACAAATACCATATGATTTCACTCATATGTGGAATTTAAGAAACAAAACCAATGAGCAAAGGGAGAAAGAGAGAGAGAGAGAGAGAGGGAGGGAGAGAGGCAAACTAAGAATCAACTCTTAACTATGGAGAACACGCTGATGGGTACCAGAGGGGAGGTGCGGAGGGATGGGGGAGATAGGTGATGGGGATTAACGAGTGCACTTGTTGTGATGAGCACTGGGTGACTTATGGAAGTGTTGAATCACTAAATTCTATACCTGAAACTAATATTTCACTGTATGTTAACTAACTGGAATTTTAAAGAAAGCTTCAAAGAAAACCAAATACACATACGCAAAAATATGCATAAAATTTTAGTGGATCCATAGACTCTACCCAGTTAGCTTGTATACTAACTCAGAATAAGATCTCCTGCTTTAGATGATTTTTGTTACCTTATTTTATCCTCAAGTGTTGGCATTTGTATTGTTTCATTTGTAAGCAATGTGTAAGTCTTTAAGAAAGAACGAAAGAATCTGATTTGAATTCAGGTAAGCAATTTCAAATTTTTATGACTTTCTCTTCTGAAGAACGTTGCATAACCTTAGAAGTCAAGGTTGAGAAAGTCATATAACTTATTTTTCAGTCTTTATTTCTAGAATCATGGTTACCTATGAGGAATAGTCCCAGAGCAATACAAGGTGAAAACCACTAGAGATACTCTTTAATTTTTAAAGGCTTCTGTTCCAATATTTAAGGTTACACATTAACTTTTTGAGTTTGGAGATATAGTGTATCATGTTCTTTCTCACAGACACCGGTGAGCCAGACTCTTGGTAATGCACTGACAGAGAAGACTTGATTATTTTGGACACTGACACAATGAATCTAGTGAGAATTCTTCCCAAGCCAGCATATATCCTTTATTACGAGCGAGCATGGTAAACATCATTGATAACAGATACACATCTGTCTTGCTTTAGAGTTGACCAATCTCATGACCTGAACTTTGGGTAAAAAAATTACATGGTGGATTTTCCCAGCCTGACTGAATTAGAATCAGTATGCTAAATTACGCTTGAATGTATGTGATCTTTAGAGGCCAGATAGACTCAATTAATATTTACCTTACCATTAATTTATGCATTTGAAGTATTAAATTTTGAAAGAAAATAAATTTCTAGGTTAATAAAATAGCGCAATCAAATCCTTTATTTTTCTCATTAGACTGAAATAATAAACCAAATGGACAAGAAAAATGTCAATAGAAGTTTTAGCCTGAAACATTATTTCTCAAAGATAATGTTAAGATAATATGAAAATATGCACATTGCTTGTAATTGAAGTGCAGGAAAATCAATGCATTTACCTTTGAAAAGCAGAGGTATTCATTGCCTTCAAGCTTCAGTTTAGGACCTCAGCCTGCCAGCTACTGGTCCTACAGAGATGATCTTCTGGTTTTGTTATGAAAGGGAATGGAAGAATCTCTCTGGAAGGAAAACTTAGGTCATTTCTATCTCAACCTGTACGTATTCCATAGTGTATATGGAGCACATTAGTAGTTTTGCCTCTCATTCTTTGCCAGGGTAGAAAACAGTTTCCAAATGAAATAATCTGAATTATCATAAAGCCAAAAAATAAGAAAGAAATATTTAAAATTGTAATTCACTTAACCAGTGAAAACTTGAACACATTATCTTCTTTAGTTGGAGACTCGCAGTCATCTTTTGCATATTATATTTAGCCAACAACCAAATTTTAATTTTTAATTAGGAGGCATTAAAATATAATTAGCAGCAAATAACAGAATGACAAATCTACAAAAATTCATAAAGGTCAAAGGAAGCAGCATTTTTAGCCACAGCAAGAAGTGTTCTTCCATGAATTTAGGGAATCATGGTGACCACTTCACCTTCTCCACATTCACCTCCAAGGCAAATCTTCTAGAAGCAACATTGCTTTTTGAAAACAATAATGATGATAATCATGTGGGGATAGCTGTCAAAACCAGAAAGTGTACATTCTTCAGAGTCAAGAGACCCTCAAACCTCAATAAACACCATATATAAAGGAACATAGCAAATTTCAACACAGCATACACACAACAAAAGTAATTCATTTATCAGAGACCAATACAATTTTGAATATGCATTTTCCAGAAGGAAGCAGAGGGCAACAGAGACCACCTGCAGCTGTCAGACCTGTGGAAGTGAAACAACGCATTACAAAATTCACACCAATATATGAATTATAAGTGAAAAACAAATGTGTTATCTAAAAAAAGTTGGTTGGTGACCCAACATATAGATCTCTATATGTATATATTTATATATATGATGATAAAAATCAGCTTGCATGAGGGTCATAGTCTACCTACTTTGAAGTTATATCACACATACTAGAAGCAATTTACAGAATTTGTCAAGTTTGCATATACAGGGATTGCAAAATGAATTAAAATACATTGAAATATAGAACACTCAAAATGTATTTATATAAACCTCCCAGGATTGACAGGGATTGGCCGTAATCAGCACTTGCCACCATTGAACAAAAACTATAATCAAAAAGAAGGAGAAAAAAAATCCAAGGAAAAAAAAAGAAAATAAAAAAAAATCCTTCTTTTATCATGTCTTATTTAAAATAACGTTCTCCTTGTTGACACGCAGTGTTGATGATTTTGTTGTTGCCCCAAGATGGGGATTTCGTTTGATGATAGCTTATGTTCTGTAGCTTTTTGATTTCTGTTTCCTTCCTGCAGATAATGTGTCTTTTAGTAGGAAATCAGTGGTATCCGTAGGAAATATTTACTATATCGATGACGTTCGGGCCAACCCCTGAGCAGTCAGCGAGATGATGCTTTAAGCAGCCGAAAGAAGAGAAAAAACGAAAACAAAAAATAGATCTTGCTATTAGAAAATGTCCTATCACTCCACACTAATTTTCTTGAAATAAAAGATCAGTGATTTGCCCAAGAAAATGTTATGAACAAAGCGTGTGATAGCCTCTTCGTTTATGCTTCCGGAAGCAGGCGCTCCTTGGGTAGGTAATTAGAGAACAGTGGGTGCAGAATGGTGCTTGGAGTTTAGGGTCAACTTTGCTGTCCGCTCCGTAGATTTTACAGGCGATTTGCTCTTTGCTTTAAGAAGAGAAAGTGATATTGGAAAAAAGTCAGCACTTTAGATTAAAGCAAAGCACCCTTCACAAAGCCACAAACAAGAAGCAGGACAGAAAGTCCATGGCTTGTAGCTATCATCCTTGCACCTGCGGAAGAAGTTATAAGATATTCGCTCATCTTGAAGATTTCCAATGCTCCTTATTAGGCTGTTTTAAACACATACATATATATATTTAATTAGCTCGCCAGCTTGGCTCTGGTGCTCATGAATGTCTTGGCATGCACTGCAAATAACAACACATACAAAGTATTTCAGTCCCGGGAAGTTGGTCTTGTTTGTTTTGTCTGTTTTCAAACAATGCCATCCCATGGTTGGGAACACTGAGAGGAACAAATCCAAATACTCTTCCCTCAAGGAATTCTTTACGGATCATTCCCTATAGTCATTCCGTTATTCCTCTATTGGTACCGAAAACACACATAACCTGTTTTACTACCGCATAAGCACAAAACCACAGGAGTATACCCAACACTGAGAGCAACAGGCGTCTCATGGGTGGGGAGAATTGTGTTCTGGGATGGGTGCGTTAGGGGCATTTTGTTCTAGAGAAAGATCTTTCTTAATTGTTTATCTTGGAGATCTGAGGAAAAGTTAGTGCTGTCAAGAGTTGGAAATTTTTGAAAGAGCTTGGGGAAAATGTAAGAGGGAGAACTACATTGCATTTTTGCATTTTATTCTTCATGCATTTTATACAGTAAGCTTCTAGCTAATTATGTATGAAATACCTTTACTTGTAAGAAGACAAAATGTGATGAGGCTCAAAGTATTTTCTTTCGTTATTTTTTTTGTTTTTTTGTTTTTTTTTTGGTTTTTGTTTTTTTCTGTCTTTTTTTTTTCTTTTTTCTTTCTTTCTTTCTTTCTTTTTTTTTTTTAATTGGAGAAAGGTTGAAACTGTTCGAAAGGATAAGGGTAGGGAAATTCACTCTTTGGAACATTTCTGCTAACGCGTGTTCAGGTCCACATTGGCAATGACAAACATTAAGGCAAAAACACATGCTCACATTTAGTAGGCCAAAATTACCATTTTTTGGTTAGGTCACTGCCATTGATCGTCTTGTTTGGTAAGTGAGCCATATATTTAACACAGTATCTCCACACAGAAACCTAGTGCCTGAAGACCCCGAGGTTAATGGTGAGTCTCCAGAGAGTGCCTTCACTCAGGCTGGGTAAGAAGGTTCAAAAATGCAAAAGTGATAGCGTAGGTCATGTGCAGCTCTAACCACAAAGATCATGCAAGGGAAATATAGTCAATCTATGTAGAACCGTTAGCATCAGAGCTTTCCAAAATTAAATATATATTCTTGTTAGCTTTTGAAGAGAAATTCTTTGACATGGACTCATTTAATCAAAAAAAAAAAAAAAGGAAAGAAAAAAAGAAAGAAAAGAAATGATTACATGACTCCTTTAGTAATAGCTAACTGCTTTTGACGTGACACAAAGTATGTCGGGTATTGAATAAAGGTTTAAAAAATGCTAAGAGCAGTAAAACCAAGTAAAACAACTCACTCTTCAGAGAAGGTACTGTGTGAAGTAATAGTTTCCTTTTCAGCATGGTCACTGCAAATTGGTTCACACTTGCTCAACCTGTGTGTGTACCATGGTGCCCCTTTCTCAAATAATCAACCCTTCAGAGGAGATGTCTAAGCCCACCATTCCCCAAAAGATACGAAGGGAACAGCTACTGCATTTTGACCCAACACTTCCAACCATACTCTGTCCAGCATGTGCAAGTTAAAACAAGATTGACACAAGTAGTATAATTAGAAAGAAACTCAACTGCAGACTGTAGAGTATTTTAAGGCTACTAAATTTCTGAACTGCCCTCACATAGGCAATGTGCCATTGTAACATGGTACTGTTTTTGCATTTGTTTGTTTTTCAGCTCGTAATCATTCATCTGCTCTAGGTACATGCATTTCCTAGCATATTTCTATTAAATGAAATGTATTGCTGTCAGGCCAATTGTAAAACATCCCTCCTTCCCCCTGTACGTTAGATTCTACAGCAATTTTATCATCAAATCACTGATCGTTTTTCTCTTCTTTCTGTTTTACGTCTTGAATGAAGAGATATGTGCTCCTTTATCTTTGTAATCCCAAAGATTTAGTAAAATACAAGACTCTTAAATGCTGTCATTTGTCCTGTGTAGTTTTAACAAATAATCGTCATAGTCCTTTCTATTCAGATGTACACTATTCTGAGTACTACATTATTACCAAACATGTTATGCTCTTCTCTAGAGTGTTAATTTTATTATTATTATTAATATTATTATTATTATTTTGCAAAAAGCAAACTTCGGCCGCTCATCATGCTTTATTCTTATCTTCACCGATAGAAACATCTCACTTTTGTGAAGTAATGAGAGCCTGGACTGGCATTGGGAGCCCTGAGTTCTAATTTCCTCTGCTCCCCCTCATTTCTAAGATCCCAAACAAGATATGTATTTGTTCTACGTTTTCAAAATTGAGCCTAGCGACCATTTGTGTATTATTATTATTATTTATATTAGTATGACATTGTGCTGGACTGCCTATTTTGCTTTCTTTGGTTTCTTCTGCCTTATGCCCAGAAGCAGGTTAACTTGCTATTTCCTCATAGGACCATGAATTTAAGCCACTCTTCCCCTCAAAAACCCTGCATCCACTTTGTGTATCCGCACCAGCTAGCTGTTATCTCCCGCCCTCTGAACTTCACAGTGTATTGGCTTTGCCTCTCCAATGGCCTTAATATGGCTTACATTGACCCCTGAAAGAAGAATTCATTATATTCATATCTTATCTCACGGATTACATTGCAAGCTCATTAAAGGCAAGGGGCAAAACTTCAGCAATTTTTTACGACTCTCAATGTCTAAAACAATGCCTGGAGAATTTTAAAACTTTTGCGCCCAACACAAAATACGCTGTAAAGAAGAGAGATACCATTATCTCAATTGTGTGAAGAAAATGCACAAGAGAACATGCCCGGATGAAGAGCAGGCTAATAGAACTTAAAGATTTCTCTATGACTCAGAATGCCATTTCGTAATGTCCTTTCACTTCTATTTAATAATGACGACTTCCGTTTGGTTTTATGCTTAAGGATTTCCGTGGTGCTCTCTCAGGTGTAATTCCCCACGCCTTTGTAAGACAGGCAAGACATTTTCTCCATTTTTGCAAATGGAAAAGTCTAAGAAATCTTCTTAGACGTCTAAAGAGTGCAGGAACCTAGCTTCTAATTCTCAGCTCTTTTTAGACCTCATGCAATACCCATTGTCGCATCACCATCACTGAGATGTGGACAAGCAGGCATTTCTCAAGAGGTTGACTGTGACAAACGAGTCTGGCTGAGGAGAAATAGGAAAAAAGAGAAAAAAAAAGAAAAGGCTTCAAATATTTTATCTTAACCGTAATTATTATTTCAGAGAAGAACAAAAAATTCCCTCCATTGCTTTTAAAAAAAACAAAACGACCTGAAAAACTACCGATCAGGGCACGGCAGTGAGACCTTGGCATTGTCCGCAGTCCGTTGCAGATGGTGCCCAGTTCTCCCGCGTGGTGGCAACCACTGTCGGGTTCAGCTCAGTCCTGCATCTTCCTGCCTCATTTCACTCACTACAACTTTCCAGACGGCAAAGTGTGCCCTGCCCCTCTGAGGTGTCTGCCAGATGGAAGAACTTAGCTCCCTGTTAGCACCTTCCTTTTTAAACTAGTCCATCTGTACTGCCATCTCTTTCCGGCACCCACGGTCAGGAGGCTGGAAGGCACTGGGCATATTTAACAACGCGGCATCACTCTTCTCGATTCACATCAATTCCCAAAATGACTACCGTGCATCGGGGCCTCGACGATGTGTCAGGGAATTTGCATACATTGTCTTAGTTCGCCCTCTAGACAGTTCTGTATAGTAGACAAACAGGTCAAGAACATGCAACTCAGCGACCTGGAATAACTCACCCTAAGTTACATGGACGAGAGGTGGTAAAGTACAGAAATGAAGGAACAGCGAGGCAAGTCAGATCAGCTTAGAAGGACGCAAGTCAGTGGGTTAAGCGTCCTGCCCAGAAGCAGGTCTGACTCTGGATTTTGGGTCAGGTGGTCTGTGGGATCAAGCCCCAAGTGAGTCTCTGTGGTGACAGCGCGGAGCCTGCATGGGATTCTTTCTCTGTCCCTCCCCTGTGCACACGCATGCACGCGTTCTCTTTCTGTCTCTCTCTCTAAATATATAAATGTTAAAACCAACCAACCAACAAACAAAAGGATTGGGCACCTGGGTGGCTCAATCAACTTCAGCTCAGGTCATGATCTCACGGTTCATGGGTTCGAGCCCTGCATCGGGCTCTGTGCTGACAGCTCGGAGCCTGGAGCCTGCCTCGGATTCTGTGTCTCCCTTGCTCCTTGCCCCTCCCCCACTCATGCTCGCGCGCGCTTTCTCTCTCTCTCTCTCTCTCTCTCTAAGATAAAATAAAACATTAAAAAAATTTTTAAAAAGGACATCCTTTTTTTCTGAAACTCCCTAAGGCAAACAACCTTGCTCCATGGTCTCCACATCTGTTACATCAAGATGTGAAGCTATTATTTGTATATACACTAATCTTTTCAGAGAAAATGCACTGGCCGTAACATACTTCAGAGCAAAAAAAAAAAAGTTTGATCTAAAGTTTCTTTCCCAACTCTAAATTGATAAATATTGGATATTAAAAAATCATCAGACTTTTAGTTTTCCCAAATATTAATAACAAGTAAAGTTTGTTTTGCTCTGTATAGTGTACCAACTGTCCTATGACATAATATTTTAACCTTTTGGTTTCATAGACTTTTACAGCTTAAAGGTTCATCCAGATTAACTTAAACATTTGAGTAAAAGGTGACTCCACCATCATTCTTCCATGCCTTCCTCTTTCTAAGAACTTCTTTTTTCCAGGAGTGTCTCTGTGGCTCAGTTAGTTAAGTGTTCGACTTTGGCTCAGGTCATGATCTCGCAGTGTGTGAGTTCGAGCCCCGCATCAGGCTCTGTGCTCACAGCTCAGAACCTGGAGCCTGTTTCAGATTCTATGTCTCCCTCTCTCTCTTCCCCTCCCCACCGCTCGCACTCTGTCTCTCTCTCTCAAAAATAAGCATTTAAAAAAATTTAACGAACTTCTTTTTTCCAAGTTTTTTAATTCAGATTGATAGCCTAGGGCCAAAAAAGTTAACTTGTCTACCAGGAAAAAGCATTAGAAGAGGCTATGGGTATTGAATTCAAAGAACCAGGTGGAGCGTTTAGACAACTGTCTAGACACTTTATCCCATCGCAATTTTACCAGCTCTTCAAATATCCACTTTTCCTTGGCCGTGAATATTTTCTGATGGATTAATTTCCTATGTGAGTACAACTTTTCATTGGTTTAGATACGAAGAACAATCGCAATTCAGGGCATCTGTCTACAAATTTGGGCATAATTCTCTCCTTTCTCTTGTTTGAGTATCTACAGGAATTAAAAGGAACAAGAAAAGAGAAAGAAAACAATTTGTCTCCAGTTGTGTGGCTCCACGGTCTTACTCCAGTCTTTATTTTGTGAAAGTGAATATTAGCAAGGTTTATCATCTGAACAAACCTAAAAATGAAAATGCTCCAATAAAAAAAGGAAGCAACTGTCAAATACCTTTTTTTTTTTTTTTGTCTGTAAGGAGGCTAAGTTTATAACGAATGAGTGTCCATTACAGCTCTGGGAACAGACATACCCTTTGACATACTTCTCTTTTATTACAGATTCCAGTTTTAAGAAATGAAAATAGCTGTGTGAGAAAATTTGGGCTAGCTTTTAATGCAATTTTTATTCAGGTTTGCACATACTAAATCACTATTTAAGGGGAAAGGTCAAATAATAGAATGATTTTATCCTATAATTTTTTGAAAAGAATATCTTTTTATTAGAATTCTTACAGATCCAGTGCCAATTTCTTCCAGAAATCCATTTTTTAAAAGAAGTGTGCTTCATTTTGACCTAATACATAAATTGCCTATTTTACTGTGCCCCAGCATGTTGGCAGGTTAGCTGTTTAAATTTCCTTTCCTGCGTTCCTTTCATCAGCAAATTTACACCTCTATTCTAGCTATGAGGCCTCTTATTGGAGCTGGGGGGGTGGGGGGGTGGTGGGAAGTGCAGTTGCCCAAGTACTCAAGATCTGACTGACGAGATGATACGCCATTCACCACAGAATTTTGGAGAATCTAGCCTTGGCAGGATTTCAGGATTTCTACCTACCTTGTACGCTGACTTGAGAAGGAACATATAAAGCGATGGTGCCTCCCACCTGCTAAGGCCATAGTGCATCTCACAACCCACTTTCATTGTAACTCATTCATCCGGGTAAGACTGTTTTGGGTGCAGACCGGATGATGATTACAATGGCAACAGCTAATATTTCTTGAACATTTGTTATTTCTTGACCTCTGCTTGTGATCCCATGAAGTTACGATAATCATTTTGCTACTTAAGGACCTCTCTGTGCTCGAGTTTACCCAGCCAGTGGGTGGTGCCGCAGACATTCAAAACCAGTTCTGTTTCACTCCAAAAGGTAATTTGCATCATAATTTCCTCCCGTGATTCTTCATGCCTGAAAACTCTAGACTCTCAATTCTGCCTATTAGAAATATTTGGAAATATGAGCTGTTTTGACAAAATGGAAGGGAGAACAATATAAATTAGTGGAAAACAAAATGTTCTCAGAGTGAGGTTTTTAATACTACATGCATTTAATAACTCCTTTGATGCATGAATAAGAATGATTTATTATTAGCGTCACATCCACCAGTATATAAATAAATGCTGCGGAGAGGCTGGCAACTCTTTACCCACGGAGTTTAACTATCCTTCCTGCATGTATGTTTTCATTATTAACTAGCATATTCTTTATTCATAACGCAAAGGTAGATATTAATCCACATCTTGTTGGTATGATCACAAACCCCCTGTTAGGGACTGCACACACACGTGGTTTTGTTGCAGTTCGACAGTGTTGTTGAACAACGCCACCTTTCCCAAAGAGCTTAAATAAGCACATTCAACTTGGGGAATGTAAGAGAGGAAATTATGAAGACAACTGGGATCAATGTGGAATGACCTTGCGTCAGGGTAGGGCTATGACTGTCTGCCCTGAGTGAGGAAGCTGATACAAAGAGCACCACAGGGGCTCCTGGGAGGCTCGGTCAGTTAAACATCCAACTCTTGATTTTGGCTCAGGTCACGATCTCATGGTTCCTAAGATCCAGCCCCATGCTGGGCTGCATGCTGACACAGCAGAGCCTGCTGGGGATCTTCTCCCTCCCTGTCTCTCTGCCCCTTTCACCATCTCTCTCCCTCTCCCTCCCCCCCACTCCGCCTCTCTCTGCCCTGCCCTACTCTCTCTCCCTCTCTCTCTGTCCCTCCCCAGCTCTCATGCTCTCTTTCTCTCTCTCTCTCTCTCTAAATAAATAAATAAACATTAAAAAATAAGAGTACACCACAGCTAGAATTATTGACTACTAAGTGAAGAGGTAGGTAAGAAAGCTGTATTTTCAGATTTGAGCCATCATTCACTAATTGGTGAAATAAAGAATCTGTTGTTATAGATCACCCTTCCCCTAACATCACCAGAGAAGAATTTCTCGTCAAAGAAACACATCTCATATTTTTAGAGAAATGGCAACTGCGGCACTCAGAGTGAAGAAACAGAAGTCGAGGAAAGACAAGGAAAGAAAAATAGCTGCGGAAATGTGATTTCACTTTTCACTTATCCTCTTACATAAATTGAAAAGTAAAGATTTCAACAAAATTTACACAGTAATTTGCCTACATTTAAACATCACCTTTGGGGTGCCTGGGTGGCTCAGTTGGTTAAGCGTCCAATTCTTGGTTTAGGCTCAGGTCATGATCTCATGGTTTGTGAGTTCGAGCCCCACATCTGGCTCTGTGCCATTGGCACAGAGCCTGCTTGGGATTCTGTCTCCTTCTCTCTCTGTCCCTCCCCTCCTTGCTCTCTACCTCTCTCTCTTTCTCTCAAAAGTAAATAAATAAACATTTGGGAAAAAAATCTTAAAAAAATCCATTTTAATTGTACAGCAATGTTTGCTTTTGAGGAAAAAATTATTTGAGTACCTACTGCCAATAGGATGTAGAAAAACCTTGGGGCACCTGAGTGGCTCAGTCGGTTAAGCGTCCAGCTTCGGCTCAGGTCATGATCTCAGGGTTTATGAGTTTGAGTCCCATGCCGGGCTCTGTGCTGACAGTTCGGAGCCTGGAGCCTGCTTCAGATTCTGTGTCTCCCTCTCTCTCTGACCCTCCCCTGCTCACACTGTCTCTCAAAAATGAATAAACGTTAAGATTTTTTTTAGAAAAACATCAATTATATAGCTTCAGAAAACACACCTATTTTAACATAAGAAACATGTTTTGAGACTTTACCCATATATTTTCTAAATTTGAGCCCATGGTTTTATCCTTTTCCTTAATCCAGCCATTTCAAAATTATCTAAATTATAATGTTTTACAAATTATCCTCAGAACAGAAATGACCTTAGCCATCAGAATTATGTAATTAACAGACATAGTTGAAGCATTAAAAATCCCCTTTATCAAGGCATGTGCATACAAGAAAAATATGTAGTTGCCAGGACTGCTTACCAAATGTCCTAAACATAATTTGTTATTAAATACAATTTTAAATACATGAATATTGTTGTCATGGTATGTAATGAAGCAATTGTAATTGCAATTGTAATTTCTAATCCTCTCTCTCCATTAATACATAAGGGGCCTGGGGTTCTTTTCTTATAGATTGACTGAATTACATAAAAAATCATGTAACTTGGGCGCCTGGGTGGCTCAGTGGGTTAAATGTCAGACTTTGGCTCAGGTCATGATCTCTCAGTCTGTGAGTTTGAGCCCCACGTCGGGCTTTGTGCTGACAGCTCAGAGTCTGGATCCTGCTTCGGATTCTGTGTCTCCCTCTCCCCCTCCCCTGCTCACACCCTGCCTCTCTCTCTCTCTCTCTCTCTCTCTCTCCCTCTTTCTCTCTCTAATTACATGCTAAATACAATAGTTAGACACTGCATTAACACCAAAAATATCTAGACATAGTTCATATTTATAAAATACTTATATTTTCAGATTGTTTGAAACTGAGTTTTTACATTCTAAAGGGTTTTTCTTTCTATTTAGTACTTGGCGATCTTATTATTTGCTCCCTACATGTAGGGTTTTTCAAATTAACCCTTTACATTGCTAAGAGAAGTGAGAAAAATTAATAAACTTATTTAATCAGAAAAATTAAAGCTCAAATGTGTTCCAGGGCTGAAGAAGATGTTGCTGAGATTGTGTCTATAACACAAAACATAAATAAAACAAGAAAAAAAGCAGTCCCATAATAGACCCCCTCATTGCGCAATGCCTAAGACCTGTCTACTTTAAAATATAGAGTGACTGCATTAATCTTTATTAAAGTATTTTTGTCTGTGAAGCTAATAAAATTGCTTCATGTAATTTCTTGCAGTTTACTTTTCAACAGCTCCACAGTCATCAGCTTCACGGAATAGGGAATCCTAACGCCTAGTTTTACCATTGGCTTTAGTTCAAACACCAAGAGTTTAACCTGTCTTGGGTTTGTTTTATACATATAGGGTTCTAAATTCATGCAAAAATGCTCTCTCAGGCTTTTTAAAAGACATATTAAATAAAACATAATTATCACTTATAAGTCCTCCGGGGTACTAATTTTCCTTGATAGCCCCAATGACTGCACCATTATTCATCACTCTGAAATCCCTCTGAATTGGGGGCCGAATGCGTCATGCTATTGAGAGGAAAATGATTGCATGATATGTAATTTATGGACTTTATATGAGTTTGATTAGTTTCATCAAAATAAATTTATCAAGATCACACTCGTTATGTTCAGAAAAATAAAAAAAAAAATAATTTGACCGTCAGATTATCCATCCAGCTCACAGGAAATAAGATGCAGTGTTCTTAACTTAGATGCTACTAGAATTTCTGAGAATTCCTACTTCCATGCTAGGACTTCTAACGTATGTGTGCACATACGTGTGCACGTGTGTATAAATATGTGCATGTACACATACATGTATGTGTGTATATGTTTTTAATTTGTCATGACCTCCACAATCATACACCATTATTTTACCTTGCCTTTTTGTTTTTATTTGTTTAATATATTTTATTTGTTTGTTAGTTTGTTTTCTCTGTCATGAGTTGCCTGTCACTGGACTATCTTTAAATCTGGGAAATTTTAAATGATGTGTTTTTTCCCTCCAATATAACAAAAGTAATAAATTATCACCATATAAATGTTAATGATACACACAAAATAATTAAGCAATTAAAAATCATAACATCTTGGGGTGCCTGGGTGGCTCAGTCGGTTAAGTGTCCTACTTTGGCTCAGGTCATGATTTTGCAGTTTGTGGGTTTGAGCCCTGCGTTGGGCTCCGTGCTGAAAGCTCAGAGCCTAGAGCCTGCTTCAGATTCTGTGTCTCCCTCTTCCTCTCTGCCTCTCTCCTGCTCTCTCTCTCTCTCAAAAATAAATAAACATTAAAAATAATCATTACATCTTGACTTCGGATGTACATTTTCATATATTTCTTGTCATTTTTCTATGCAAGTATCTCAGATTGATTTAAAGTTGTATATCCTATATTTTTGACTTTAATGTTTTGTCCTGTATCTTTCACATTATATTATGTGTTGAATCTTACCTAGTTTCATTAAAACTTGATTTTAGAAGCTGTGTAACAGTCACTGTATGGTTTTAACATTTTAACACATTCATTAGGTAACTTCCTTGCTGTTGGTCATTTTTGAGTATTTCCAATTTAGGGATGACCTCTGTAATAAGCATGGGTCTGGGCCTACTTCCCACTGATCTTTCTGGAATCTCCTCCCAGGAATATTACTTCAAGCACCAGTGGGCCACACAATCTAAAGCCCTGTGACTGATCTTTCCAGATACATTTTTCTCCAGAAGAAAAGTACCAATTCACCATGTAAGTAATCATATACCAAAATGCTTGAGTCCCTGTAACCTTGATGATACATATTGATTCTAAAAATCTTTGCCAAGATTATATGTGTCAAGTTTGAAAAAAAGACTAGGGTTTTGACTGAGACTGCATCAAGTCTATAACTGCTTTTGAAAAACTTGACATTTTTTAAATTGAGATCGTCCATCCAAAGACACAGCATATTTATTCATTTATTCAAACCTGAACTCTCTGAACCAAGTGTTCCAACGGTCTTCATATTTAGAATGCTTGTTATTGTCTTTAAAAAGAAAACTAGATACTGTATATCTTTCGTTTTTGTTGGTACTGTTGAGAATTATTATTATGCCCCAAATATTTTCTATTTGGGTATTGCTGTCCATACCCAAATAGGCTTAAGTGTATTTTGCTATCTCTAAGTCATTTAGAATGGAGTACATAATCATAGTATATGTAAAATTGATATTATTTTATTTTTTTCCTAAGTATTAGATGTACATATTTCCTTGTCTGCAGCATCGTGTTTTACTTACATTTGACTTAATCAAAAAATTTTAATTTCTTACAGTAAAATGTTATTTTCACTTGTATATTTTGTAACTTTAAATCTTGAGAGCCTCAGGCACCTGATTTTATGCTAATCTTTCTAAATCTGATTTTTCTTTTCTGCTCTGCTCTTTAATTAATTTGAGTTCATCTGGATATATATCCTAAATTATGACAATGTTTCCTTTTGTCACTTATTAATTAAATCAATCCTTTCTTAATTCTTGTATTTTTTAGTTCATCAGTATGATATTATTTTATGTAATTTTAGAGCTTCCCAGGCTTCTTATTTTCTTTCATCCTTATTCATATTTGTGTTCTTTTGCTACCTTTTTAATCATAGTTACTTAATAATATGCTTCAATATCTGGTAGGTACAGAAAAAGGAACCAATCACTGCCAGGTTTACCTTGATAGATAGTTAAAATACATCATGTCACTTACTGCTGGAAATGACCCTTAGGGCATATGTGTTAATATTTCAGTGTCATAAATAATGACTCCTGAGGTTCAGAGATATTTTGTACACAGCTCACTCAACAAACAAGCTGAGGGTTATTGGTTTATCTAAATCCATTTTATTTTTTTTCTCTTTTTAAAGCTTTTAACTAGTCTCATTTGTTTATGTTTTCAGATATATGTTTAATTATTTTACAATTTTAAAAATTCTGAGGGTCATTTTTGGAAAGCTTGAAATTAATTAAGAGAGCAGCCGAGGTGTATAATTGTGGTTTCCAAATACATGTTGCTTATTCCGGCCACACAGTTCAAATTCCTAACAATCCTTTGGAGTTTTATTATGCTTTACAATAAGGATCTAGTTACAACCTTGGGCAAGACAGCTGGTGGCCAATATATTTAGTATGGTTATCTAGGGGGAAATTTATCATCAACTAATGGCATTGTGACAGAGTAAAAAAGGAAGTTCTGAAATTATGCACAACAAAACGTGGGCCAGGAATGAAGACTCAGTCTTCCTTCTTTAATTCATCACCTACACACACTCAATACACACACTCCGCCACAGTGGAGCCAGGTGGTGTAGACCATGTACTCTCAGGACTTCACGGTTCCTAATAATCATCATCATAATAACAAAACACATGCAACAACAGTCCTATTAATACAACAAGTAGTTATCATTTATTGAGGGCTTGATCAATGCCGTGCTCTCTCTGTATCTAATTTCATTGAATCCTCAAAACTCGGTGAGGATTATACCATAATTTCCATTTAATAAATGAGGATATGGAGACATGACCAGCTATGAGTGATGGACATGAGATGGGGACGGACGTCCTTCTTAAGTGCTGTGCCTACTGCCCCGGCTGGTGAAGGCCAGGGCAAGAGGCAGAAGGTCTAAGGAACACCTTCCTGTTTATTTCTACCCCTTGAAGCTGATATGAATGCACCTGTGGTAGCTATAGGTGGCAGCAGCGATCCTTGGGAGAAGGAACCCTGCATTTTTTTTCTTTTAAGATGTGTGTTACGTTGGCCAACCGAACTAAGTCTTTCCAGCAACTTCTCAAACCTTTGGTCATCTATCTAGATAGCTGCTTCTCTGGCAGCTTTCTGAAATCTCAAGGATCATGCAATCATTAGAGACAAGAGCTTAGAACCCTGACAATTCTGCTTTATGGCTCCGTAATTACAGAGCTCCTGGAAATCACAGGTAAACCTTAATGTGTCCAGTCGTGCATTGAAAAGCCCTCCCAACATATAGCTGGCCCTTGGTTTTATAGACCCAGATAGGTACTGAATTTCAATGAGTGAAGTATGGTTTGCGAGAGAATTTAGCCAGTATAGACTTTTAATCTACATAATTCCGGTTCAAACATGGCTCGAGCAGATTCCTTGGCCGGTATTATCTAAAGCACTGCCTCAAATCTATTTTTCATCTTATTCATAGACACTTGATTTACATAGCAGCCATTTAACTGATAGAATTACGATGATCAAATTAATTTAACCTGTGTAAGCAGCCAAGTTGGATCATTTAAACCAAAATCAACATTGAGGTCTAAATCATATCATGGGCTTTCTACCTGGATGCAACGCACCATTTCCTCATATTTTAAGTGAGGAAAACAATCTCCTGCAAGCCCCTCAGCCCCTCAGCTGCCCCCTCCCATACCCCCACCCCCACCCCCACCCCCACCGGCAGCTTTGAATCCTGTTTCAGGATCATTCTTACTAGATCTGGCCACTTTTGGAAAGCAGCCATGTTTATCGGCAGCAGGGGAGCCCCAGGAGCTCTTGGCATCTAGCAGCTGTAGCAGGGCAGCTGCCTCTCAGTGTTCAGGTTCACCTCCTGGTGAAAACACAATCATCATATTTTGGAGTTCAGAGAATCAGCGTCCCTGCTGAGTGACTAGAGACTCCACACGCGGAAACAGAACTACCCCTTAACCAATGGCCAGATTTCCTGTCCAGCTGCAGATCACGGGAGTGAAGAGAACAGCTTTGCACAAGTCTATCTCTACACTGGAAAATAAACGATGGCCAAAGGCCAGTTTCAAAAAAAAGGATTTTGTAGCATCGAACACATGCATGCCTATCTCCTAGGAAACGATACAAAATTCTTTCCTCGCCTATAAGAACTTTGTAGAGCTAATGATTTTCGTAATTTGCTGCACATAAAAATACTTCTTTCTGGTTCTCGATTCAGACTTTCATTCAGTAGGTCCTGGGTGGAGTCTTTGAATATGAATTTTTAACCAGCTCCCTTGGTGAGTCTGGCTTAGGTCGTCTGCACTACACTTCGAGAAACACTGTTTTAGAGTCTCGTTCAGTTTTGGAATAGTGGCAGTATTATGTACTTATGCAAATATAATTATAAGGAAAAAAACAACAAAAACAAAGATTTACTGTCCCTCTCTGTTTCCCTTTCCTCCAGCAAACATGAACTCCACTTGTTCCAGGCACCTGGTGGATTGCAAATGCAAATTGTAATATTTGGAGCCTACGAGTTATAGTTGGGTGACCGACTATCCCCTGAGCCTGAGGCTTCCCAGTAGGGCAGAATCCAGCCAGGAAATGAGGAAAGCCCCAGGAAAAATTCCTACACTACACTACAAGGCACAACAATGGCTTCAAAGTTAAGTGTAAACAAGTTGCTTTGAGCCCTGAAAGAGGAAACAACCAATTCTAAGACGAAGGAGGAAGCTTTATAAAAGAATTTGCATTTGAGTAGGAACTCAGCAAAGAGGGAAGGGCCCACGCAGGGAAAACACAGTTGCAAAGTCACAGAGGTAAAACAGTATCTGAAAATGTTGCAGAAATACCAATTAAGAAGATTATGGGCGTGAGGATTGGGAAAGCGGGAGCAACAAGGCTGGAAATTACACCACGCAAGTTTGCGATGGTGCTTTGGAAATAGTAATTATATCATACTTGCTCTGTTGTGATCTTTTCAATGCATTAGAATTTAAACAGGCAAAGTATTAGGAGCTGTTGCAAGAGATGCGGAAAGTGAACAGGCTCCATCTTGAGAACAAAGTCTCTATTGGTGGAACAGGAAAAAAAACGCAGTTGTTCAAGGTTATCTTAAAGAGACCATTTGGAAGACTGAATAACTGATTCATTGTGGCAACCGGAAGAAGAGGAAATAAGAACATTTTCAAGATTTCCACAAGACCTGTGGATGGTGATCATGTTGTTAAAAGGATTGGGGAACCCCGGAGGAAGAACATTTCTTTTTGGTGAGGAAACTAAGACAATAAACTCAGTTTTGAGTTGTTTGCGTTTGGGGGCCTAACCTAGATATCACTGTGAAACAAACCATCCTACAACTCTTTATTATTTCTCAGGAGTTAATGTCAGCTGGGCTCAGCTGTAAGGTGTTGGTTGAAATAGCAGCGAGGGCTGAAGGTAAGGGTTGGCCCGCTTGGGCTTCTGTCAACTCAGTAAGGCGGTCTCAAGGTAGCTGTCCTTTTATGACACCTGGCTTCTAAGAGGCCAACAGCAGAAGCTAGAAAGCCAACAACAGAAAGGCTAGGTCTCTCGACTGGTCATTGCAGTGCTTGCATAACATTACCTTACACCTTCCTGTCTAAGTGTCTCATGCCAGCCGGGCTGGGGGCGGGGGGGCGGGGGGGGCAGGGAGGAAAGGCCCCACGTGTCAATGGGTACAGTCAACAAAGGTGCAGCCCTCTCTACCCTGCCACAGTGCTTGTAGAAGGCACATGTGGAGATGCACTGGGGGACCAGAGTGAACCGCAGTCTGGCTCTCCAGAAAGAAATCAGAACTGGAAACAGGGGTGGAGGAGTTTTCTGAGGGAAAGTTAACAGTGGAAATCCTAACAGTGGATGAGAAGTTCAGGGAGTTGAGAATGGAAGAGGTCTACATTCAAGAGAGGCGTTTTGGGGAGAAGCCAACAAACGTGAAACTCTACCAGCCTATCAAGAGGACACGGGAAGACTGATGTTCCTAGCAACTGCGCAGGACAAGACAGGGGAGGTGAGGGGACCGGGCTGGGGACTGACTGCAGGGCTGGCAGGGAAGGAGGTGCTAGGAAGGCGGAGTGGGCGCCGGCGCCCCCTGCCGGATGGTGGTTGGCGGCTAGTGCCTTCAGTCCAATTTGCCAGTTTTCCAGGCGTGGGGAGGGGTCCAGCCGCCGGGAAAGAAGAGAGGGACAAAGGGAGGACTGGACGGTGGCCTGTGGGGGGCACCTTTGGCTCCTGGAAGGGGGATGAGACGGGAAGAAGCAAGTAGACAAGGGTGTGTAGAGGGAGGTGTTTGGGGAGGCGCGAGCGCTCCAGTACGTCTGGGTGTTCCCTGTGAAGATGGAAGTAGAATCAGGAATTTCTTCCTCCTCAGAACATCTACAGGACATTTTTTCAATGTCAGTTATGGGTGCACAAAACTGAAGTTCAAAAGAACTGGCAATGAGAAAACAAGGGGTTGCAAAAGCCAGGTTTTGTCTATCTGTTTGCTTTATCATTTTCCCTCATTATTTTGGTTTTAATTGTGCATTAATCAAGTGAATTGAAAAGGCGATGTCATAAACAGTTTAAAGCCGGAGGGTCCAGTCACATGCTCACTAACTTTTGGAAAAACGGGACTAGCTATATTAAATGCTAGTTAAATGTATCTTTATCTTGTGATACGTAGATGTTAATAGGCTCTTCTTCCATCTTTTTTTTTCATGTAAATTTCTGTTTTTAGGAAAACTGGTTAATTGTATGACAATTTGAACATTCTATCTAGGTATATATACAGAGTTACTTTCAGTTAGTGCTTGTCCTACAGAGAGACAAAAATCCTTTGACAGAAAAATACTATGAATTAAGAGTTGAGTAATTCAGCCTAAATAATTTACTCAACCAAGTCAAAGACTATCGTGAAGAGAAAAGGCCAGATAAACCAGCCTTTTGTAACCCAGGTTAATATTGCAGTGTCTTATGTACCATGGATGAAGCATGCCTCCTGGTAGCGAAAATAGACAAAAGGTTACTATCTTGGCCTGTAAAAGCAAGATTTTAATTTCTGTGTCTTCATTATGTCTTGCCTTTAATAGAACAAGGGGGAAAAAAGAAGATGCATGATGAATGGAATTTACAAATATTGTGTTTGCTCACAAAGAGAGGAAGTATGTCTCCCATTTTTGTGTCATTGTGCCTGGCGTAGAAGCTCTTGGAAGGATGGAGAGTGAATAAATGAAGCATGGGTATTGAAATCAGCTTTATTTGGACATAACCTGGAAAATTATAAAGCAAAATTATAAATCAGGATGTAGGTGTTACAGTGAATCTACTATATAAATATCCATCCCAGATACTGTATTGTATACAATAATTGTGCAAGCTCAAAAACTTACACACATATAGAATGGGTGGCTGGGCAATCCCAGCTTCTGAAGTAGTTAAAAAATGTTACTAAATGTATCAAAAATATTTTCTAGTATTTCTACTGGTAGAAAAACATAGACATGAAAGATTTGGATATATTTCATATTAATCTTTGCTATAAGCAGATGGCTTTGGATGCATATCTGGATGCTTATGCATGACGTCTACATCCTTTCTTCCATATGCATATATCTATGCATATCTGGATGCATATCCATGGATGCATATCCATGAAGTCAGCATCCTTTCTCCCACTTTGCTTTAGAGAAAACAAGTCAAGCTGGTGGTGTGGTGGAAAATAAGCGGTGATTCCTACTTGAAAACTGTAAGAAGATATCTAGAGTTCTACCATTTAGCTCCAATCACAATACTGAGAAAAATATATTAAGATAAGTTAGCTATTTTGAGAGTAAGTTACCTAATCCAAAAGTAAATAATTTAGAAATAGAACATTTCATTCCATGCTTAAAATCCTCCATTGGAATAGGTAACCCATTTGATTTTATTCAGTGGAACAGATTTATGATCTCTAGTTTGGAGTAGTCTATGTAGGCTAATAATTTCACTTCCATGATTTGGAGTTCTCCCTAATAAGGTTGTAAACTGTCTGCTGAGGGTACTCTAATTTTGCATATAGTGTCTAGCTTCTGTTTTTATCTTTGCATGAAGGGGAGGAGGACAATGTCTCCAAAGATGTTGAATCTCTATTAAATAATGGACACAAAAATTCTAACCACTAGGGGTGTGTGCGTGCGTGTGTGTGTGTGTGTGTTTCTGTGTGTTACATATGCATATGTGTATATACATATGTATACATATACATATATATGTACATATATATTCTAGCTGTGGTCTCTGTGGTCTTGTTTTTTAACTTGGGAAACAAAAGAGATGATAAGGAGGAAAATGAGACAAAGCCACACAAACTGAGCCTTAGAGAGGCTAAGGGGCTAAGCTATTTATTCATCAGACTGGCAGAAACTGCCAGGACCAAGGCAAACTCACCCATGTTTAAAGGCGATGCAAACCCCCAGGGACCCTGAGTCAAGCTCTCCACACATCATATCCATTAGCACGTGATGAATAAGAAGGAAGCCTAGGTTGGCACACATTATCTTAAAAGTGCTGTTCACCAGCAAATATGTAATATACATGTACACATGTATCTGAAACTATCCTAATGAATGCCCAGGTTTTTGTATTTGACGGCTAAAGTGACCTTGAATGTTAGCAGTGTCATTTGCTACTACCAATAGTAGTATCAATACTTCTTCAATGATAAACAGTGAAGGGAAAAACTTAAAGAACGATAAATTAAGTATTTTTATGCCGCCTGCATCCTGTATTATTACGTCAAGTGTTTGAACAAAATACAGAACAGTCACGGGGTCGTGCAGGGGACTGCTCATTCCAAGAACCCTTTATCCCCCATCAAGGTTAAAACTTCAATGAGTTTCCATTGGCTGAGTGATTGCATAAATTAATGCTATTCAGAACAGCTTTAACTTGCACAGCTGACTTGGGAAATGTGTGACTAAGCTCCTAAATTGGCATCGAAGGCACATTTGCGGGGAGTTGCCGAAACCCTGCACTACTTACTGCCTTTCATCCCCCCTCACTTCCTCCCATTATCATTATCACTTTCATCACAGGCAGCTGAAGTTTCTCCTTCAAAATCAAAAGCCCTTGGAGAACAATCCTGCCTTCAAGCTAGGGGCCGCTGAAAATGTGTTGTCTCTTTCATTTACATTTTGATTAAGTGAAAGTCTCTTAATTTGGGCCATTATCGATACATAAATCTGTAGAGAAAATGAACATGCATTTATAATGCGACCAACATGACATGATTTACTGTTCTTCTAAGGTGTAAATACAGAAGGAAAAAAAAAAAAAGTCCAGCTCTTAGGTCCCCTGGACGTGTACACGGCCAGAGACTAACGGGGCGACTCACGTCCTCTGGGAAGGCCCCGCGTGCTTCATCTCGTCATCATTCCAACTGCACTACGTCTCCAATTTTAAAACCATCATACACAAACCTGTCTACTCTACTTGACCGATCTTCCTGTGGGAAGGTTTGTGAGTGGTAAAATGAAAGGCTCAAAATGGTTTTCCATACCTGATTGTGGACTTTGTTTGGGGATTTTGGCTACCGCTTGAGGGCTGGAGGTGGAGTGCATTCGCTGGTTGCCAGAGCTGTGGATGCTGCTGGGAATGGCCACTGAGACATTCTTGCGAGGCTTCATATCCTGCAGCCACATGGGCGAGGCTTCGAAGGCCTGCATCCTCCTAGCATGGCTGTTGGCATTGACTTTCAAGTAGGCCTGGGCTTTGTGTTCCTGCAGCTCTCCGTAATTAGCGTCCGTCACCCTGCATTCATACAAGCCTTCATCCTTTTTCCTCACTTTGGAAATCTGAAGCTTGTGAGAGATGTCATTGCCTTGGACTTTCACTGTCTGAAAAATTGCAGGTGGAAAAAAAAAAAAAGTGCTACATCAAATGATTTTGTTCCCATACGTGCTCCTAAGCTTGCTAATGTTGGAAAATGAAAGGGTCTTAATAGCCTCGTAGCCACAGTCAGAGAGCTATTTATTTTCTCAACAGTCAAATACGAAGGTCGTATTTATCCCATTGCACTAACAACTGGCTTCACAAAATCATGGGGTAATTAGTTCAATCCGGCCAGCGCCAGAGTCTCTCAGCCGCGTGGTCCCCAGATCCTAGGTTCCAGGTCTGCCATTTTCCAACCATGGGATTGACCTCCGCCTGGTTGGCTCCGTTGAACGAAACACGGACATAATAAGGTAAAGGATATAGTTTGTACCGCCTCTTGTCATCGCTTCAGGCTACAACTCTGAGAGATCACAAAACTATGTTGTTGGGGACACCAGGGTTTAAGTGAGAATGTGTTTTTATCCCTACATTGGGGATGCCTTACTAAAGGTAGTGACACAAGGCTTGAATATTAAGTATTCTTCTCAAGTGTTTGGTGCAGGCTTACCAACAGTCATGGGGTGGCATGACTTGGGGTGCAGATTAATATCACCTGGTCTTATGGGCAGAGTACATACTTCCGGCAATGATAGGGTTTTTATGCTACTGGAACTGGAGAGGCCATCAATCAGACGCTGGTTTGATTTCCAAGAGTGAAACCGGCTTTCTTATTTCTTCTAATAATTTTGATGCCAGATTAACAGCAAAATTATATATAATTGTAATATGTAAGATTATATATAATTTTATATTATGTCAAATATACATATACACATAGATATCCATAAGTGTCTTTATCAGAACAGCTAGATTTTATATACATCATATATTATCCATGATTGACAGGATGATGGATTTCATAAGACACCCAGGATTTAAGGCCTTGGATGATTTTGAAAGGCAGGGAAAGAAGTGAAGAAGGCATACACTTTCAAATGCCCCAAGTAATTAAGAAAACTTGGGGAGCGCTCATCTGTTTTTACCTACAGAGTTGTATACAGTTTCCAACAGTTGAACCATAACCATAGTATGTATTTATTTGTATGCAAAATTACTTATAAATATACTAATACTATAAAAATAATGGGGACTAATCATTTCAAATATAGTCAGTTGAGTCTCCTAATAAAGTTTGAAATAGTTGGAGTACTTATATGATTATTTTTTTACAGTAAACTGAGATTTGGGGGTTTGGATCCGTGATTCTCAGCACTGATTGCACATTAGAATCCTCTAGGGAGCTGTTAGAAAATGGTCTCATTTGGATTAATGTGGAAACATTAAGTCTGCATCTCCAAGAGGTGAAGCTATCACAATGTTTCATAAAAGAATACCTGAGAATTCTAAGTTAACAACCACTGGTTTAAGACACATGACATGGCCAAGGTCACCTTGTAGGTAAACTGGGAACAAACTACTTTCTACCTCAGTTTATAACGAGAATTTTTTGCTGATTCACTAGATTTTATTAACCTTTGGCATAGATAATACTGTTAGTCGCAGTATGTAGTAGCTGTGTGCATGACCGTGTTTCTTAACCGCATGCTTCCTTAGTTCAGGATGTGGGAAGCTATTTTCCTTACCGCTTTTTGGAAGATATAGGCGTGGGTGAAGGGTGAAACCTGACTAGTCAGTGAACAATCCAGCCACATATATATGTATATAAAATGAAATACTTAAGAAAAGTATTGCCAATAATTAATTTTACCCGTGAGCCTTTCTAGCATCGTGTGAAAACAATAATTGTGTGATAGCATAATAATTGAATTAAAATATTCTAAAGTCGATAAGTTTATGAAGGTAAATTGTAGTTTTGGGTTTATGTCTTATTTTTGTTTGATATTTGCTTCCATGTTTAGATTATACATTTACATTTATTTTATAAAGTATTAGTTTCATATTATAAAAATTATAGAATATACAAAATATTATGTATTTTTATAAAATACATGTATTTTATAATTTACATATATCAGTATTTTATAAAAGAATTCCTAAACATATATACGCTAAGGAGACCTTGTACTTCTGATTGTACAACTATTTCATTTCTAGTAATGGAATCTTCTTTATTATTTATGAATGAGCTAGGCAGTTCTATCAATATAAAGTGATTGTAGGAGGTTTCAATTGTGGTGTAGTAAAAAGATACAATTTTCTTTTTATTTCTAATTTCACATAGAGTTATTAAAAGTAATAATCAGGACAGTCGAAATACATCTCGATATTTTCAATAGGTCAACCTCCTCCACTATGTTTTATATTTATATTGGCTTTGCCTTTATATGATTTTGAGCACTGGCATTAGAAATACATGGCATGCATTATGAATCACATTGAAAATTGAGTGTTTTCAATACAATTTCAACATCCCGTTGGATGCTTTAATTTTTTCCTGCCTAGGAAGATTTTCATAAGTTAGTGTTTTACTTCCTATGAAAGGATAATTCTTTCTATGATTTTGAATGAAGATTAGCCTTGCAGCGCTACAGGCTTACAACTATTTATTTAACTGTTAAAAAAGAGTGAGAAAAAAAGCGTCACACTCTTTGGCCGGCAAAATGAGTCTTTAGTAATTGTTTAAATACTTAGGATATTAAAGTAAATAATTTTATTGTGTCATCTTTAAATCGGCTTCAATTTTTTTGGGACCCAGTGAAATAAGAAAGGGAAGACTGGTTCTCGTCCTGCGTTCGTGACATTGTCGTTCTCGGGGACAACTAGTTAAAAGGCTTTTTAAAAAACCTAAAATTCACTAATTTTCACCTGGGGCCTGCCTGGCAGCTGACAAAGGCACGCGCCCCCTGTCGCCTGTCGCTGTGATACTCACGCTGATCTTAGTCCCGTCGTTGTCCGGGTCTCGGTCGGGCACCAGCTCCACCTGCGGGAGAAGGAGACGACGCTCAGACTCGGGACCCCCACGGTCCCCATCCTGTCCCGGGGGCGGCCGCGTGGAGCCTGCCCGACGAGCCCCGAGCGGGGGCGGTAGGACCGTCTCCGGTGGGGTGATTCAGAAAAGAGACCGACGAGGGCGAGCGCGGCCCAGGCCACCGCGGCGCGGGGAGGGGACCGCGCGGGGGCGCTGCCGAGTCGCGCGCGCGGGGAGGTGGGTCCCGGACGCGCCGGGCCCGCGAGGGGGCGCGGGCGCGGGTGGAAGTTTGCGGGGACGGGATTCTGCGTCTTAGCCCAGCCTGCGACCCCTCCCTGGGGTCTCTGCCAGATTTTCCTTTTTATTTCCGCTCCGATAAGGCCGCCGTCTCTTTTGCTGAACTGTTCAATCTCTGCTCGGACCCTCTTTTCCTCTCTCACCGCTTCTTCCCTTTTCCTCTTCTCCTCCTTTTCCCAGCCCTGCTCCGTTTCTCCACACCTTCCTTTCCCTTCTCACCCCACCCCTCCGCCCTCCTCTCCGGGGTGTTGAGGAGTCACCTCCGGGCCCCTCCATCGTTCACTCCCCATACCCTCTCCCTTCCGTCTTTCCTTCTCTCCCCGCCTCTTTCCACCGCCCCCGCCTTCCTTCCCCCACTCCGTCGCTCCCTTGCCCGCCTCCACTTACCCCTCCTCTTTTCCCTTCTCTCTCCCCCTCCCCCAATCTCTTTTCTGACAACCTCAGTCGTGAGAACTGACGCTGTGTGTGTGTGTCTGTGTGTGTGTGTGTATGTGTGTGTGTGTGTGTGTGTGTGTGTGTGTGTGTGTGTGATGGAGGCACAGAACAATCCCTCCCCACCCCACCGTCCCGGAAAGGGGAGGAGAGTGTCCTGGGATGTGTCAACACAGCAGTCCCGGAAGGACAGCTCCACCATCGCCGGTACTAAAAGGAGGAAGTCATTCCCAGTTTTAACTGGGGAAGACTCCACAACAGGACGTCCTCCTTGGTTTTAAGGTGATATCAGCAGGACACATTCCTTCTCACTGCCTGGTATTGCTGGCATCAGTCGCGCTAACAGAACCACGCGGGCCCCCGGGGGCGCCCCCTAAACTGGACACCTAGAGGACTAAGGGGGTGAGTGGGACACACTCAGGGGGGCGTTGCGGAAGACGCGACTCCGCTACCTGCGCACCAGCCACCTCGGCCCCGGGCTCCAGGTCCTCGGGCCCCCGCAGAAACCACCACTGGATCTCCAGGTACACCGAGGCAGAGCCACTCTGGAAAGCGCAGGACATCTCCACATTCTGCCCCTCGGTCGCTGTCACGTTCCGCGGAAACTCGGTGAATTTTGCTGCAAAACAGAAATGCATCTTGTTGGAATGTACACACCACTCTCGTCAGCTTCTCTTTCCTTGAGAGCTCGCTACATTTTTCTTGGACTTAAAAATCAGGGCAACAAAACCCCTCCGTGACATCTCGGACTTTGCCTGGCTCCCCAACCCCCCTTCCTTTGCCTCGTTCCTGTCTCATTTTTGGGATCATGCCTAAATAACTTTGTTGTTGATGAAGTCCAGATAATGGAAAGGCTAACAAGCTTGCCAAATAACTCCCCTCTGTTAGCCAAGATGCCCACATACCTTTTGTCAGACTGCAGCATTACCCAAAACTTACAGAGGGATTCAGTGAGCTACATTTTTGACAAATCTGTCAAGCTGATCTATGAGGAGAGCCTCTTGCGCTAAGTTTCTAAACAATCTATGACTAACTGGATGTTCATATAACAGAGAATGGATCGTGATTACCTGTCAAAATGCACCTTCCTGATATATCAAAACAATGGTTAGCAATTGCGATGTTAAGACCACAGCAGTGAAACAAGTTGCACACGTTCTAAGCTGCGAATATTTCTTTCTTTCCAGATTCACCTTTGTATTTGTTCTCATCAAGCCATCACGCTGCCAATTGCTGTACATCATGGCATGTAAGAATCACACCCCTCATTTGAGTTCAGATTAAAGACTATTTTGAAGCCACCAGAGATATATATTTTTTTCAGTGTTTTCACTATCGATCTGGACACTGCTACTCTGCAAAATTCAGAGTTAAGAAGAAACTCACGAAAATGAAATGTTCCCTTTTCCCCAAAGGCATTTCTTCAACATAGAATGCTTTGGGTGTTTGTTCTTATCTTGTCTAAGGGACACTTTGCAAAGAACTGATGTTTCCCTGAAAGTAGTCTTAGGGAGATTTGTGGGTGATGGAGGTGCACAACTACAACGCACACTCATGGACAGGACTGGGGGGCTGTAGCACTGATTTTGGGTGGGTGCACCTTCCCCCCACTTTTTAAAGAGAGGCACCGTCAGTGTCTCTTTTCAAAATTTTGTGAAATACCAAGACGATCTCTACCGAAGTGGAACCGTATTTATACTTAAAGGAAGTAGCGGATGTTAAAGAAGACATTCGGCTCTGAAAAGGACTTTTCTGTTTCAGCTCCCAGGAGGAAGATAGCATTTCTGCTTGCAGAAGTGATGCAGTCTTCTGGCAGCAGAGATGTGATCTGTTCGTGGTGCTGAAATGATCACTGCAGCCTGCGAAGTCCTGAACAACTGGATTCAGCAGGCTGCTGCTGTTTGTGATGCAAGTCGTGCCTTTTTATGGGTCCTCAGAGGAGTCTGTCCTTTGATAAACACACATGCAAAAGAAGTCGCAAGGACCCAGAAAAAGGAAACTCTAAACCAATTCTGCCTACACTGAGGACTGGCAATGGAGAGCCCCCCATCCCCAGCTCTGTTTGTTTGCGATGATTATGTATGCATGAGTGGTTACCCAGTGCATGCACACAGATACAAGGCGCACACACACACACACACACACACACACACACACACACACCCCTGTGTTTGCGCTTGCACAGGAACCCACTTCATTGTCAGGCACCAACTAGGCTTGCTCTCAAATCTAGCTTGCCTACTATTTAATAAACTTTAAAGAAAAATGCCAAACAGAACACTATTCCACCGTTACTTGCTAAGAATCTCACTACATCTGCTTGGCCGTTCTTTGAATGTAGAGAACACACACACACACACACACACACACACACACACACATTCCACAAGCAAATGTATATTTGCCAATGAGCACACACTTACCTTGAGAAGAGAGCCCTTGTTGTACATATAAAACGGAAAAGAAAACAAATCCAACATACGCCAAAAAGATCCCCATCATTCCAAAAATTGGAGGGGGGGTCACATCAGTGTAGCCGACAGCCAAAAAGCCCTAAAAGAAAGGAATGCAAATGTATCAGAGGCTCGGTCTCAGAGCCCTGGGCGCGACACTGCAAACATCCTGCTGCTGGTTCAGCGAGCACTGGCTTTGGGGAGAGGGGAGCGCAATTCGCAAAGGTTAAAACCAGCTGGCTCGGATTCGGAGAGGCTTCGAGTCCACACTCGGGCTTGCAACGCGGGGAAGTGCCTCAGCTGCTTCGCTGCCTGCTCTCAGCTACCTGGCAGCTCGTCCAACGTCAGCCCACTGCTCCGGCTTGCGTGATCACTGCCCTCCCTAAACGCCGAGCCAGCTCGGGAAGTGGGGAGTGGGCAAGGGGGGCGGGCTGGAGGACTTCACCGGGCTCGCCGCGCCGCAACTTTTCCCTCTAATGGCTGCGATGATGCCTTTAACTCTCTGCGCGCCGGACAGCTCCCCAGCTGCCGGGAACTCGGGCCGGGCAGCCCGCGGCAGGCTTGGGGCTTGGCGGCTCCGTCTACGTTTTCCTTCTGGGGAGCAGGAGCATTTATTTTTTTCCAGTTTGCTTTTTTCCTCCATGGATTGACTCCTTCTTGCCTCGGCAGACCGGATCGCTCGGTGCTTAGGAGGACAATACAGTTGTAGGATTGCGGTGTAGGATTGCGGGGGGCTAGGAGCTGGAGATTTGGGGAGGAAGTTGGGGCATTGTTGAAGAGGAAGGGAGGAATGGGATGGGGTGAAGGAGACTGCTTTAGGGCGAGGAAAACAGTCGTTTGAGGGAAATGTCGCTTAACCAGTTATTAACTGCTTTAACTAGAATGATCACATGCTATTATTCCTCACGAATTTAGTGCCGAACAGCCTCCAGCGGAGGAGAAAGCTCATGCAGGCACCATACCACTCTAGCTGGAAAACGGAGAAGACAAAAAGTACGAAAAGTCACGTATTGAGAGAATTTTCCAGAAAGAAAAACCCACCACACGACGATTACTTTTATTGTATTATTTTTTAAAAAATTCATATGCCCCTCTGCCTTCCCTGCTTCTGTCTCACACGTATTTTGGAATGGGGGAGGGGTTTTAAATACCATTAAGGTCTCCATTGCACGGGTTTTCTTTTTGTTTCTTTGCTTTTCTTTTGCATAACAATAATTATCTAATGCTCCCTAGGATTATATGAATAAGGAATATTCTCCTAGGGAAAAAAAGCACAATAAGTTTTGGAATTTGAAACAAATCCACTTATTTGCCCTGGAGAAGGTTTGAGATAGAGATGTTCTATTTCTTATTAAGAACCTAAAAACAGTGTATTAAAGACTCCATTTGTCCTTATGAAGTCCAACCATTAGCCACTGAATTTAAATCTTTTTAACAAAATTAAAATCATTTCCTATTTAAGCAGAATACCAGATATTTTATTCCCATTATTATTTCTATGCAACTATACCACAAATTTTCAATATTATTTGGAAATATGACTCAGCCTTAACAATGCTGTCAGGAAACCAATGCAGTATATGTATTTTCATTTTACTGGTAAAAAATCTGTAGTTGGTTAATTCCTTCACTAACCAGACCAAAAAAAAAATAACCATAACATATCTGTTGAGTTTTTAAACCACTTATGCTTCTGCTGCTGAATGCAGCAACAACTTAAATGATCAGAAAACCAATACACAATAACTTCATAAGAATATTATTTATTTTCTGAAGATATATTTATTTTTCACTCTGAATATAAGATTTATAAGATTCGAAGAAAGTCATGGGGAATGTTTTACATTGGTTTGTGTTTAGGCCAACAAGACTCCATATCCTTGTATTGAGCAAAGGATTCTGAAGTATGTCATTTCAAGAAAATAAGCTTCTTTATGCCCAAATACTTCCTCACGGAGAATGTATTTAGAGTACGGAAACAATCCAAGTTAATATACTTGCCCCGTACTTAACATTATTTGGAAAATAAACAGAACTTTGCAGGTATTAGATCCTCAGAGGTTAACTTTCAAGTTATCCTTAACAAGATATGTTCAATGTTTATCTCCTGGTTTTAGCTTTAGTTGAATATATAACATAACCATGAGATTAATATGTCATGAAAATGACCTGACTTCAAGGTTATCTGCTGTTCGAACAGTTTCCAGTATAAAGAAAAGGGCATCCATTTTAAGCAAGGGAAGTTCTGAATTAATTTAGCAAAGCACTTCAATTTCTTTTAAGGGGAACTTGATCATTGTAACTATAGAAGTACAATAAAAGTAAGTTGAAAAGTGTTAAAGTATGAGAAAAGCTTTTATAGGACAGATAAACTATCAAACTACTTTATAAGCATTTAAGCAACAAAAGAAAGAAAAAAAAGAAAAGAAAAAGAAATAAAGAAACAAGAAAGACAAAATTGGAAAAAGATTTATGTTCTTTTTCTTATGAAAAATGCCCGATAGGTATATTATTTTCACTTTTGCCAAGATAGACCAATAATTTCATCTTAAATATCTGCTGTATCATTTCAAGGACAGTATATAGTGCTGGCAAACAAACTTGCATTATTTCCTTTAGAACATTTGCTTTATTAAAGACAAAATATCTCTATATTAGCAGTTTGAAATGATAAGAAAGTTTAATTAAAAAAGTAAATATACCCAATATATCAAATGTCACAGTTCTGAGGCAAAGTCCCACTATTTTTTATTAAGTTCCTGTAAAATACCACATTCTTCTATAAAATTGGTGGTAACTTACCAGCACAGATAACTTGTTTGCATCCAGAAATGGGAGAGACATTTTCTTCTCATTTCTCCTTTCCCAGAATGATTGTTGGTCCCTCACCCTATAAAAATGACTGCAAATCTCTTCTTAAAACAAACAAGCAAACAAAAATCTATCTATGAACTAACGCTCCAAAAATAAAATCTTACAATCTCATTTTTAAAATTGTTTTCTTGCCTTCTAAACTAACTTTTGTTAATTTTTTTTGCTGTTTTAAAATTTAAATATTTGTATCACCAGAGCTACTTTTCCTCTGAACTGTGTAATAGGAATGCTTATTTGAATATGTTCCTTCCTTGGGTATAATTCAATCTGGTTGAGTTCATTCCATTGCCTTCCTTTGATATCTTATTTAGATTGCATCATACTCTTTTCTTGTGTATAAAAACTTGTTTAACTTTATCTTTCAAAAACTGCTGCCTTATGATGTCCACAGTCTCACATACACTTTCAGAGCCTTTGATCCACTAAGAATTAACTAAGCAGGAGAAGGGCTCTTCAAGATCTGTGATTATAAACTAGATTGGCCCTTTCTCCTAAGAGGGCTTTGGGGCATCTGTGCACCTTGAACTTGACAGGGATCACCATTTTTCACTTCCAAAGGCTCAAGATGAAATTACTTTCCATATTCCATTTGCATAATCTGTCCTAAATTGAGACTTAGTGCCCAATGTAAACTTTTAAAATTTTTTCAACAAATGGAAGATCCAAGATTATGTATTTTATTTATAAATAACCTTTAAAATAAAACTAAGAAATTGGAAGATCATCCTCATGGGTCTAGAAACATAAGCTTCATTTCTTTACCTCTCTGACAAGCAAGGTTAGTTGAGCAGCTCAGATTTTTCATCCATGCACCTAGAGGTACATTCTACTGTGTTCTCAAACATGGTCTTTGGAGAAGCTCAAAACTGTATAGGAGAGAACATTTCAAGATATTGAGGCATATTTTCACCTGTAACCTCATGCCTGGTTTATTTTTTCTCACTTGGGGAAATAAAAGGAAATATTACAGAGTCTTTAGATACAGAAGCAATATATAAAAAACCCACAGAGAAACTCTTTCAATGGAAGAAATTAGGAGTCTAGGAGAAAGTCACTAACTCATATTAAGCAAAGATGACCTTTTAAAATTTGTTTTGGTAGTGCTGGGTTTATTGGTCTCCTCCACATGTCACATTCTCAAAGATATGAGAAAGTCAAGGACAAGATAATCACAACAGAAACAATATAAATAACATCCCTTGCTGTATATGTATATAGCATGTCTCCTTAAAATCAATGAATTTCAGAAATGGAATGGAGCTATCAACCAACCTGCTCACTCACAGATGACAGGCCAGGGGCTGCAAGTGATGGTCACTCCTTTGGGTCATAAAACTAAATCAAGACTTTCTTTCATCAAGATCCTAAGACCTAAAATGCTTAAAACAAAGGATTAAGGATTGCATATTTTAAGGCAAGCAAACAAAACATGTTCATGCTCTTGGTTCTACAGGTTTTACTGGAAAAGTGACCGCTGGAAAGAAATCAGTTGCACCCAAACTCTCTCCTAGATGCTGGTAAATGAGTCACTTGAAATTCCAGTCTTTGAACCTCCTCCACATACATTCTGATTGTCTTATATCTTGCATCTGATAAAGTAAACAATTCAGGGAGGGAGAATAACGGGTGGTCATTGGAAGTGATCAGTATTTTAAATAGCCAGGTGGTCTATATTGCCTAATTACCCCTTGTATGGCTACTGTTCATTTTAATCTTCCACACGTAATTTTCCCCTTTATTTTTTTCCTTTAATGCATGACCAAAATAGAAATTACTTAGATCTAGCTTATATTCTGTGAATCTCAATGTAACTTTGTAGCTGAAGTTCACAAAGTCAGACCTCTAATTATTCATGAGGTCATGTTATGTCATTTTTAAACTGTAATATCTGGTCTAGATGTGACCGCTGGAAACAGCAGAGGGAAGCTTCACATTTTCTGTAACAGTTAATATCATGATCTGCTTAGACGTCCTCCACAAAACTGACGGATCCTTCCATTCACCTTTTGTCTCGTGAGAGATTAAAACGGGCTCATGATCAAACATAAATTGTATCTGGTAATTTCTTCATTAGTAAAAAAGTTAACATGAATATTGGGTGCCCACCCTTAGTGAAAAATATAAAGAGTCTATAGCTGGAAGCTGTGAAGTTAAAAAAAACAAACAAACAAAAAACAGACAAACAAAAAAACCCCTAAGGATCACGTAGCTGCGTCTACTATCTCTGGAATATTTCTTCTGGCTTCAAAATTATGCTGCAGTTGAAACTCAGGGTTTGTGATATTTATTAATTTCAATATATGCTTTTTTTTCCATTAAAAATCCTGTGGGTTTGATTAGACATGAATAACTATATTCTACATCTATTTTTGTGCAACAGATAATTATCTGGGGCGAAATAAACCCAAAATACAAGAAAAGCAACAATTTTGGTAGAGTTTATAGTTTCTATGCTTGTCCATGTTTCTTTGCCTATATTTATAATATGAATGAAAGTAAATAATAACTTATGTATAATAAGTTATAATAATGGTTTTGAACATCTTTCAAGAAACAAAGCGATTTACAAACATTTAACTAGCTTTACATGCTTAAGTATATATATTTCCTAATTCAGAACATTTTTAAGTATACATGTTTTCTAATTATTGAATATTAAAGATTGAGTTCAACCTTCCCTTTAGCATTTATTATCTGTATGCTTTTAAGCAAGTGACTTTTCTTTCCTAAATGTCACCCAGTTGCCCTGTAAATGACAGCTCCTGTTTTATACTTTGTGAGGAAATGCCAGGTATACAGTAAGTGTTCAATAAAAGCTAACTATTTTTTTTAATTTTCACTTATTCCTATTTTTCACTCATAAGCCCAAGATTTTAAGATATTCAGGATGAATAAAAAGGGAAGTCTTATTACCCTTATGGTGATCTTTTAGAAGAAATGTATGGGGGTATTCTGGGCTTCCCCACAGGCAAATGGTGGCAAATTATAATCATTTGTGTTGGAGGAATAAAGAACTCATATTTGAGAGGAAAAGTGGAGTTAATTCAAAACAACAAGACTAAATTTGAAAAATACAATAGGACCGTGAAACTTCATTCATGAGATGTTGTAAGAAGGGGGCCAAGGCAACAGTCAAAGTTCTAGGACTGATTTAGCAGTGTTCTAGCACTTAGTTATTTTGAGAAAAGGGCTTTGATGTGACTCCAGTATGTATGGAGGTCCCGCTCACCTCCATTAAGCTAAGCCAGGTATATTAACAAATGGGTATAAGTAATTCTATATGGTACCAAACTTAACTGGAGTTAGTCTGACTGTAGTCCGAAGGGCTGAATGACTTAAATAATCAACCCCTGTCATCATAAGAACTTGGTGCATTCCCCTATTCAGAATCTTGAGCCTTTTAAGGGAGCATCATACAAGTCCTAGGTTGATTGAAAATATAGTGATCACATCAGAATGGTCTTGGTTCATGTCACTGTCTCACTATAATTGTTAATATCACATACTTCTGCTTTCAAAAGCATCCCTTTCTGGATGATAAATTATATGACCACCGTAGTTTAAGAGGAATATAGAGCCCTTATTCCGGTGTCAAGTTGACGATCATGACTGTGTAACTTGCAAGGTATAAGAGAATATTTAAGAGTCCTGTAAATGGCCAGGATTTAGTTGTGAAGGTATTTGAGGTTGGATGAAAGAAAATTTTGATCCCAAGTCAAAATGTTCTAAATACAGAGAGTGGGAGTCAGCTCACATTCTCTTTGGAAGACCCAGAGGCCCTGTGGGAGTAGCCCCTGATAGCTGGGCTGAATCATCAATTAGTCTTGGTAATTGCTAAGAGGAAGCAAAAAAGCTTTACATTTAAAGAAACATAAGTACAGGAAACTATACTTTGAGAAAATGCTTTGCAATTTAAGAAAGAGGGAACAAAAAAGTAAAGGAGGTCTTTAGAATTTCCTGGGATTTGTTTTATATTTGGAAGGTTTTATTCACAATTATGGAAGGTGTGTTCACCAGTCCATTTTCAGAGGAGAGAGGTGTATGTGTGTGTGTGCTGCAGCAGTGACATTCAGGGGTGGGATGGGACAGGAGAAAGGGGAGTAAATACATACAGGGCTAAAGGGAAAACTGTAGCTGGCCCTTCATTCTCTTGTAATGTTTTGGCCACTTTTGTTGACTTTACTAGACCACATGTGTATCCAGCATGCTTTACCTATCTGTTCCCCACAGAGGATGTGTTCCAGGCTTCTCTACTCCATGGAGTCCTTATGCCCATGCTCTAGCCAACATTCTTCTCTGGTTCTCTCTACTGTGTCTTCTGAGATTAGGAAACTTTCTTACATCTTCACCCTCTTCCCCATTTTTGTCTTTTGTACACATTCAGCGTGCAACCAACCAAAAGCCTGGTTCTCTTCAACTGATACAACACCCCAGGAAACCTTCACCTTCACCTAGGCCATTTGTACTCTAACATTTCAAGTTACTGAAGAGCAGAACTTCCTAACCTGATGTTTCCTCCTTGAATTTAACTGTGTCCCTTTGGAGCTCATGTTATTCAACTTAGAACATGTTTCCCTTTTTGTTTATAGACTTTCTTAATTTATCAGCTCTTCCCTGCTCTTAGTTACTTCAAAAACTACTAAAGGATACTTCCCTTTTCCTTAGTTATTTCAATATTCAGTTAGAGGATGCTTTTAAAATACTGATTTCTCGGTTTTTAATTTTATATCAAATAAAAATATTGCTCACCCTACTTTCAGTCGCATACCTCCTTTGTCTCATTGTGGACTTTGCCATTTCCTAGATCTGTTGTAACTTAGAAATAGTAAATTTACATTGCCCGTCACTTACCAAAACCTTGCATCCTTGATCTGCAACTCCCACACCATTAGTTGGTCAACCATTTAAAAAATTCATATCAGTTTCTCTTTGGACATTTCCCCATATATCATTTCATTCCTTCTTGACTTCCTCCTCTCAAAGGCTGGTTCAGTGTGCTATCACTTTATCCACTATTAGCCTCCCTTGTTTTGGCCAACAAGTCATATAAGGATTCTGCAAACTGCTCAGCATATCTTCCCTAACACCATTCAAAACAAGGGGGAAAACCACAAGTTTGGCCCACACACTCATCAGATTCAAGATTCTGTGTATGACCTGATTTCCATTAGCCTTTAATATGGTGAACTATGGTAGCATATTAGGTCCCCAGGCATTGATTGATGTATCAGGAGACTTCTTCAGGGGACCCAGAGACTTTTGCATTCAAGAGGTTTTTTTTTTTTTTTTTTTTCCCGTGGTGATTTATGATCCAGAAGAAAAAAGAACTAATATTTAAGAGAAAAACTAGTATTAGTTCAAAACAAAAAGACTATGTAAAAAATATACTGAGCCTGTGTCAATGAAATGTACATGTGAAGGGGGCCAATATAACAGTCTAGAGTTCTATAGTTGATTTAACCATGTTCTATCTAGCATGGAGTTGTCAGAGAAAAAGCTTTGGTATGACTCCCCATTTGTGATCTAACTTGTGTCTGAGCACTTGGTGAGAAGATCTTTTTGTTTTGTTTTGTTTTGTTTTGTTTTGTTTTGTTTTTTGATATTAGCTTGTTTCCATTCAGACATAGAGTTCTACCCCCCTGCCTCCAATTATATAGATTGAACACTACTTTGAAAGATAGTCATCTATTTAAGTTTTAAGTACATCATGATCAATTGGCCAATCCCTGAAGGTCAAGGCCCTCTGATTGCCATGGCCTTCCTTTGGCTTATTATTATAACTTTGTAGTTAATTGCAGCCACAAAATGATCATTCCCATAAAGAGCTCATTATAGTGGTGCCCTACAGAAGACTGACCCCACCAAACTAATTATATGGAAGCTGGTGATGCTTGACTGAAGTATTTGTCAATATCTTAGTGAATGAGGTGTCTTCTGAGTCCCCTCAGGGGATAGATAGTGAGTAGGTTAATGTGTTTCACATAACAAATACATACAACATTCCTATATTTCTAAAGCTTTGGATATCTTCCTCCACATTATGGAAGTTCATTATTTTGACCTCATTTAATGTAGGCCATCTTTAAATTCAAGTTTTAATCACCTAGCCAAATAAATTCTTAAAGTCACTTTCAATTTTGGATGCTAGCTTCTTAAAGTATGAATCTCTTTTAGTGAACCATTTTGATAATTCAATAAAAATGTGATAAAATTTAATATCCATTAATGATTAGTGTCCCTTATTATGCAGGAAACAGAACTTCCTAAACCTTATAAAAGACATCTACTAAATGCTAATATTAAATATCATATTTAATAGCAAAATGTGTGCCTCTGAGTTTGGGACGTAGACAAAGATGCCCACAGTCTTCAGTACCATACAACATCGTATTGGAGGTACTAGCTAATGTATGAAGACAAGAAAAAGAAATAAAACATGTAAGGATAAGAAAATATTGAAATTAAACTGTCAATACTTGTGGTTGATAAGATTATATATGTAGAAAACACAAAATATAAATATAAATTATTAGAATTTATAAGTAAATTTTGAAAAAAATTGTTGGATATGAGGTCAATATATCAAGTCAATTGTATTTCCACACCGTAGTAACACAGATTAGAATATTAAAATTATTTAAAGGGACGCCTGGGTGGCTCAGTCAGTTAAGCATCTGACTTTAGCTCAGGTCATGATGAACCCCAGGTCGGGCTCTCTGCTGTCAGAACAGAGTCCACTTTGGATTTTCTGTATCCTCTGTCTCTGTCCCTCCCCTGCTTGTGCTTTTTCTCTCTCTCTCAAAAATAAATAAACACTAGGGTGCGTGGTTGGCATAGTTGGAAGAGCATGAGACTCTTGATCTTGGGGTCATGAGTTTGAGCCCCACACTGGGTGTAGAGATTACCTAAATAAATAAAATAAAATAAAATAAAATAAATAAATTAAAAAATAAACACTTAAAAATACAGATATGGAATTTACAGGAGAATAAAATTATCAAATATCCATGAATAAATCTAATGGAAAATTTGCAGAATCTCTGTAAAGAGGTTGGGAAAAATAAAAGAAGATCTAAATAAAAAGAGAATATTCCTATCTTTGTTGATTAGAAGACAAATTAACATATGTATCTATGCAGTTTTACTCAAAATGTCAATAGGTTATCTGTGGTAATTGACAAGTTAATTCGACATTTCTTTTGGTAATTTTTGAATCGAAAGTAGCAAAGATTAAGAAAAGAGAAAGAGAAATGAAGATGATTTGGTAGATATATCAAGACAGTATAAATAATTTATAAGACATTATCATATTGGCATGATTACAGATGGAAAAAGTGAAATTAAAAAAATCTAGGAGCGCCTGGGTGGCTCAGTTGGTTAAGCGTCTGACTTTGGCTTAGGTCATGATCTCATGGTTCGTGAGTTCAAACCCCACATTGGGCTCTGTACTGACAGCTCACAGCCTGGAGCCTGCTTAGGATTCTGTGTCTCCCTCTCTCTGCCCTTCCCCTGCTCATACTCTGTGTGTGTGTGTGTGTGTGTGTGTGTGTGTGTGTGTGTGTCTATCAAAAATAAATAAACATTAAAAAAATATAGAAATCTTCCTGCGTGTATTTGGACTTTTATATGCAACAAGGGTGAGATTTTAGCTACATGGTCAAAGGAAAATCTTTTCTATTAATGATTCTTGGCAAATTGGCTATCTACATAAAGGAAAATATAGTCCCTGATTTATGGCACACAGAAAAAAAAATCCAGGTTGATTATGACCTAATTGTGAACACTGAAATATTTAAGTTTCTGGAAGATGATATAGGAGAAAATCCTCTTGATTTTGGCCTACAGAAAGATTCCTTAAATAGGTTACAAAACCAACAGCTACTAAGATTGATACATAGGAGTTCATTAAAATTTAGAAGTTCTGTTCATCAAATGACATTGTTAGCTGAGTAAGAATTAAAAACATAGAGATGAATAGTTGGAATATACATAAGCAACAAAACACACATATCCAGGATATATAAAGATTTCCATGGATCAATAAGAAAAGCATACTATTTTTCTTATTTATTTGTTTGTTTATTTATTTATTTATTTATTTATTTATTTATTTATATTTTTAAGTTTCTTTTAAAATTTTTTTAACGTTTATTTATTATTGAGAGACAGAGAGATACAGAATGTGAGCAGGGGAGGGGTAGAGAGAGGGGGAGTCACAGAATCCGAAATAGGCTCCAGGCTCTGAGCTGTCAGCACAGAGCCCAACGCGGGGCTCAGACTCACAAACTGTGAGATCATGACCCAAGCCAAAGTCAGTCGCCCAACCAACTGAGCCACCCAGGCGCCCCATATATTTTTTAAGTTTTTATTTAAATTTCATTTGATTAACATACAGTTTAATATTAATTTCAGGTATACAATCTAGTGATTCAATACTTACATGTAACACAAGCACCCTCCTTAATCTCCATCACCGGTTAGTTAACCCATCTCCCCATCCACCTCCCCTATGGTACCTACCAGATTGTTCTCTATAGTTAAGAATCTGTTTCTTGGTTTGCTTCTCTTTCTCTTTTTTCCCCATGCTCATTTGTTTGTTTCTTAAATTCCACATAGGATTGAAATCATACGATATTTGCCTTTCTCTGACTTATTTCACTTACCATTATAGTCTCTAGCTCCATCCATGTCATTGTAAATGGCAAGATTTCATTTTTTTATATGACTGAGTAATCTTCATATATGTATGTATATATATATATATATATATATATATATATATATATATATATATATCTTCATCAGTTGATGAACATTTGGATTGTTTCCATAATTTGGCTATTGTAGATAAAAGCACACTATTTTTAAAAATGGGCAATAGACTTTATACTGACTTCACAAAAGAGAATAAAGATCAATAAAAATATGAAAAGATGTTTAATCTCTTTAATAGTAATGTAAATTCCGATGAAAGATGCAATGACATATCCCATTAGGATAGCTAAAATAAAAAAAAATGGTATTCTCAATTACTGGTCTGCATGTGAAGCAAAATAGGGAAGCTCCTTCATTTAGGTGGGGGTAGTACCCAATCGTGCTATTGGTTTGAAACATAGTTTGACATATCTGTTAATTCTAAGGTGTACTTACACTGTGAAATATAACTCTACTCTTATGTACAAATGCAACAAGAATATATGTATATGTACTCCAAGAAATTTGTGTAGGAATATTCACCGTAGCATTACTTTTAATAGCCCAAAAGTAAAATCAGATGTTTACCTACACTAGAATAGGTAAATTATGGTATGTTCATCTAACAAACATCAAAGAAGATGAACAAAATAACCATAAACAACAAAATTGATACATCTTATAAACATATTGAGCACCAAAAGTCAGACATGAAGAATATGTACTATAGCATACAATTCAATACAATTAAAAAAAACCCCACAGGTATAACTAACTATATTACAGTGCTGAAGTCAATATCGGGAAAGGAAAATGGGTGTTGTGTTAAAAGACTCAACTGGGGGCTACTCATATTCTATTTCTTGACCTGGAGACTGGTTACATGGGTATTCTCTGGGTGATAATTTATTGATTTGTAAATTTATGTTTTCTGCAGTTTTCTTTAATAAAAAGTTAAGTAACAAGAAATTCAAAACCATTTCCACTAAACTGACATCTGACCATTAAACATTTATTATCCCCAGTCTCAAATGGGCCCTTGATGATGTCTGTAACTGTATTATTTTCATTGTAATAATAACAAATCTATTATTTTCCTAGTTGGCTCACTCCACATTATCCTCAGTTACTATTTTAAATTTTGCCAGCTTCCTAAAACTTTCAGCCACGAGAGTTTCTTTTTTATGATGTGCAAATTCTCTCTGTTCTCACTCTAAATATTAAATAGAAGCAATCAGGGTGCCTGAGTGGCTCAGTCGGTTGAGCGACTGACTGACTTCGGCTCAGGTCATGATCTCACGGTTTGTGAGTTTGAGCCCCGCGTCAGGCTCTGTGCTGACAGCTCAGAGCCTGTAGCCTGCTTCTGACTCTGTGTCTCCCTCTCTCTCTGCCCCTCCCCCACTCATGCTCTGCCTCTGTCTCTGAAATAAATAAACATTAAAAAAAAGAAGCAATCAGAAAAAAAGCTCATCTAACTTCCTGTCACCAAACACACAGACTTACCTGAAGAATTCAAGCTAATAATTTAGAAAGGATATATATATTTTTAATTTAAATCTGAGTTTGCTAACATATAATGTTAATGTGTAATAATGATTTCAGGAATAGAATTTAGTGATTCATCACTTACATATAACACCCAGTGCTCATCACAAGTGCCCTTCTTAATGCCTATCATTGGTTCCCTCACCCAACACCCCTCCAGCAACCCTCAGTTTTTTTTCTGTATGTAAGAGTCTCTTATGGTTTGTCTCCCTCTCTGCTTTTATGTTACTTTTGCTTCCATTCCCCTATGTTCATCTGTTTTGTTTCTTAAATTCTACATATGAGTGAAATCATACGATATTTATCTTTTGTCTGACTGACTTATTTCACTGAGCATAATACACTCTAGTTCCAGACACAGTGTTACAAATGGCAAGATTTAATTCTTTTTGATCACTAAATAATATTCCATTGTGTGTGTGTGTGTGTGTGTGTGTGTGTGTGTGTGTGTGTATACCACATCTTCTTTATCCATTCATCAGTAAATGGACATTTGGCTTCTTAACGTACTTTGGCTATTGTCGATAGTGCTGCTATAAACATTGGGATGCGTATGCCCCTTCGAAACAGCACACCTATATCCTTTGGATACCTAGTAGTGCAATTGCTAGGTTGTAGGGTAGTTCTATTTATGATTTATTGAGTAACCTCCATAGTGTTTTCCAGAGTGGCTGCACTAGTTTGCATTCCCACCAACAATGCAAAAGAGATCCTCTTTCTCCGCATCCTCACCAACGTCTGTTGTTGCCTGAGTTGTAAGCATTGGTCATTCTGACAGGTGTGAGGTGGTATCTCATTGTGGTTTTGATTTGTATTTCCCTAATGATGAGTGATGTTGAGTACTTTTCATGTGTCTGTTCATCAGCTGGAAGTCTTCTTTGGAAAAGTGTCTCTTCATGTCTTCTGCCCCATTTCTTAACCGGGTTATTTGTTTTTTGTGTGTTGAGTTTGATAAGTTCTTTATAGATTTTGGATACCAATCCTTAATCTGATATGTCATTTGCAAATATCTTCTCCCATTTGGTTGTCTTTAGTTAGCTTATTGTTTGCTTTGCTGTGCAGAAGATTTTTGTCTTGATGAAGTCCCAATGGTTCATTTTTGCTTTTGTTTCCCTTGCCTCTGGAGACGTGTCAAGTAAGAAGTTGCTGTGGCCATGGTCGAAGCGGTTGTTGCCTGTTTTCTCCTCTAGGATTTTGATGGCTTCCTGTTTCGCGTTTAGGTCTTTCATCCATTTTGAATTTATTTTTGTGTATGGTGTAAGAAAGTAACCCAGATTCATTCTTCTGCATGTCACTGTCTAGTTTTCCCAGCAACATTTGAAGAGACTGTTTTTTTTCCATTGGATATTCTTTCCTGCTTTGTCAAAGATTAGTTGGCCGTACATTTGTGGGTCCATTTCTAGGTTCTCTATTCTGTTCCATTGATTTGAGTGTCTGTTCTTGGTGCCAGTACCATACTGTCTTGATGACAACTTTGTAGTACAGCTTGGAAGTCTGGGATTGTGATGCCTCCTGCTTTGGTTTTCTTTTTCAAGATTGCTTTGGCTCTTCAGGGTCTTTTCTGTTTCCATACAAATATTAGGATTGTTTGTTCAAGCTCTGTGAAGAATGCTGGTGTTATTTTGACAGGGATTGCATTGAATATGTAGACTGCTTTGGGTAATATCAACATTTTAACAATATTTGTTCCTCTAATCTGTGAGAATGGAATATTTTTCCATTTTTTTGGTGTCCTCTTCAATTTGTTTCATAAGTTTTCTATAGTTTTCAGTGTATATGTTTTTCACCTCTTTGGTTAGGTTTATTCCTAGGTATTTTATGGTTTTTGGTGGAATTATAAATGGGATCAATTCCTTTATTTCTCTTTCTGTTGCTTCGTTATTGGTGTATAGAAATGCAACCAATTTCTGTACATTGATTTTATATCAAATATAAAACTTTGCTAAATTCACGTATCAGATCTGGTGGAGTCTTTTTGCGTTTTCCATATGGAGTATCATGTCATTCATGAAGAGTGAAAGTTTGATTTCCTCCTTGCTGATTTGGATGTCTTTTATTTCTTTGTGTTGCCTGATTGCTGAGGCTAGGATTTCCAACACTATGTTGAATAACAGTGGAGAGAACGGACATCCTTGTATTCCTGACGTTAGGGGGAAAGCTCTCAGTTTTTCTCCACTGAGGATATTAGCTGTGGGTCTTTTGTTAGTGGACTTTATAATCCTGAGGTATGATCTTCTATCCCTATTTTCTTGAGGGATTTTATCAAGAAAGCGTTCTGTATTTTGTCAAATGTTACCTGCATTTTTGAGAGGGTCATGTGGTTCTTGTACTTTCTTTTATTAGTGTGTTGTATCACATTGATTGGCTTGTGGATATTGAACTAACCCTGCAGCCCAGGAATAAATCTCACTTAATCGTAGTGAATAATTCTTTAATGCACTGTTAGATCTGGTCTGCTAGTATCTTTTTGAGAAGTTTTGCATTCATGTTAGGGAAAGTGGTCTGTAGGTATCCTTTTTAGTGGGGTGTTTGGTTTTGGAATCAAGGTTATGCTGGCCTCGTAGAATGAGTTTGAAAGTTTTCCTTCCATTTCTATTTTTTGGAACAGTGTCAAAAGAATAAGTGTTACCTTCTTTAAGTGTTTGGTAGAATTCCCCTGGAAAGCTATCCAGCCCCGGACTTGTTTCTTGGGAGATTTTTGATTACTGATTCAATTTCTTTACTGGTTATAGGTCTGTTCAAATGTTCTATTTCTTCCTGTTTCAGGTTTGGTAGTTTATATGTTTTTAGGAATTTGTCCATTTCTTCCAGATTTCCCAATTTGTTGGCATGATTGCTCATAATATTCTCTTACTATTGCTTGTATTTCTGTGGTGTTGGTTGTGATCTCTCCTCTTTCATTCATGATTTTATTCATTTGGGTCCTTTCTTTTTTCTTTTTGATAAGTTTGGCTAAGCATTTATCAATTTTGTTAATTCTTTCAATGAACCAGCTCTTGGTTTTATTGATCTGTTCTACTGTGCGTTTTTTGTTTTTGTTTTTGATATCATTGATTTCTGTTTTAGTCTTTATTATTTCCCTTCTTCTGCTGGTTTTGGGTTTTATTTGCTGTTTTTTGTTTTTTCCTACTCTTTTAGGTGTAAGGATAGGTATCAAGATATTTGAGACCTTTCTTCCTTCTTGGGAAGGCCTGGCTTGCTATATACTTTCCTCTTATGACTATCTTTCCTGCATTCCAGAGGTTTTGGACTGTTGTGTTTCATTTTCATTGGCTTCCATGTACTTCTTAATTTCCTCTTTAATTTCTTAGCTAACCCATTCATTCTTTAGTAGGATGTTCTTTAATCTCCAATATTCATGGTCTTTCCAAATGTTTTCTTATGGCAAATTTCATAGCATTATGGTCTGAAAATATACAAGGTATGTCTCAATCTTTTTGTACTTGTTGAGAGATGATTTGTGGTACAGTATGTGATCTATTCTGGAGAATGTTCCATGTGCACTTGAGAAGAATGTATTCTGCTGCTTTAGGATAAAATGTTCTGAATACATCTGTTAAGTCCATCCGGTCCAGTGTGTCATTGAAAACCACTGTTTCCTTGTTGGTTTTCTGCTTAGATGATCTGCCCATTGCTGTAACTGGGATGTTGAAGTCCCCTACTATCATGGTACTATTATTATCAATGAGTTTCTTTATGTTTGTGATTAATTGATTTATATATTTGGATGTTCTACATTGGGGGAATAAATATTTGCAATTGTTTGATATTGATGGATAGACCCCTTAATTATGATATAATGCCCTTCTTCATCTGTTGTTACAGTCTTTATTTTAAAATCTAGTTTGTGTGATATAAAAATGGCTATAAAAATGGCTTTCTTTTGATGACCATTAACATGATAGATGGCTCTCCATTCTCTTACTTTTGATCTGCAGGTGGCTTTAGGTCCAAAATAAGTCTCCTGTAAGCAGCATAGAGATGGGTCTTATTTTCTTATCCATTCTGATTCCCTGTGCCTTTGATTGGAACATTTAATCCATTTACATTTAGAGTGAGTACTGAAAGATATGAATTTAGTGCGATTGTATTGCCTGTAGAATTTGTGTTTCTGGTGATGTTCTCTGGTCCTTTCTAGTCTTTGTTGCTTTTGGTCTTTTTTATTTTTTTCTGTCTTTTCTCCATTCAAAGAGTCCCCCTTAAAATTTCTTGCAGGGCTAGTTTAGTGGTCATGAACTCCTTTAGTTTTTGTTTGTCTGGGAAACTCTTTATCTTTTCTATTTTGAATGACAGCCTTTTTGGATAAAGAATTCTTGGCTGCATATTTTTCCAATTCAGCATGTTGAATATTTCCTGACACTCTTTTCTGGCCTGCCAAGTTTCTGTGGATAGGTATGCTACAAACCTGATCTGTCTTCTCATAGATTAAGGCCTTTTTTTTTTTCCTTGCTGTTTTCATTTCTTTCCCTATCTCTATATTTTGTGAATTTGACTATGATATGCTTGGTGATGGTTGGTTTTTGTTGAATCTAATCAGAGTTCTCTGTGCTTCTTGGATTTTGATGCCTGTATCTTTCCCCAGATTAGGAAAGTTTTCCATTATAATTTGCTTATATAAACTTTCTACTCCTTTTTCTCTCTCTTCATCTTCTGGGACTTCTATGATTCAGATATTATTTCTTTTTAAAAAGTCACTGAGTTATCTAAGTCTTGTGTCATGATTTTTTTGCCTTCGTTTCCCTCTTTTTTTCTGTTACATTATTCTCCATAATTTTATCTTCTCTATCGCTGATTTGCCGCTCTGCTTTGTCCATCCTTGCCATCATGGTCTTCATACAAGATTTCATCTCTGTTATAGCATTTTAAATTTTAGCGTGCCTAGATTTTATTTCTTTTATCTCCACAGAATGGAATTTTCTGGTGTCTTCTATACTTTTTTCAACCCTAGCAAATATTCTTATTATTGTGTTTTTAAATTCTAGTTCTGACATCTTACTTCTGTGTTGATTATGTCTCTTGTTGTCATGTCTTCCTGTTCTTTCTTTTGGAATGAATTCTTTTATTTTATCATTTTGGAGGAAGAAAAAAATTAATAAAATAGAGAGTTAAAATAAAAAAATAAAAACAAAATAAAAACTGAAAAAAAAGGAAGCTGGATACAGTTCTGTTTCAGTCTGCTTGTTGAAAGAAGTTTGATAGAATGGAGAAAAAAAGAAAAGGAAAGAGAAAAAAATGGTAATAAAAATAGAAAAATTAAAAAATATATATATAATAAAATAAAATAAAGAAAATGAAATAAAATTAAAAATTTAAAACAATATAAAATAAAGTAAAAAATAATAAATTTTTCTCTTTCTGTGTCCAAGAAAGAGAAAGGAAGAAAGAAAGAAAGAAAGAAAACAATTTATGCAAAAACAGAAGCAAAGAAAACAAACAAATAAGCAAACCAGAAAACAGAATGAAACCCAAAGAAATGGGTTTCCAGTTTCCCCTAGAAATGAAACTATGAAGGCTTCTATAGGCAATACACTAAGCAGGTAGAGTGACTTGTATTGTCTTCTGGGGGATGTGATTGGAGGACGTAGTTGGGCAGGCCTTGGTGTAATGGCTTTGTTCTCCACTTCTCCACTAGGTGGTGCTGCTTAGCTTACTGGGGTGGATCAGTGTGCATGGGTGCATGCATGTACATGGGAGAGGTGAAAAAGGCTTTACCCAGCTCCCTAATCTCTGGCACAGGAACTTTGTGCTCTCACCAACCTGCCATCAAGTATCTCCTTTGTCTCAGACCTCCATCCACTCTCCACCTCTACCCTGTCCCTGTCCAAGCTCTCCACCTGCCAGGTGCACCTCCCTCCAGAATGTTCTCTCAGATGGGGTTGTATCTCAAAATCTCACACTTCAGAGATCCCCCACGACTTGGACTTAGAGAGGATAGGTTTATCTGTGAGAATTAAATTTTGCTTAGAATGATAAAATCCCCCAAATAACAATACCTTAAACTACATCTGCCTGTCACATAAACAATAGAAACAGAAAGAGAATATTAGGTAAAAACTAAGTAAATCTGAATAAAATATCAACTTTAATAATAATTTATCGACATTTGTTTATTAATTGTAAGAATTATACCATAAAAATGTAATATATTAATAACCGGGAAAACTGTGGCATGTATAGGAATTCTCTGCACTATCTTTCAATTTTTCTGTAACTCTAAATCTGTTCTGAAATAAAAAGTTTAAATATACATAAAAATATGTTACTTTAAACAATTACATATTTATTGTAGTAATTGAGGGAATCATTGACAAATGCAAAAAGTGAATATGACCACTAGTGAATCTTGAATTTGATGAGCCATTCTATCCTACATTGTCATTTCTCTTCAACTCAAAAGTTTTTTTAAATTTACTTTTGATTATTAATTCAGATCCACGTGATTTCTTCCATTAATATAGTTTATTACTGTTCTCTGTCTTCCATAACTATTATCTCTTCTTTCATTATCTTCTATTCTGATTTTTTTTTTTTTTGCTGAATTTCCTAATAGCTTCTTAAGAGTTCCACTTACAATTACTAATTCAGTTCTGCAAAATGCCCACTATGGTGTTTTTAATTTCTAGTGAAAATTCAATTCTGCTTTGATATTACTATGTTATTGTTTATCACAGCTTGCTCTCCCTTTCCTCTCAGGCTAGTAGTGTCTTACGTAGGCATACTTCATTTTATTATCCTTCATTTTATTGCACTTTGCAGATACTGCTTCTCCTTCTTCTTTTTTATTTACAAATTGAAGTTTCAAGATTCAATGGGGGAAGTTACTGTAGATGTAGTAGAAATAGCAAGAGAACTAGAATTAGAAGTGGAGCCTGAAGAGGGGACTAAATTGCTTCAATCTTATGATGAAACTTTAGTGGATGAGGAGTTGCTTGTTATAGGTGAGAAAAGATAGTGGTTTCTTGAGATGGAATCCACTCCTGGTGAAGATGATGTGGCATGACAGTGGAGGACTTTGTTGAAATGAAACAAAGCATTCAGATATTACATAAACTTAGTTGATAAAGCAGCAGTAAGGTTTGAGAGGATTGATTTTAATTTTGAAAGAAGTTCTACTGTGGGTGAAATTCTATCAAATGCATCACATGCTACAGAGAAATTGTTTGTGAAAGAAAGTCAATTAAGGCAGCAAACTTTTTTGTATTTTTGTAAATTTTTTAAATGTTTTTGTTTATTTTTGAGACAGAGAGAGACAGAGCATGAGCTGGGGAGGGGCAGAGAGAGAGGGAGACACAGAATCTGAAGCAGGCTCCAGGCTCTGAGCTGTCAGCACAGAGCCTGACACAGGGCTCAAACTCACGGACTGTAAGATCATGACCTGAGCCGAAGTCAGACGCTTAACCGACTGAGCCACCCAGGTGCCCCACTTTTTTGTATTATTTTAAGGAATCTCGTAGTCACCCCAATCTTCAATATGAAGGGAAAACCCTCTACCAACAAAAAGATTTTGACTCACTGGAAGCTCAGATGATGGTTAGCATTTTTGACAATAAAACATTTTTAATTTAAGGTATGTACTTTTATTAGACATAATTCCATTGCACTCTTTAAAAAAGTAATCTCGTGGCAATAAGAGAAAATGAAATATGGCCTTTTGTAGCAACGTGGATGGAACTGGAGAGTGTTATGTTAGGTGAAATAAGTCATACAGAGAAAGACAGATACCATATGTTTTCACTCTGATGTGGATCCTGAGAAACTTAACAGAAGACCATGGTGGGGGTGGGGGGGGGGGAGAAGGAAGAAATAAAAAAAAAAAAAAAGGTTAGAGAGGCAGTGAGCCAAAACATGAGACTGTTAAAAACTGAGAACAAACTGAGGGTTGATGGGGTGTGGGAGGGATGGGAGGGTGGGTGATGGGTATTGAGGAGGGCATCTTTTGGGATGAGCACTGGGTGTTGTATGGAAACCAATTTGACAATAAATTTCATATTAAAAAAAAAAGTAATCTCTGATTCCATTGTGGGGCTTCAACTCATGACCCTGAGATCAAGAGTGGCATGCTACATCACCTGAGCCAGCCAGGTACAGGTACCACAATTCACAATTCTATTGTAGTTTTAAAAGACTACTGTATTATATAAACAGAACTTTTATGTGCGCTGGGAAACCAAAAAGTCATTGACTTGCTTTATTGTGATATTCACTTTATTTCAGTGGTCTGGAACCAAACCCACAATATCTCTGAGGCATTCCTATAACCTGGTTTTTTGTATGTTTCACATTTTTTAAATTTGTAATTTAATATGAGTGTACAGACTATAACTATCTAAAGTATTTTTTTTTTTTTTTTTTCCTATTGGGTATCTCTTAAACTATATATTCTTCTAGGAGCTGGAATTTTTGTATTATCACCATAGTTTTTTCCAAGTTTCTCTACAGATGTCCCTCTTTTCTTTCTTTCTTTTTTTTTTTTTTTTTTTGGCTACTTTTCTGTTTATTTAATTTTTCATCAGAGAAATCTATCCAGACATATTTATCCCACAATTATGTGATGTTTTTCTTGCAGAGACCCACCTCTGGCCAATTTATGTAAGTGACTTATCAATCTGAGACCACAGCTCAGACCTTTTGGTATAATCACTCTGTGCCTCGTGCATTATTAGAGTATATCACAATTCTACATACATAATTATTTAGTTGGTCCAATGGTTTTCTTTCATACTGGACTCTTAAGACCCAGGAGGATATTGACCATATCTACCTTATTCACCTCTGTATTAACAACACCTAACTCAATGGCTACAGCAGACTTTTGATATTATTTATTGACTAAATGGATATGAGGAATGGATGGGCAGGTAAGACCAAGAGAAATCCCAGAATAGACTCACGATTTTGGTAAAACCAGTGCACACATAAAAAATACACTATTTTAGGTATCTCTTGGTAGGAAATACTTAAAATGTTTATTCTTTTAGTTTATACAAATGAAATATTGACAATGTTGTATCACTGATGAATTTATAAAATAAATTGGCATATAATTCACTTTGACTCTTTCTCAACTTTTAGATTTATTTTCCTTTCATTGGGTTCAAAGTAAATCACATAAAATTTGGTTATTTTTGTGTGAAACAAAGTTGGTAATGTTTGCCTCTTACTTTTGTGGTAGGGAGACAGTGCCACAAAATTCAATATTGTGACAACATTAACAGTTGTAGGATGATTTAGATATGTAAATAATTTAGACACCTTAAAAGAAGTATTTCAATGGTCTTTATAGAGAATTGGCAACAAACTGGAAGACACTACATAATTTTTGTCATGTCCTTTCTTAGTTTTAATTGGAAAAACTTCTGTGATCTTGCCAATGGCAAGAGAAATCATTGGGGAGGAGAAATTTTTCTTTCTACCTTTCTAGATTCTTTGTCTGATTTAATCATCAAATCAACAGAAGACAGATTGACAGGAGAAAAACAAATTTAATTACATAAGTATTGGGCCCCATAAGACTATGAGACCCAAGGACAAACGAGACAATTGAGGCTTATGTGCCATCATGAGCTAAAGAATGAGATTGAGGCCTGGGGCTTCAAAGGGGATGAAGGTGATTTACAAGATGATATGAACAGCAGATGTTTGACAATTAAATGCTTGTCCTGCCTTACAGAGAAGGTCATTCAGATAAAAAGTTATCTCTTAGTAATAGTTCTCTTTTTGGGCCATAGTTCTTATCTAAATTCTTTTAGGTAGTTTAAAGGAAAGGTAGAAACTGTTCTTGAGTCAACTGGGTCTTGATTGCTTTCTGTTCAAAATAACCTGTGTGCACATTTTGGGAAGGTTCATTCCAAACCCTTCGGCTTGGTATCTTGCCCCATTTCATTGAACCTCAGTCCTGAAAACAGGTCACTTCTGTTAAACAGCTGTGTCTCATTTCAGATGGTGATGCAGGTGGGCTCCCAAACTTAGGCCTGTGGTGCAAATTGCTATGGAAATAAAAGGAAAACTAAGGTTAATAATTGGAGCAGATTATAATCTCAGTTTCTAAGTTTTGAAGGCAGCCACTTGAGAAGATTTTTAGATGTCTGGCTTGGAGGGTGTTTAGACGAAGTGAGTGCAGGCAGTGACAATCCGATAGGTTTTTCTGGTTTGCAGTTTCAATATCTCTGGCAATCTTTCTAAGTGCCTCACACAACAACATACGTGAAGATTGTTTATATGTGAGCCGTTGCGGTAGTTTATCTGAAGTTTATATTAGGTTGTCTAGCTTTGGTTTACATGGCTTTGGGAGAAGAGTTGTTTTAGTTTTGTAAGGGTTCCAAGTCAGAAGGGAGGGAGAAGTTTGTAAATGTTAGTTCAGAGAGTTGTAGCCAAATATTGGAAGAAACCAGAAGAATGCAGAATCTAGTATACTTTGCAAGTAGAAAACAAAATCTCAAAGACAATTAACAGCACTAAAATTTGATATCCACAAAAGTATATTACTGAAGCCTATTTTTCTCTCTATAATCACCCATCTTTAGCGAAGATAACCACAAGACTAATTCACCTGCAAACCAAGCCTGTTTTCAATACACTTGGTCTAATTATTTATAAAGGTACTGCAAGAGTAGTGATTGACTCTGTAAGTTCTTTTTTTAAAATGTTATTTATTTATTTTGAGAGAGAGAGAGTACAAGCAGGGAAGGGGCAGAGAGAGGGAGAGACAGAATCCCAAGCAGGCTCCTTGCTGTCAGTGCAGAGCCAGATGTGGGGTTTGAACTCAGGAACCTTGAGATCATAACCTGAGGTGAGATCAAGCCTTGGAGGCTCAACTGACTGAGCCACCCAGGGACCCATATATAAGCCCTTTTAAATCTGCTTTGCTGGAACTTTTCATAAGGAATCTCAGATAGAACTTTTAAAAGATTTTCAAGGCAAAGAAGCCACACCCAGGGCTCGCCCTCAGACTTTGCTTGCAATACCTCTGGATTTGAGTGAATTCCTCTCTTCTCAAGGTCTCCAAATTATCCTGAGGTTCCTGTGCCTGCCAGGAAGTGACTTTCCTTACTCATCTAGTAAGGCTGACAAAAACTCCGTAAGCAAGACTGAATTTTTCAAGAAGCTTTATTAGCTCCCTGAAGTCAACCTTAGTTCCTTAAAGATGTCTGTTTGTATCTGAGTCTATTTATATCTTTCTCAAATATGACATTCAGTCACAACCTTTGTATTATAACCAGTGTTTTTAATTATGCCCTATTATAAGAAAGACATTCTTGTTGAATTTATATAAATAGCAATATTGTCATGCAAATAAGAATAATCACTAAGAATTTCCAAATTCTGGAACAATCAGGTAGGGGGAAAATAAATTTTCAATTTTCCTTACAAAAGTAAAATTTACTAAATTGCTATACGTCATGGTTAGTTTAAGAGGAAAGATTTTCTTATATCTGGAAAATGAAAGATTAAAGGACCAGTGATATTTTAAACAAAAAATCATGAAGAATTATAATCATCTTTTTCAGTTTGTAGCCCCACGTGATTAATACTTGTTTTCCTCAAATCCAGTTTTTTTCTTTTATGAGTTCTGAAAATTCTTACCCAGTTTAGTTTTATAATATTAAAGTTATCAGAAACTTGTTTTGTCAAAAGTCTTTCCGATGAATCTCTTTGAAGATGAGACACATTTGAAAACATCAGACTAACACAACTATTTATAGATGAAAAAAGACTTAAAAATGCTTGTGTTTAAAGATCTGATGACAGTTTATTCTAATGTAATTGACAAGGAAATGTGTTGTTTTTAATGATACAACAACATATTAAGATAACTAGAATTATGACTGATAACATTATTCTAGGACATATCAGAATTTTAGGAATTTTATACAATTTCTAGAACATTTATATTAATAATTTTCACCAATATAGTATACCTAGGAAATTCATCATCACTTATTTGACAATGTTTCCCATGTAATTGAACATACCAATAAGCCCAATTAGTTCATTATCTTTTTTATAATAAAAGAGAATAAGTCTTTTTTTTTTAAGTTTATTTATTTACTTTGAGAGAGAGACAGAAAGCACATGAGCAGGGGAGAGGCAGAAAGAGAGAGTGAGAATTCCAAGCAGGCTCCACACTGTTAGCAAGACCCCAACACAGGGCTTGATCTCACAAATGATGAGATCATGACCTGAGCTGAAATCAAGAGTCAGACACTGAACCCATGAAGCCACCCAGGCACCCCAAGAGAACAAATCTTTTGAGATGTTCTAGGGACCCTCTGGAATATCTCATATCTTAAAGTTAGTTCTCAATCAAAACACCTCATTTAAAATTTTAATTTTGGAAAGTTTGTCAAAAAATGTGAGCATTTTATTAAGTTGGATCAAAGATCATTATGAAACAATACTCATTTTTTTTTTTACTCAGCATGACAATAAAAGATTTTAAAGGAAAATACAGAAGGTTACGTAGTTGTTAGCAAAGCTTAACTCTTTTAATATTGAGAAGATTTAGTTTTCTAAAGTAATCAAAGGCCTCATTAAAACAACATTAAGCACAGGGTATTATTTTGTTAAAACACAGAATTAAAAAAAAAATCTAGGCAGATGACTTTAAGAGGAAAGAAAATACCTTTAAAATGTCTTATTAAAAGCCGACCAGTAGTCCAAGAAAACTTTGTCTTTTAATGTAGATAAAACCAAATTTTAATTTTGTACCAGCTTATTTTTGATGCTAAAGCCCATTCGCTTAATTAAATTCATGCTGATCTTATCTAAAAAGTAAGAACACACACATAAGTTTCTTTTCAAAGATTCTTTTTCCACAAACCTTTTATAACTTTTGTCTTCTTCACCATAGTATATTTTACTTTCCTTGAATACAGAGATATTTCCTTTATTATTTCTAGTAGCTTTAATTATACATATTAATAAGAATTCTTAATCCTGGAGTACCTAGGTGGTTCAATTGGTTAAGTGTCTGACTCTTGACTTTGGCTCATATCATTATCTCATGGTTCTTGGGTTTGATCCCTACATTGGACTCTGTGCTGACAGCATGGAGCCTGCAAGGATTCTCTCTCTCTCCCTCTCTGTCTCTCTCACAAACACGAGCTCTCTCTCTCTCTCAAAATAAATAAGTAAACATTAAAAGAAAAGATTTCTTAATCTTTAGAAACTTTAATTTCTACAGAAAATGAAAAAGTAAGCAATTGTAAACTCTGTTACACCAGCCTTGTTTAGATTTAAATTTACAGACACATTTGATAACTTCTAGTAGTACATGCTAATATGGAGAACAAAGGCAAAAGAAAAAAAAAATTAAATGTTCCCACAACTTACAACCCACTGACAAGTCCTTGAGACTGGTAGAGTGACCATCTTCTAGGACCTTAACTGCCTCAATATTAGTACTTTGCTAAGGGAAGAAGGCAACGTTAGTTTAACATTAGCCTGACCTCCAGGATCCTGTAACTCTCCTTTAACACATAAAAATTCCTTTGGAAACTTCCTTTATCTGTGCCCCTGCCCTCTCGCTCGCAAGGTATATGTTAACAATATCCCCCAAGCACGTGACCCCCTGATATACATCCAAAGGGTCTCATGACTAAGGTTTTCCTAGACAATAATAAATGACATTTTCCTAACAATAGCTAGCCCCCTCAAGGTCCTGAAAACCTTGTTTCCAAATTCCTTAGAGCCTTATGTTATCCCTAACCCACTCCCAACTTGAAGGTATATAAGCAGCCACTCCTCACAACTACAGTGCAGTTCTTTCTGCCCATGAGTCCCATCCTGTGCTTTAATAAAACCATCATTTTTGCACCAAAGATGCCTCAAGAACGCTGTCTTGACCGTTTGCTCCTGAACCCCATTTTCACATCAATGCCTCCTTTTAGAGTACTGTCTTCCAATGTGGCACAAGCTATATTTGCCAATAGATACAAACAGCTTCTGTCTCTGTAATAAGAAGACAAATGTAGATAAAGTTAGACATGTTTAGCAAGTAATGTTTCAGTATTTGATCTTACTGGCAATACCGTATACATTAAATGTATTCCCAGCATTTAATTTAACTTAGCAAAATTCTAAGAGTGGAAATTACCAAAGAGATTTGGAAAACTAAGTACACATACCATAAAATAAACGTTGCTGAAAAGTTCATTTATAAACTTTTATCTTACATTTATTTAATACATTTGATTTTAACAATTATGTTTAGATTAGTCATGAAAATTTCATGAGGTATTAAACAGCTAACCATCATCTTAAGTTATTTTTCTTGCTGACAAATTCTGTGACAGAGATGCATAAGCTTATTAGGTTTCAGTAAATCTAAGTAAAATAAAAAAATATTATATTTAATGCTCTTAAATCCAAATATATGTCTGTATTAGTTAAACCAAAAAACGTAAACTAGCTTTTATTTACCAAAAATTATCTTACATCACATGAACTTGGAAAACACTTGGATTAGTTTCTACTATATGTCTGAGATTTGGAATGTTTAATTTATAAATGCTTAATTTTAAACCAATTAACTAGAGCTCTTTTACACACCATTTTAACACTACCATTCAGAGGCAAAAAAGTATCACATAACTATGACATACATGCATAGACATACATAAACATAGAGACAAATGCAGAGACCTCATAGTTACTAATATTTGATGAGAAGACTTTTCATTTGCCTGATTTCCAAATGCTCTCTCTCTCTCTCTCTCTCTCTGTCTCTCCCTCTCTTTCTCTCTTTTCCTTCTGATAAGAAACCTCTCCCTAAGATTTCCATTCAAAAAATGACTGTTAGGTCCTAGAATAGATGAGGGTAGAAAAATCTACATCACAAAGGCACAGAGAAAACAACCAAGTTTTTCCAAAAAAGACTCTGGTTTCCTAAGGACAATTTGTTTCATTCCCTCTGAGCACATAGCTTTATTTTAGCTTAGAGTAAAACACCTAGGAAAAATTCTTATCAAGCTCCCAATATCAGCTTCCAAACTATTTGCCAGTCTGGTGAGAACAGTAAGGCTGTGAGGCTGGGTAGAACAGCAGGCTTATAGGGTCTGTGTTTTCCCCTATGGTTTTTCCTCCTTATGACAGAAAGACAGAGACAAAGAAAAACAGTGACGATCCCTGAGGAAAAGGATCAATAAAAATCTAGAGTACTCATAACAAAATTTTACTGGAGTCATTATACCCAAGGAAATTGTTCCACAAATAGTCTCTCCTGCTAATCTAAATCTAGAATAAGAAAAAAGACTCACCACTCTCACTTCCACTGCAGATAGAGATCCAGGAGACTGACATGCTAAGAATTCTTACCTCCTGCTGGCATTTGTCAGAGGTCCCAGAATCTCTTTGCTTCAGCAGCCTCAAAGTGAGCAATGTCTAGTCAGTGAAATATTCTGCTGACTATACCAACTGTTGGGGAGGAAAAAAAAAATCATTCTACCTTTCTGAATTTTTTTAGCTGGTCTAAAAATCAAATTAACATAAAACACATTAACAAGAGAAAAATAATTGAATTACATATGCTCAGGGACCCCATAAAATATGAGGCTCAAGGGCAAGACAGGCTATTGAGGCTAATAAGTCTAATAATAATAATAATAATAATAATAAGGCTAATAAGTCATAATAGAAGTCTGGACTTTATTTAAAGGAGAGGAGGGTGATTCACAGGAGAAGAACAAATGTTTGTAAATTAGATGTTTGTCCTGCTGTACAGTTAGGTCATTAGATAAAAAGTCATCTCTTTGTGGTTTATATATACAATGGAATACTACTTGGCAATGAGAAAGAATGAAATCTGGCCATTTGCAGCAACATGGGGAACTGGAGGGTATTATGTTCAGTGAAATAAGTCAGGGAGAGAAAGGCAGATACCATATGTTTTCACTCATATGTGAATCCCAAGAAACTTAACAGAAGACCATGGGGGAGGAGAAGGGGAAAAAAAGGTTACAGAGAGGGAGGGAGGCAAATGATAAGAGATTCTTAAATATTGAGAACAAACTGAAGGTTGATCGGGGGTGGGGGAGAAGGGAAAGTGGGTGATGGGCATTGAGGAGGGCACCTGCTGGGATGAGCATTGGTGTTGTATGGAAACCAATTTGACAATAAATCATAGTTTAAAAAAACAAGTTATCTCTTGGTAATAGCTCTTTTTCTGGGCCAAGCCCCCTACCTAACTTATTTTAATCAGTTTAAGGTTGAGGTAAACGTTTTTTATGAGTCTATTGGGTCTTGATTGCCTTCAGCTCAAAATAACCCATATGCCAAAATGGCACATTTTGGAGGATTTGTTCTGAACTCTGTCAAAGCACTTGTATTTGTGTTGAAGAATGTGTAGGTGTAATGAGAATTTGATAGTGCAGTTGGGAAAATTTTTTTAAATAGCAAAAATTCCCACCTGTATTTTTAAATTTTTTGAATAAATGAGTTTTTAGTGTGTTTGTGGGCTTTTGGTGAATTTTGTGCTCTGATTTTTTAAAAGATTTTATTTTATAAGTAATCTCTATACCCAACATGGGGCTCAAACTCACAACTCCAAGATCAAGAGGTATATGCTCTACTGACTGAACCAGCCTGGTGCCCCTGCTGTAACTTTTTTAAATACAGTAAATACTGTAAAAAAAATACCGGAAGTCACAAAAATTGTACAATTTGAACACTTACATTAGCTTTCCATTAAATTGTCACGTTATTTGGCATATATTTGGGATTCTGTTAATTTTTTTTTGATTTAAAAAATATTGTTGAGGACTTTGAAGAGTACGAAGTAAAATAAAATATGAATGTATATGAATGTATAATAGAGAATCTGATAAATTGAGTGACATTAGGAAATAACCATCATTTACTAAATGATCCAAAAAGGTGTACGGCATTTATTTAAACATAAATTCAGGGGTGCCTGGGTGGCTCAGTCAGTTAAGCATCTGACTCTTGATTTCGGCTCATGTCATGATCTTATGGTTCATGGGTTTGAGCCCCAGGCTGGGCTCTGGCTGACAGTGCAGAGCCTGCTTGGGATTTTTCTCTCTGTTCCTCCCCTGCTCACTGTCTCTCTCAAAAATAGTAAAATAAAACATTACAAATAAATAAAAATTTATATAAAAGTGTTAATATCCAAAATAATAAGAAACTCATACAACTCAATACCAAAAAAAAAAAAAAATCTGATTAAATATTGGGCAGAGAATCTAAATAAACATTTTTTTCCCAAAGAAGACATACATATAGCCAACGGATACATGAAAGGATGCTCAACATCACTCATCATCAGGGAAATGCAAGCCAAAACCACAATGAGATATCACCTCATTATACCTATTATAGAATGTCTATTACAAAAAAGATGAAAAAATTGTTGGTGAGGATGTGGAGAAAAGAGAACATTTGCACACCATTAATTGGATTGTAAATCCAACATTATGGGCGTTCCTCAAAAAATTAAAAATACAGCTATTATATAATCCAGCAATTCTACTTCTGGGTTCTTATCTGCAGGAAATGAAAACACTAACTCAAAAAACTATATGCATACACCACCCTCCATGTTTCTTGCAGCATAATTTATAATAATAAAGACATGGAAACAGCCTGTGTCCAGTGAGGGATGGATGAATAGCGAAAACATGATACATGTACACATGTGCACACACACACACACACACACACACACAGGAATAGTATTCAGCCATAAAAAGGTTGTTATTTGCAACAGCATAGATGGATCTTGAGGGCATTTCATTAAGCAAAGTAAGTCAGAGAGAAAGACAAATGCCCTATGATCTCACTTATACGTAGAATCTAAAACAAACAGACAACAACAACAATAACAACAACAAAACCTGAAGCTCTTAAATACAGAGAGCTGATTGGTAACTGCCAGAGGTGGGGATTGGAGGGTAGATACAGTGGGTAAAATTGGTCAAATATATATGTGTAGTTATAAAATAAATAAGTCCTGGGTGTGTAATGTACAGCATAATTAATAATTATGTTAGTAATAGTTAATAATACTGTATTGTATGTTTAAATGTTGCTAAGATAATAGATCTTAAAATAGATCAGAAAGGAAAAAATTGTAATTATGTGTGCTAATGAATGCGAACTAGACACACTTTGGTAACCATTTTCAATACAGTTTTCAATATATCAAATCAAAACTTAAAAGTGAATAAATAAATTAAAAAATATATATATATACCTATATAAATATAAATATATACCACAATCCCATCCCATTTTCTGCCTTTTATCAATTAACTGTTATTTGAAGGTTATAATTTTCATTTTTTAAAACATTTTTAATGGTTATTTATTTTTGAGAGAGAGAGAGAGAGAGAGAGAGAGAGACAGACCATAAGCAGGGGAGGTGCAGAGAGAGAGGGGCAGCACAGAGCCTGACGAGGGGCTCCATGAAATCATGATCTGAACTGAAGTCGGATGCTTAACTGACTGAGCCGCCCAGGCGCCCCTAATTTTCATTTATTTTTCATGCATTTCTGAACATATACATATATCAAGAATTTAATTTATTTAAAAAATTCTTAAGCATTATTATATTGAATGCATCTTATTAAAACTTGCCTTTTCAACCCAAACCCATAACAATATAAAGCTGAAGCAAAACACAATACATATATTAACTCTTTCAGATGGCTAGATTAAATTGATATTACTGGATAGAATACAGTTTAACTATCATTCCCTTTGGGTATTTGAGGTGAATGGTGATATTTTTATTTTGGTAATGTATTTTTAAATTTAATGTGATAGGATTTATTGCTTTCACAATTCAGGTACATATGCATATACATTTGGTGAGAATAACATGCACAGATCTATACAAAAAAGAAGAAAATTCTAATAACACAGTTTTTTAAACAAAATTATGAATTACAAAATGGACTCAAAGAAGAAAATGTGAACAACCATGAAAGCAATGCTTACAAATCAGTAATGATTAACAAGTTATACCCTCTGTTTCTCTCCCACACAACTCTTTAGCATTATCTCACCATGGTAGTGTGAGATCTGTTATTAAAGTATCAAAAGCCAGAAGATTTGTTTCAGAAATAGAAAAAGCTGAAACGCATCCAAATCATTTTTCAAAGTGAAACTAATCTCGTATCAATCTAATCTGACAGCATAATTACATTACAATTATTACAATTTAATTACAGCAACCACTCACTATTATGCAAACATTTTATAATTTATTTGTGCAATTAAGGTGTGGTTTAAGGGAGATTTTTTTTTAATATATGAAATTTATTGTCAAATTGGTTTCCATACAACACCCAGTGCTCATCCCAAAAGATGCCCTCTTCAATGCCCATCACCTACCCTACCCTCCCTCCCACCCCCCATCAACCCTCAGTTTGTTCTCAGTTTTTAAGAGTCTCTTGTGCTTTGGCTCTCTCCCACTCTAACCTCTTTTTTTTTCTTTCCCTCCCCCATGGGTTCCTGTTAAGTTTCTCAGGATCCACATAAGAGTGAACACATATGGTACCTGTCTTTCTCTGTATGGCTTATTTCACTTAGCATAACACTCTCTAGTTCCATCCATGTTGCTACAAAGGGCCATATTTCATTCTTTCTCACTGCCATGTAGTACTCCATTGTGTATATAAACCACAGTTTCTTTATCCATTCGTCAGTTGATGGACATATGGGCTTTTTTTTAAAGCTCCACACAAGCTTGTTTTAAAGGTTTTGTGTGATATTAAGGTTTACCTCATCTTTGATGATGTTTGACAATAAGAAAAGCATGTGTATGTGGTGTTTCTTGAAGCAGAGCTTCATAATATAATATAGCATAAATACAGTAACATCCTCTGTTGATCCCGCTAAAACACAGCTTTTCTGTAAATAGCCAATCATTCATTGGTGGACATGGTGATGGCGGTAAATGAACAAGAGCGCCTTGTACTATAGAAATGTTCCAGGAAACCATCTTGTAAAGAGAGGTTGAAACGTTTTTGTATTGGAATTTCTTTAAGTACTCATTCAAGTTAGACCGTGATAAGGAACGAAGTCATTGTACTCCATAGCATACCACCAAATAAAAAGTTCTTTTTTTTTTTTTTTAAGTATTCCTTTTCTTCTTTCTTTTTTATTTGAGAGGGAGCGAGAGCTGGGGGGAGGGGCAGAGGGAAAGAGAGAGAGAATCCCAAGCAGGCTCCCTGCTCAATGCAGAGCCTGACCCGAGGCTCGATCCCACAACCCTGGGATTATGACCTGAGCTGAAATCAAGTCTGGCACTCAACCACCTAAGCCACTCAGGTGCCCAAAAGTTTTAAAAAATAACTAAGAGTAGGTAATATAAATAATAATGAATCCAAAAGAAGACAAGAAAGGTAAAATAAGGAAACACAGGCCACATGAAACATTTAGAAAGTGAATGGAATGATGGTGGATTCAAAACAAATTATATAAGTAGTTACATTAATTTTAAGTGGGCTACAAATTCTAATTAGAAGATAAAAATGTTGGGGTGCCTGGATGGCTCAATCAGGAGAGCATGAGACTTCTGATATGGAGGTTGTGACTTAGAGCCCCAGGTCGGATGTAGAGAGTACTTAAAAATAAAATCTTTTGGGGGTGCCTGGTGGCTCAGTCAGTTAAGCATCCGACTTCAGCTCAGGTCATGATCTCTCGGTTTGTGAGTTCGAGCCCCGCATCGGGCTCTGTGCTGACAGCTCAGATTCGGAGCCTGCTTCAGATCTGCCCCTCCCCTGCTCGTGCTCTCTCTCTCTCTCTCTCAAAAATAAAATAAACATTAAAAAATTAAAAAAATAAAATAAAATAAAATCTTTTGAAAAAATGAAGATAAAAATTGTCAGAACAGATATAAAAAATGAATGATCTAAACATTGCTGTTTAAAAAAAGACATGTTTTAGATATAAAGGACTCAGGTTGTTTTTTGTTCATTTCTTTATTTTGAGAGAGAGCGAGGAGAAAGTGTGGGAGAGGCAGAGAGAGGGGGAGAGAGAGAGAATCCCAAGCAGGATCTGTGTGTCTGAGATCATGACCTGAGCCAAAATCAAGAGTTGGATGCTTAACCGACTCAGCCGCCCAGGCGCCCAGGGAAAAGAAAATATTGTTAAGGAACTGCAAGGAAAGGAAAGTACATTTACAGTATGGTGCTGTATGCATCAACACTGTAAGTTTATATCATCTGTTTACGAGATAAACCATCCATCTGTTGATACCTACACCAATACTTCCTTATATGATACAAAACACTATAGATGTTATATGCATTACCAACACTAGACCTCAAAAATGAAAAGATGTGAAAAAGAAGTTCATATTTATTGAAAGGACCAATTGTTCATGTATTGATAACAAAGAAGCAGCAACGTGATCGCTATGGTAGCCTAGCGTAATTGATATGATTGCCTCACCGTAGTCTAGCCTACACGCTAATAAATAAGTCATTATAAAATTTTTATGGCATACAATACTACAATCATACTCATAATATAGTATTGAAGGCGTTGTTCTATTTTTTTTCCCAAACACTTGGCTTGTGACGCTAGGCTGTTAAGTAGTTTCTCCAATAATGGGAGAAAGAGGCATTCCATATGGGAATTTAATTCTTTGAGAACAAAGTTATAAAACAGTAAGAAAACTAACATATTATTAGTGTTATATTAGCTATTTCTCACCTCATGCCTGTGCAAGGGTGGGCTACCCACTTCCCTGCGAGTCTTGCCCACATGTTCTACATGGTTTGTACTTAGGTGATGACGATGATGGTGTTGATGGTGACAATACAACCTCACACAGTTCTTGTCATTCATCCAGTTATGAGATTTCTACATGAGGCACAAGAGATAGGTTTCTTCACTGTACGATTGTGTACTGTTCATTAAGTGGAAGTGTATTATCATCAAGGTCTTTATCCTTCTTATCTTCACATTGAGTAGGCTGAGGAGGAGGAGGGCGAGGAGGAGGAGGGGTTCATCTTGCAGTCTCTTGGGTGACAGAGGTGGAAAAGGTGGAGGAGGCAGGAGAGGAGGCAGGAGAGGCAGGTGTAATGTGATGGAAATACCATAATTGCAATTTCTGTCTGAATATTTTGCTTTTGTATTTCTCTAAAAACGTTTCTGTACAATATCAATCCTTCTTCCACTGCTTGTTTTGGTCTCGGTGCCCTTCTATCATACATAGAAGGGTCCATGTCATAAAAAAAAAAAAGTCAAAAAGTGTCTTGAATAACTGGAACACTTCTGCAAGATCGTCTAAGGTCAACGTGTTTTCTGGCCCTGCTTCTTCTATGCCTTCTTCCTCATCATCTGGCACCGGTTCAGAAGCACTCATTTGCTTTGTCATCTTCTGCTAATTCCTCTGGTGAGGTGTCTTGTACCTCTTGAATTTATCTAAGACCCATGCTTTGAAACCCTTCAACACCCTCCACCTTTGTTGCCATATCCACAATGTCCTTCATGGTTTCCTTGTCATCAATCCTGTGAAGTCATGTGCAACCAACATCTGGACAGTTTTCTCTAGCTTGACATCTCTCACAGCCTATTGAATGACAGCAATGGCATTTTCAGTGGTGAAATCCTTCCCAGACTTTCATGACACTCTATCAGAGTTCTCTTCCCTAGCACTGATAATCCTTTCCATAGGGTACCCTGTGTCACGAGCCTTAATGTTCCTTATGACTCCCTGATCTAGAGGCTTCATTTGAGACACTGTGTTTGGAGGCAAGTAGACCTCTTCAGCACCTTTGGTATTGAATTCATGGGGTTCTGGGTGGCCATGAGGATTGTCCAGTGACTAAAGACTTTAAAGAGCAGTCTCTTACTGGCAAAGTACTTTCTGACTTCCAGACTTCAGGAATAATGAATGCATCCCTGGAAACAACCCAGGAAAAGGTTCTTGTTGTCCGGGCCTTCTTGTTGTACAGCCAAAAGACTGGCAGCTGGTATTTATCTTTTCCCTTCAAGGCTCAAGTGTTAGCAGCTTTATAGATAAGGACAGTTCTGATTTTAAACCCGACTACATTTACACAAAACAGTAGATTCAGTCTATTCCTTCTTGCCTTAATTCCTGGTGCTAGCTTCTCTTCGTTACTAATAAGTGTCTTGTGGCTTTCTTTTCCAGAATAGGGTACTTTAGTCTGCATTAAAAACCTGTTCAGGCAAATACTCTTCCAATGGTTTTCTTAATGGCATCTGGGAGCTCCTTGGCTGCCTCTTGGTCCTGTTATCGTAACATTTGTTAAAGCCAAACATCTTCCTAAAATTATCAAGCCACCCTCTGCCAGCATTAAATTCTCCAGCTTCTGGAGCCTTCACCTTCCTTTTGCTTAAATTGTCACATAATGAATTCACTTTTCTCAAGTTATATTAGAGTTTATAGGTATGCCTTTCTCATAGCAATCCTGGGCCCCCGTAAAAGCTACATTTTTAACACAAGATAACCAAGTATTTTGCAAAAAGTGCAGTGTTTTGGGACCTACTGATGTAGTTGCAGTAATGGCTTCACAAATTTCTTTTTCTTTCTTTCTTTCTTTCTTTCTTTCTTTCTTTCTTTCATGATGTTTCTTATGCTGAATTCATTTATCTTGACACGGCAGATCACCGCAAGATTACTGCAGCTGCACACCTCAATCTATAGTACATATCAGGCAACTCAACTTTCTCTTGTAATGTCAAGACTTTGCTTCTTTTAAAAAAAATTTAGCGTTTATTCATTTTTGAGAGACAGAGAGTGACAGACGGCAAGTGGAGGAGGGGCAGAGAGAGAGGGAGACACAGAATCCTAGGCAGACTCCAGGCTCTGAGCTGTTAGCACAGAGCCCGACGTGGGGCTTGAACTCACAAACTGCGAGATCCTGACCAGAGCCAAAGTCGGACGCCTAACCGACTGAGCCACCCAGGCGTCCCTGTTCTTTAAATTTTTTTAATGTGTATTTATTTTTGAGAGAGAGAAAGAGAGACAGAGTGCAAATGGAGGAGGGGCAGAGAGAGAGGGAGACACAGAATCCCAAGTAGGCTCCAGGATCTGAGCCTTCAGCCCCGAGCCCGATGCGAGGCTGAAACTCAAGAACTGTGAGATCATGACCTGAGCCGAAGCCGAATGCTTAACCGACTGAGCCACCCAGGGGCCCCTTATGACTTTGCTTCTTAAGAGAACTTCCAGCATCACTAGTGGCACTTTGTATGGGTCCTGTGGTGTTACTTATGGTTTATGGTATTGCACACAATAAAAATCAATGCCCGAGAACCATGAGACATTACTTTTTGCTGTGATATGCAACTTACTGGAGAGACGATTATGTGGAGATGTATTGGAGATGTACATGGAGATGTACGTGGAGAGATGATTATGTGGAGATGACTGGAGTCACATGGCATTTTCAGCAAATACTCATAACACTTGAGCTCACCATAGTGCAACAGGAGGTGGAACAAAATTATTATGATAATATATATGCACCACAAATTAATATCATGCAGTTATATTTTAATACTGCATCTTTACAAGTTTACATGTCTTTCAACGGAAAATGGCACGATGTGTGGTCTGTAAGTGTTTGTGTGTATAAATTTTAATACATTTTAATTTTTATGAAAGATTTACATATATTTTATGGTAGTAAGTAATAACATTGACTAGTATACACGTATGTTTCATGTATTCATGACATACTTAACGTTTTCTTGTTTCTTTTAAATATTTCTAGGCTATATGGTTTGTCTCTGAGTTTTTCCAAATAGTTGCAAATCTCCAAAAATGCTTCCGATATGTTTATTAACAAAAATCTGTTTATAGGTGGACCCATGCAGTTCATACCCATATTGTTCAAAGGTAAACTATTAAGTTTTAAGTAAGAAGTCTTTAAAAGGAAACACACATGAAACAATGAAGCGATCAGTTATATAGTGATCAGCTGATAAATATGTCGTGACCAGAGGTTCACAGGAACTTGACTATGTATTGCTATAAAAGCACTAATTTAATATTTAATATTTAATTCAGTTATGTAATAGTTTAATATTTAAGGTCACAGTGACTTTATGGAACATAACTACTATGAATAACCAAGATTGACTGTACCAAGAAAACAGTAACTAATAAAACCATGGTGTTTCTCTATTTATATAAGAAAAATCAGATTTTAAAGTGAGAAGTATTTTTAGAAATAAAGAGGGAAATTTTATGATAATAAAAGTGTCAATTTACCAAGAAGAAATAAAATCATAAATAGTATGCATTTAACAATATCAAAATATAAGAAACAAAAAAAAACCAAGGAGAAATAGATAAATCCATAATCATTATTAGAGATCTGAACACATTGCCTCAGTAACAGAACAAGCAATTTTAAAATCAATAAAAAATACAGAAGATTAGAACAGCATGATGAAACCATTTGACCTAATTGACGCATACAGAATACCACCTGCTATAACTATAGAGTCACATTCTTTTCAAATACACATAGGCACATGGATCCTTTAGCAAAATAGACTGTGTTAAGGACCATAAAGCAAGTAGTAACAAATTTCAAAGGAATGGAATGATACATTATAAACTCCAATTATAATGTAATTAAGCTAGAAATCAAAAACAGAAGAATAATTAGAAAATCCCTAGATGATTGAAAGTTAAGCAACTTCAAACTTTTAAATAACCTGTAGATTACCAGAGTAATCACAATAAGAATTTGAAATATTTTTAAGTAAGAGAGATTAAAAAAGCAAGGCATATCAAATTTTAGGGATACAGCTGAAGCAGTGGTTAAGAGGAAATTTATGGCTTTTGATGCATATACAAGAAAAGAATAAAAATGGTGAAAACCAATGATCTTAAACTTTTATCTCAAGAAGGGTAGGGACCATCAGATTAAATCATCAAAATGGAGAGGTGTCTGGGTGGCTTAGTCAGTTAAGTGTCTGACTCTTAATTTTGGCTCCGGTGGTGATCTCATGGCTCATGGGATAGAGCCCCGTAAAGACATCGGGCTCTGTGCTGACAGCTCGGAATCTACTTGGGATTCTCTCTCCCTCTTTCTGTCTGCCCCTCTCCCATTCATGCTCTCTCTCAAAATAAATAAATAAACATTAAAAAATAGATAATCAAAATGGAATTAAATATGAAGACATGAGAAAACAAATCAATGAAATAGAAGACACACAGGGGTGCCTGGGTGGCTCAGTCGGTTAAGCGTCTGACTTCAACTCAGGTCGTGATCTCACAGTTCGTGGGTTCCAGCCCTGCATCGGGCTCTGTGCTGACAGCTCAGAGCCTGGAGCCTGCTTGGGATTCTGTGTCTCCCTCTCTTTCTGCCCCTCCCCCGTTCATGCTGTGTTTCTCTCTGTCTCAAAAATAAATAAACGTTAAAAAATTTTTTTTAAATTCAAAAATAAATAAACTTAAAGGAAAAAAATAATAAAGAAGACATACATTAGAGAAACTCCACAGAGAAGCTAAAATTTGTTTTTTTTTTAACGTAAAACCATTAATGAAACCAGAGTAAGAATGATAGAGAAAATAACAGAAAAAGAAAAGCAAATTATCAATACCAGAAGGCAAACAGAGATATCACTATAAATCTTGTAGACATCAAACCAATAAGAAGATAATATAAATACTATGTGCAAATAAATTTGACAGCATAGATAAAATGGAAACATTCACTGAAAACATATTTTATCAAAGCCTGAACAAGATGAAATAGAAAATTTGACTATACTATCTCTTTAAAGGAATTGATTCTGAAGACATTTTCAAGGTTAGTGCCTACCTTCAGTAGTGAATTTTCCATTATTTAAGGAAGGCATAATACCGATTTTACACAAATTCATCCAGAAATTAGAAAAAATTGGGAACACGTCCATCTCATTTTATGAATTTAGCATAATCTTGGTACCAAAACACGTCAAAAAAAGGAAAATCATTAAGTTATCACTCGTAGAAACATAGGGCCATACATTTTATACAAATCGTTTTAAAATGAATTCTTTATGAATAGGGTAGCATATCACAATGACATTGGATTTATTGATAGAAAATAAGACTGATTTAAAATTTTAATATCAGTTAATAATCACGGAAGAAGACCAACCAAATAATCATTTCAATAGACACACAAAAACTAGGAATACAAGAAAATAGACCTGATCTGATTCCCAGACTTCCTACCAAAGACCTACCGGTAACCTTACTCTAACTGGCAAAATAGAAAGTCTTTACCTTTGTAAGCATAATGCAATTTTACTTAAATTTTTAATGTTTTGTTAAACATTGGTTATTGGTATTAACTTTTATTTTAATAATTATTTCATTAAATATTACTTATCTTGGTTACTGAATTCGTAAGTGTCCCTCCTCTTAAATTTTATACAAGTTATTATTTCACTTGCCTTATCCTCATCCTGGCCCTGCTTTCGGGGAGATGCAAATTAAAACCACAAGGAGATATTGCTTCGGACTCATTGGGGGGATTAAATGAAACAAAGGCAAAAGCAAGTTCTGGCTATGATGTGAAGCAATGGAAACTCTCCATGCTGTTGGGAGGAATGTACATACAACCGAGTTGAAGACTGTTTTCAGGATCACTAAAGCTAAATGAAACCTACCCTATGACTTAGCAGTCTTACTCCTTTGTATAGACCCAGTATGAATGAGTACATATGTCTGTCAAACAACTTGCATTAGATGCTCACAGCAGCCTTATCCTTAATAGCTCTAAATGGGAAACAATCCAAGTGTCCTTTAACATACAGTTGGGGATAAATAGTGGTATATTCATATAATGGAATACTGAACAACAAAAAGGAGCAAACTGCCACTACAAAAAACTACATGAATCAACTGCATTGCTGCAATATTCAGAAAAAGAGATTAGACATAACAGCTTACTAATGAATGCTTCTGTTTATCTGAGATTCAGGTACAGGCAAAACCAATCTAAGATGGTGGAAGTCAATGATGATCTTCTCTATTGGAAGGGAGATGGTTGACAGGAAAAAGCATGAGGAATCTTTTGGGGCGATAGAAATGTATTATATCCTCATTGGGTATTGCTTAAAGATGTATATATTTGTCAAAATTCATGAACTGTAATTAAGGTTGTATATTTTCCTATACGTAAACTATGCATCATATAGTTATTTAAAAAAGCAACACATTTATATTTTAGGAGGTTAGGAGTTTATTGACTGAATTGAGGAATTCTTTAATTTTATTAAATTGAATCTGTCTATTTTAGGGAAGAGAGACTGAGTGCCTGGTGCTTATTTTCAATCTTTGTCTCTAAGATGATTTTGATAGCTCCTAACATGGAAACAACCATCCAAGTTCACAGGACTTTATTTGTCTTCCTAACAGCGGGTTGTACCCTATAATTCCATAAGCTCTGGACCTAAGAGCTGTAAATTTAATTTAGAAAAATGATCTATAAAACCAGCTTTTTCACCTACTTGTGCTGACTTTCTAAAGCATAATAGAACAAATGGAAATTGTCAAAAAAACCTATTTAAGCCCTATAAAAATAAAAGACAAACAATGGCACAGTTCTTTGGAAAACATGAGGTACATTTAAGGAATTATGACCAAAAGGCGGCAAGAGAGGAATTGAGAATACATTAGAGGTTACTCTGGAGTAAACAAGCACTCTGAAACTCATTTAAAATGTGCATATTTCACCATCAATGTTCTGTGACTTAATTATTTTGAAACAATAAATGAAATACTCATGTCATTAGCCACTTACATATAGTCTCAGCTGTCATCAAAAATAATTATTCATTGTTCCCTTTCCACTTACTTCACAGACTAGAAAAGTACCCAGCTGGTGACCTGTGTTCTCTCTACTGAAGGCAAAGTAATGGCAGAAAGTGACCCAAGGTTATTCCACCAAACATATTCTTTGTCATTATTATTGTAGAATATAAATTAATTTTGATATCTCACATTGTTATAAAGATTTCCTCATATTTCTCCAGTGATAAAATATTCTTAGATCATGATAACAGATGATGTGTATATATGTGTGTGTATATATATGTGTATACATATACATATACATATACATATACATATACATATACATGTATATATATATATCCAGACTGATTTTCTTTGAGGTGTCCAAGAAATATAATGTCCAAGTAGACATTATCTAAAAGACTTTGTTTCCTTATTTTTGTTTATCTTTCTTCAGCAACTGTTAGGAAATGCCATAGACTTTTGTCAGTAACGCAAATCCATTCCTGACAGGGACAGATAATTAAGGGTAGTAAAATGGCTGACTATATTCCCATCAAATCGTTTAAGGCTTTTGAAATTTACTGGCTGTACTTTTAAACCACTCATTTTATGATTTCTAAATCACTTCTGTCTATATTTGACTAAAACATGAATCTAAAAAAAAAAAACAATACGTGAAAGGGATATGATTCTCTTGTATCTCAATGTCTTTCTGGATGATGTTCCTAAGAATCACCATCTTTACAGTTCTGTGTCTAATACCGTCCCAAACTGTTTTTATTCTTATCTATCCACATCATCTCTGACACCAATAAATCTCCAGTCCTAAGATAATTGAACTAAGTTATTTCTGATAGTAATACGAAACACAACTGAATAGGCTGAGTATCTTATTTTCAAACATCCTACTCCCTGAATACTTATCTGTAATTTCCTACATCTGTTCTCCAGCACATCCCTCAGATACTTTATCCCATCAAAACCTCCAATCCATTAACCCCATCACCTTTTCATGGCCCACCATCCTAATTATCTCCTTATTTCTCTTTTTATCCAGCCTATATTTCATGATCCATATCATAATCAACTTCTTTTGTCCTTTCTCCCTTGCCTGACAAAGTGATACATCACTGACAAAGTAGAACAAAGAACAGCCCTATGCTCCTATGATTAAATCTACAAATTTACCTGCCTCCAGACTGATAGATTTTGTCTTCTGTTTCTTTCAGTAGATTAATTTTCTATGTTTCTAAATAATGGCAACTTCTACTCCCACACCTGGATGCCATACTTCTCGTCTACTCAAAGGGCTAAAACTCTACCCCTCTTTACTCAATAATAAAATTTGATTCTCTGCTACATCACTCCCGGTAGCTTGCAAACACATTAGATATACCCAATACCCATCTTAAACGAATCTTCCCCTGATTCCACATTTCCCTCCAGTTATGGTATTTTTGGGTGTTTTGTTTGGTTTGCTGCTGTTTTGTAGAAGTGTATGTTGAATGAGTGGTTTGCACTGTCAGCACTGAGCCCCACACAGGACTTGATCTCAGGAACCGGGAGATTATGACCTGAGCTGAAATCAAGAATCAGAGGCTTAATCAGGCGTCCCTACTTTGAAACTATTTTAAACTTTCACTATGACCATCTGATCCTCAGACACCAACCAGGCTTCAAATGTCCAAAAGATGTTTACAACAAAAAGATCAAATCCAGAACAATAGGGTGCATTAAATTGTCATGTCATTTTAGTCTACTTCAATCTGCAGTGGTTCTTCATTCTTTTCTTGACTTTATGATGTTGACAAGGTTGATAAGCCTTCTTATAGTTAAATCAGGGCCTTGCGCTTATGACCTTGGAGGTCCCAACTCCAAATACAGGCACAGTGGGGATGAGGGCTTCAACATATGAATTTGGGAAGGGACGCAAACATTCAGTCTATAACACCCTCCCATAGATATACCCTCCCTGTGTCCTTCTGAATACCCTCCTGGGCATCTGTATCTCCTTAACACTCCATTCCTCTGTGCACACCCACCTGTATCAGCCTATAGAATTTTGGAATGATTTTTTGTTTCAGGAAAAAAAGGAAGATTTTCTCTTCTGTAATTCCTTCTTCCTCTTTTCTTCTTCATTCTCATCTCCCTTATTAGTATCCTCAAATTGCCACCTAACACATACACAGATTATTCACAATAAGTTACATTTAAATATGTGATTCTTCTGTCTTCCATTCTCCTACAACCCCAGGCATACTTAAATCCTGTGTACATTATGAAATTAAAACAAATATATTTTAACCTCATAAAAATGCTATCATGCACTATGCAATACTTTTGGGACTTAATTCTCCCACTCACTTTTATAATGTGAAATTTTTCTTTATATTATTATGGGTAGCTGCAGTTCATTTTTATTTACTGTTGCTAATATTTCATCAAATATACCACAATTTACTTACCCACTTTTCTGTCTTGATCACAATGCAATTCTGAAAGCACTTGATTCATCTGGCTTCTATGATACCACACCATAGTTCTTGTTTATGCATGAGACTCCTATATTTTATATGGTTCAACATTAGTCCAGGATTTTTCTTTCTTTTTTGCTTTCTTTCTCTCTCTTTTTTTTTTTTTATTTTTGAGAGCGAAAGAGAGCGAGTGAGGGAGGGGCAGAGGAGGAAAGGGAGAATCTTAAGCAGGCTCTGTGCTCAATGCAGAGCCTGATGCAGGGGTCGATCCTACAACCCTGAGATTATGACCTAACCCAAAATCAAGAGTAGGACACCTAACCGACTGAGCCACCCAGGCGCCCCTTGGATCTTTTCTGATATGTGTCACCCACAGCACTAATATTTGCACAAACACATCATATGTAGGGTAAATATTAAGTGGTTATGTGACTCGCTCAAAGTCACATAGCTTGCAAATGTGTCTTTGAATCCAAGACCGGAACTCAGGTCTGTTTTCTCCCCCCACTGCCAGTTTTTAGAATATGCTGCTGCTGACTTCAGAACCTGCATCAGGGTCTGTGTGGAGCCTACTTGGGATTCTCTGTCTCTCTCTCTCTCTCTCAAAATAAATAAATACACTTAAAAAAATAAAAGAGTGTGTCTAATTTGGTGGAGGGTAGGCTGGAAGGGAACTAACTGGTGGTGGCAATTCCAAAACATATAGCAAAATGTGTACTGAAAGACTTACACAATTCACACATTTTTACCCATTTCACAGTTAGGATCAGTCAGGAGAAAGAAACTATGCCAGTTATTTTAACAGACAAAATTTAATACACATAATTTGAATTGGGGGAGTCTGGGGGGCTCGGTCGGTTAAGTATCTGCCTTCAGCTCAGTTCATGATCTCATGGTTTGTGAGTTCGAGCCCCACCTGGGGTTCTGTGCTGACAGCTCAGAGCCTGGAGCCTGCTTCAGATTCTGTGTCTCCCTCTCTCTCTGCCCCTCCCTCACTCGTGCTCTGTCTCCCTCTCTCAAAAATAAACACTAAGAAAGAAATTTAAATAATAATAAAAGAATTTGAATTGGGCACTGGAGACTGAAAAATAGGACTTTTTTGAAGGTACACCGACAGGGCATGGGGTCCCAGAGGGAAGACGTTGACATAATTAAAATTTCACAGCTTGCCAACAGGAGGAGGGACTCAGGAGGGGCTGGTGGGCTGGTGCTGATGTCTCAGAAACTCTGGGGAGGGTCCTAGGCAGCTGGGCCCAGAGCTCTGTGGAGCGCATTGTGGTCTGGGAGGAGCAGGGCTGTAATGAAACTTGTTCCGGAGTGTTAGATATAGTAAATCGTAATCAGCTGCTGCTGGCAGAGGAGCAGGTGCCTGGGGAAGAAACCTTGCTGGAGAAATACTCTGGGAGATGAGGCAAAAGTCTAACAGAGAGCACACAGGACAGAACAAGGTTTGGCCCCCCTTTTAGGCTTCCAGAAGCCCTCTAACACCTCTACTGGTGGAGCCTCAGCAAATATCAGCGGAGACGTAGTTGGCTGAGTTCCCACCTCAGGCACACACAGCAGAGTGGACAAGGGAGTGTCTCACCCTGACAGACAAACTGACAGGTGCATGAAGGCCACCTTTAGAATTCTAACCTAATGAAATGATCCTTGTTACATGGGCGTTAAAGAAACAGTGACACAATCATTGTTGAAACATTATGGGATTATTAAATACCATATCTGCAATGATTTCTAATAGAGAGTAAGCTGTATTAAAAAGGCACGATATAGATAAAGCATGATTCCTAATTACATTTTACGCCGAACGATGATAATGAATGTGCTTTTAAGTAGCAATAGAAAATGCAGTGATGAAGTAGCCATAGCAATGATATAAAGTAATAACTAAAATAATAATAGTAAAAATAGTATTAATTATAATGATAAAACTCAATGTTTTTTCACTAAGACACCTCACTTTTTGACAGGGAGTTTGCTTTTTATTCAGCATCTCTTTTAATATTTACTACATACCTATCAGTTTAGGTAACTGCTGTTCTTACCTGAGTGGCAAAAGGAAAAAGTAATTCTCAAAGTACCAGATGAAGGCACTAACCCAGGTATCTGGACCCAAAATGCTGACTGTTCAATCTGATGACTTTCAATATCATACATATGGCATATACATATGGCATATATGTATATTAAACATCCATATGCAACACATACAGTAGATAGATATATCTCACAAATATCCCAAATGTATCTTTTTATGCAGAAAACTTGTTAGAGAGCCTCATCTCTGGTTTTAAAACTATGAGGTAAAATTTCTTCCATTTTCTTTGGAAATTTTTTTTATTTCTCACATTTCTAGAATGATCCTTCTCATTATACAAAGCATTTATACATTCTCCCACGTCATTAAAATGTGATTTTTAAAGCTTACCTAATACTATGCTTTCGCATGGTTCATTTAATTTCCTTCCTATATTGAACATTTAGGTTGTTTTCATACATTCACTATTATAAATAATACTGTAATGAAATTCTTTTACAGAGATCTGCATGAATATCTATGACTTCTTTCTTGAAATAAATTTCTAGAAGTGAAATTTCAGGATCAATGACATGCTCACTTTAAAGGCTCATGGAAAAAAAAAGGTCAAATTGTCTCTAAAAGCTTCTAAATTCATGTTGTCATCAGCAGTTCATAATACAGCAAGATTTTCTTAAGGGTTTTTGTCTGTGTGTGTGTGTGTGTTTTGAGCATACATCTTCCCCTACATGAAAACATGGGTTCACCAAAAGACATGTACAGGAATATTTATGACAGCTTTATACATAATAGCTAAAATCCAGAATCAACTAAAATACTTATTAACAAAAGCACAGATGAATACATCAAAGCATATTCAAACAATGGCCTCTTAGCAACTAAAGCAACTAATTATGCATGTAACAGCATGGATAAGGCACAAAGGCATTATATTGGGAAACACATGCATTCTCACATTTGAATCTGGCCTATAGTATGTGTTATAAACTAGAATAGTATTTGCCTGGTGGCAGTAGTGTTGACTGAATGTGTCATAAGGAAACTTTTTGAGGTGATGGAAATGTCTTGATTGAGTGTTGATTCCACAGGTGTATATATCTGCCAAAGTTGTGAACTCCACACCTAAAATTGGTGCATTTTATTTTACATAAATTGTATGCCAATAAGCCTCAATGCAATTTTTTTTTTTATTTTAATTTTTTTTTTCAACGTTTTTTATTTTATTTTTGGGACAGAGAGAGACAGAGCATGAACGGGGGAGGGGCAGAGAGAGAGGGAGACACAGAATCAGAAACAGGCTCCAGGCTCCGAGCCATCAGCCCAGAGCCTGACGCGGGGCTCGAACTCACAGACCGCGAGATCGTGACCTGGCTGAAGTCGGACGCTTAACCGACTGCGCCACCCAGGCGCCCCTCAATGCAATTTTTAAAACAAACAGCAAAAAGATTAAAGAAAAAAAGAGACCCAGAAAAAAAATCCCAGAAAAACAAACAAACAAAAAAGGGTATGGAATGCAATTCTGCTCATGAATTTGGGGATAAGAACTGGAATTGTCCCATGAGTGAGAGTTGTGAAATGAGACAGTTGAGAAATACGGTAGAGATTGAAGAATCACCTGTGAATTAAACCCTAAAGATCTGAGGTTCAAGGTTGTATTTCTCATACAAGAGCCAATATCATTTTTTCAAATTTTTATTTAAATTCTAGTTAGTTAACCTACAGTGTAATATTGGTTTCAGGAGTAAAAGCCACTGATTCATCACTTACATACCAACACCCAGTGCAAGAGCCAAGAATTCTTGTGTTATTTCAAATGTTCCAGAGCACACAAAGTAAAGAACATACCTACTGTAACATGATTACTCTGCTCCAAAAACAAACAACAGAAAATGAAACTCTGGAGTATATAGACTTTAATTTTTTTTTTTTAGCATTTATTTATTTTTGAGAGACAGAGAGAGACAAAGCATGAGCAGGGTAGGGGCAGGTAAAGAGAGAGACACAGAATTTGAAAAAGGCTCCAGGCTCTGAGCTGTCAGCACAGAGCTGATGCAGGACTCAAACTCACAAACCGTGAGTTTGTGACCTGAGCTGAAGTCAGATGCTTAACCGACTGAGCCACCGAGGTGCCCCTGGAGTATATAGATTTTAAAACTACAGATTATGACCATAGATGCAAAATTCAAATATGGTAATAGGAAATATAATACAAAGATATATTAAAAGATAAATATATCATGATATTAAGAACCATCTGTTTCCAGAATTTAAAAATAATTCAAAAAAAGAAATAAAAAAATAAAAATGACTCAACATTCTTTGATAAATATAAGAGCAAAGAGTTTTAAAGGATATAAGCATTTGAGTACAGCCTCTGTTTAATGATGCCAAACAACAACAACAATAACAACAAAACCCAAAAAAAACACATGAGATACATTGTTGATGCTGGAAAAGAGATACTAGCAAGGAAAAAAGTTATTTATTGTTTTGTTTAATTTTTTTCCCTAGTAATTTCTAACATCCTTAAAAATATGTGGCATAGGATTTCTTACATTGTAAAATTTCCCATCTGTGCCACTTTTTATAAAGAATGTCTTAGCTAGGTAGGATTTTTACATTACAATTATTCTTCCATTTCAGCACTTAGCCAATATTATTATCTATTGTCTTGCAGTGGAACTTCCCATTTCTTTTGTATGTAACTTTTTTTTCCTGAATATTCTTTAAGGTTTTACTGTAGTCTTGAGAGAGAGAGGGAAAGAAAGGAAGAAAAAGAAAGAAAGAAGAAAGAAAGAAAGAAAGAAAGAAAGAAAGAAAGAAGAAAGAAAAGAAGGAAGGAAGGAAGAAAGAAGGAAGAAAGGAAGGAAGGAAGGAAGGAAGGAAGGACGGGAGAGAGAGGGGCAGGGAGGGAGGAACAAATCAGGAATGGTTTGTAGTTTGTGACAATATAAAAAATCACCATAGACTTTTTATCCCCCCCCCCCCCCTCCATTCCCCAAGATGCTCTGACAAATGAACAGTATGAACTGAAGAACTAAATTAGGAACTTTGAAGGCTTCGTGGGGCTCCAGGAGGCAGTCCTGTCTGGGGGGTGAAACTTGGGATCGATACCTGGGAAAATATGGGCAGGTCTCCCTGCCCAGGAATTCGGCAGGAGAAAGCTTCCTGTTACTCTCTCTGCCCCACGTGTCCTCAGGGTCTCACTCTTTGTTCCTTAGACAAGTGAGGCACCTGCTTAAAGTTTTGGGCAGTGCTGATAACCTGCTGTGTAAGGAATAAACACAGCCAGTTTCAAGGAGCCCCGTTCTATGTTTCCTCACAGTTTCATACTTACAGATTCAAAGAAAAGGAAAGTATCCCTTCCCAGAGTTGTTTTCTGTCGAGCTCGAAGTGAATACAGCACAGGACTTGTTGATGTGGGGGGAGGGGCAGCCACCATCACAGTACAGTCCTGCTTCTGGGTTTGGGCTGTGCTACACATCCCTTACTTCCCCTTGAACTCATTTCTTTTTTTTTTTTTTTTAATTTTTTAAACGTTTATTCATTTTTGAGAGACAGACAGTGAATGGGGGAGGGACAGAGAGAGAGGGAGACACAGAACCTGAAGCAGGCTCCGAGCTCTGAGCTGTCAGCACAGAGCCTGACATGGGGCTTGAGCTCACCAGTCCCAAGATCATGACCTGAGCCGAAGTCAAACCCTTAGCCGACTGAGCCACCCAGGCACCCTGAACTCATTTCTACCTCATACACATTTATTTACTAAATCTCCCAGCAAAGAGTGATCATACCCAAGGAGTGCAACCATCATAAAAGAAAAAAAAAAGCTGTTTTGAATAACAGTGTCATGTGATGAGGAATAAGGGAAACTAACAAAAAAAGGAATTTAAATAAGTACAATACATATCCCTTGCAAGGGAAAGGAAGATTTTTGTATTTTGAAGCAAGAACAAAAGTCATAACGAGGATGCAAGTGGAAATACTTGGTATAAAAATCAACAATTCAGATGACACATATGTTGGCGAAAAAAAGCAGAATGTAGTTTATTGAAGAAAAACTTAGTGAACTGAAAATCACGTCAAGAATATCTCCCTATGGAAGTAGAAAATTATAAGGATATAAAATATTTTTTAAATGGTAACAAACATTAAAAAGTCATTAGAGGATATTATAAGTATTATGCTAATAAACTTTAAATTTAGATGAGATAGACACATTCTTAAAAAAAAACAGAGCTTGGCAAAACTAATACAAAGAGAAATAGACCATCTTGTCCTGTTATCTGGTAAACACACTGAATCTGTGATTATTAAACCTTTATGAAATAAAGGTACAGGTCCATATACCATCACCAATTAATTCTTTAAAACATTAGAATAATAACAATACCAATTATTACACAAATTCTTCCAGAAGGTAGAAAAAAATGGGATACTTCTCAAGTGGTTTTATAATCTTGACAACAAAATCTGTTAAGGGTATATATAACTAGAAATGAAAGCTGGCTGTTTGAAAAGGTCTCTAGAATGACTGACCACAAAAAAGGAGGGACAAGGGGCACCTGGGTGTCTCAGTCAGTTGGGTGCCAACTTCAGTTCAGGTCATGATCTCCGAGTTTGTGGGTTCGAGCCCCGCTTAGGACTCTGTGCTGACAGCTCAAAGCCTGGAGCCTGCTTTGGATTCTGTGCCTCCCTCTCTCTCCATCCCTCCCCTGCTTACACTCTGTTTCTCTTTCTCTCTCTCTCAAAAATAAATAAATAAATAAATAAATAAACAAACAAACAAACAAACAAATAAAAGGAGAGACAAGAGGAAAAAAAAAAAACATGAAAAAAAAGGAAGGGCACCTAGCTGGCTCAGTAGGTAGAGCATGTAACTCTTGATCTCAAGGTTGTGAGTTCAAGCCACATATTGAGTGTGGAGTCTACTTTAAAAAAAAAAAAAAAAGGAAATAAACAAAACTGGTTTTTAAAAATGGAGCATTGTGAAGGAAGCAACAATAAACTTTAAAAATATAAGAAATGGATAAATTTGAAAGTATAAACCCTAAAAGTGAGATAGGGAAACTTGAAGGGAACCCACGAAAGAAAAAGCTATTTTTTCCCTTTGTTACTTTTCCAGCTTCTACTCTTACTGGGACCTGAACCCCCATCCTGCTTTACACATGCCTTATAATGCAAATAGCCTATGTCCTCCTTATAAGGGACAAGGAATTAATGATTCACTAGAATAAATAACATCTAGGGACGGGCCTGGTGAGAATGAAGGGACAAAGGTATCATATGTGCATTCCAGACGCCAGAGGTAGACATCTCTATGCCAGGATCCCCATGGCTCCAAAGAATAACACCTGGGCCCTCATCTTTGTTCTAACTGGTTTCTGGATGCCTGAAAGCACACTTACACCAGACCACCACCCTCAATAAAAACCCCCAGACCCAAACAAAGATGAGACCCATGCTCTTTCCTTTCCAAGTCTTCTGGACACTCTGTCCCTATCTCTCTGTCTCTGTTTCTCTATCTGTCTCTATCTATCTATATCTATCTATCTATCTATCCATCATCTATCTATCATCTATCTATCTATAGATAGATCCTCAATAAACTCTTCTTTTTATCTTCTGCTGGCTCACATTTGTTTTCCATCCTGCAGGAAAACAAGAACACTTTTGGCTGGTCCCGCAGAACCCCCACGCCACGAATCCTTGGACTGGCATCAAAACGGGCACAAGAAGAAACAGAAAAAAATAATTAGATCAATCTATATTGAAGACATTGAAGTAGCAGTTAAGTTACTTTAAACCTCTCAGAATACAGACACACACACACACACACTCTCTCTCTCTCTCTCTCTCTCTCTCTCTCATATGATTTCTTATATAGATGTTAAATAAAGTTTTATAAAGATGTGTTCTATATTATATAAATAAATATCAAAGAGTTGAAAAGAGAGAAAATCTCAATTCACTTCATGTGGCTCACCTAACTTATATTTTCAAATTAGATAAGAACAACACAAGAATAGAAAATTAGGCCCAATTCTCTAATGAGCACTAGTACACAAATCCAAAAAAAAAATGAGATCAACAGAACCTTTAAAAATAGTCTTTTTGTGTAAAGAGGGTATATTATATATGCAGCAGAATATTACTCAGCCATAAAAAAGAGAATGAAATCTTGCCATTCACAATAACATGGATAGACCTACAGGGTATTATGCTAACTGGAATAAGTCAGGCAGAGAAAGAAAAATATCATAGGATTTCACTTACATGTGGAATCTAAGAACAAAACAAACAAAAACAGAAACAGACCTATAATACAGAGAACAAACTGATGGTTTCCAGAGGGGAAGGACAAAATAGGTGAAGGGGATTAAGAGGCACAGAGCTCCAGTTATAAAATAAATAAGTCACAGCGATTTAAAGTACAGTTTGGGAATAGGGTAAATAATACTGTAATATTGTGACAGATTTTTAACTACACTTATGGTGAGTATTGCATAATGTGTACAATTGTCTAATCACTATGTTGTACAGCTAAAACTAATAGAACATTGTATGTCAACTATACATCAATCAATCAATCAATACACTTTTTAGGATAATTCACCAAATTAATAAATTTGATATCTCTCAATACACTTAGGGAAAGCATTAGATAATTTTCAATGATATCAATTTTATAAAAAAATCATAATAATTTTGATAAAAGTTATTTTGATAATGAGATGGATTTGTTTTTGTTTGTTTTTTTAAATTTTTTAATGTTTACTTATTTTTGAGAGAGACAGAGTGCAAGCGGGACAGAGACAGAGAGAGAGGGAGATACAGAATCCAAAGCATGCTCCGGGGTCTGAGCCATCAGCACAGAGCCTGACACGGGACTCGAACCCATGAAACCCGAGATCATGACCTGAGCTGAAGTCAGCCACTTAACCAATTGAGCCACCCAGATACCCCTATTTTGTTTTTTTTTATTGTTGTTGTTGTCATTGATGTTGTTGTTGTTGTTGTTTGAGATGGATTTTATATTACTGCACAACAAATTATCACAAACTTAGTGGCTTAAAACATACATTTATTATCTTATGGTTTCCATGAAACAGGAGGCAGGATATGGCTTAGCTCACATTCTCCTCAGGTCTCATCAGCTGAAATCTTTGGTGGTGGTTGGACCAGGGGAGAAGACTTTTGCTAATGTATTTCAGTTTGTTCCCTAATTCAGTTCCTTCAGGTTATAGGAATGAAGTCCCTGCTTTCTTGTTGTCTAACAGCCAGGGAGCGCTGTCAGCTTCTAGAGGTTCTTGCAGTATGGCTGTCTCCACAGGCAGTTCACGGCATGACTATTTGCTTCTTTGAGGCCAGCAAGGCAGTATTTCTTGTTAGGACTCTCCTTTCAGAAAAGGTCTATACCATCTTTTAGAGGGCTCACTTGATTGGGTCAGAGCTACCCAGGATAGACTTTCTTTTGGTGAACTGACCAGGAATTGTAATTAATCTGCAAAATTCCTTTATCTTTGCCATATAAGGTGACCTAATTATGGCAATGAAATTCTACCATGTTCACAAATTTGCTTCCACCCAAGGGGAGGGAATTTTGTAATGCTTATACATCAGGTGTCGGGATTCTGGAGGATCATCTTAGAAGTCTGTCTAACACCATGGATGAAGATTATATACCAAAATCCTAAAGAAATCATATTTAAGAGAGAGGATTTAGAGTCATTTTCTTTATTCTAACAATGCCCCTATTTCTGCAGCTTAATGCTGCACCAGAAGTCGAAACCTATTCTATAAAACAAGAAAGAGGAGTAGGAAGTTTGATATCTACAAAGAAAAGGTTAAATTCTATGGACAAAATTAATACAAGATTCTGGAAAGCTTATGTAGACAACTGTTAACTATTGAAATGCAATTGCATTTCTCTAGACCTGAGCAAAAACCTAGAGATTATATAAAAAGGGAAACATTTGCTCTAACGGCAAACATCAATAGTTAAGAATGAGAGCACCATAATGTATACGTTAAGACAGCATTTTTAAAAGGTATAAAAGCTAATGGATGGGGCAACAACATTAGAAATGCTGGTTCTCTCTATTTTAATGGTTATATTTAGTGCAATCCCAATTAAAATGTACATTTTTAACAAGTCCCCCACGAGTTCTGATGCTAGTCCTTAGACCCCGCATGGGGAGATGTTCTCCAAGGATAACCTCCTTAAACCCACACTGTTGTTAACGATGTTTTCTCCTTGCTTTATGCTACTAGTCGCCCATATCGAGAATGAAAGCTTTCAAATACAGTGAACTGTAGAGAAGGACTAATTTTCAGATTTCAGATTTTCCTTGAGAGGAAGCGTGTTCAGACAAGGATCCCTACCAGCCCAAACGAGGGCATGATGAAGGCCCAAAGTCACATTTATGAAAGAGCTTCTCAAATAACAGGTTCTTACTGGAGACTGAGTGACACATAGGGATGCGTGCATGGAAGCCATTTCTTTCATACGTTTTTATTAAAACTTTCAAGTATAAATCACCATGCAAAGTAATTTGATGCGAAGTATTTTGTACTTAAACAGTTACTATTCCTTGAAAACTTTTAGTTAAATGAAACATTTTTGTAAGACTCTAAAACTCATGCCACTTATATTTTAAAACTTTTAATACTATGTAAGTTACTGTCTTTCTCTATTTTCTTCAGGCATTACTTCTTAGATCTTTTCCTTCCTCTTGTAGCCCTGTGGAAAAGTAGGTTTTGACTTAAATTACCTTGGTATTTATCTTAGTCAATCTCTCCCTACAGATCAGTGTTATGAGGTTACTTCTTGTTGGGTTGTTGTTTGGCTTTGTTCTGTTTTGTTTTGTTTTTTTTGTTGGTATTATTACTTTACATGAAAGAGGGATTTTTTTTTTTTTAACCTTGCTTAGACTCAACTTGTGCGGGAAGCAAAATAGTCTAGTTTCTCATCAATGAGTCCAGTTTGGTGAGGATTTATAAAAGTGCATGCTGTGTTAACAGTGTTCAAATTTGAGTAAAATAAACTAAAATCTCCACCTTGCTATGACTTCCTTTTTTGTTGTTGAAAATTACTTCTATTGGTTAATCATTTAACAGGGAGGCGTCTGTAATATCTGCCATAATGTTTTGTGATAGCCAAGGAGATAAAGCTATTTAGAAGCTTCTCTTTTGACCATTTTCTCCTTAAAGTTTGAAAAACTTTTCCTAGAAATTCTAGGACAGAAAATAGCCTATAAATGATTTAAGTAGGCTTTGCTTCCAAGCTACTTCAATTAAGTTCATGATTATTGAAAGATGGTCTACTTTTTACTGAAGAAAGCTGTGGTGATAATTTGCGAATCAGGCCATTGACACAATTGTCACACTTTCAGCAGGTCACGGAAAAGAAACAGATTTGAGCAGAAAATAATCTTTTACATGGTGTTCTTACACGAAATATTAGTGAATCAGACAATTGTATAGCTGGAAGGGGAATAAAATAGAAGTGGCTTCGCCATCCCCCACATATTTTAACACATTCAAAAAACCCCAGAAAGATTAACAAGTATTTAGGTCATAAAACTCCATCATGGCAGATAAGAGACTGGAACCCACCTTTCTTACTTGTTAGCCTTTAAGCCTACGGGTTTCAGAAGTAAGAGTGAGGAATGATGTTGGTAACCTTGCCTCCTTATGTCTCATTCTACAACATATAAAAACATTTCACCAGTTGAAATCATTAGCACCCAAAGCCAAAAAAATCAATACATACGTGCTTTGCCAATGAGCCAAAAAGGGCTCCCATCACTTGTCTGGATGGGAATAACGAGAGTTCTTAACATCACCACCTGGGTGGGGTGGGCAGTGGGAAAATAATGACGAACAGACTTCAGGTTTCCAATTCAGTTTCACAAATGTTTACTGAAGTGGATTATCATACAGGCCCAGGAACAAGGGCTTGGCAAACAAGAGTGAATAAATGCTGAGATTTTTGGTCAAGGATTTCTGTCTGAATGGGAGATAGATATGCAGCCACATATGGTTGTATCAGTGAAAAGAAAGTGGTATTTCCAAGGAAGCAGAGAAGAGCTGAGTCTTGTCCTGAGTGTTGGGAAGCAGGTAAGATTTGTCTGAAAGAGAACAGGGAGCCAGGGGAAGATATCTATGCAGAAGAAGGAGGGCGGGCTGGGGAAAAATGCTGTGAAATATCTTGATGCACTCGAAATTTCTGTGGTTCAGCTTTGTTGAAGGGTGGAGTGTCATGAGTGTTTGAGAAGATGATGTTGGAAAATTCATCAGGGCAAAAATTACCAAAGAAGGTGTTTAAGATGTCAAAGAAATTAAAAATATATATATGTTTTCTGTGTCATGGAAGCCACTATTATTTATTTAATTTTTAATGAATTAAAAAAAAATTTAATGTGTATTTATTTTTGAGAGAAAGAGTGAGACAGAGTGTGAGCAAGCAAAGGAGGGCCAGAGAGAGGGAGACACGGAATAGGAAGCAGGCTCCAGGCTCCGAGCTGTCAGCACAGAGTGCGACGCGGGGCTCGGACCATGAACCGTGAGAACATGACCTGAGCTGAAGTCGGACATCCAACCGACTGAGCCACCCAGGTGCCCCAAAGAATTTTTTAAAAAGTTTATTCATTTTGAGAGAGAGAGAGAGAGAGAGAGAGAGAGAGAAAGAATGATTGGGGGAGGGGCAGACAAAGAGAGGGAGAGAGAGAATCCCAATCCCAAGCAGGCCCCGTACTATTAGCGCAGAGCCCAACGTGGGGCTCAATCCCACGACCATGAGATCATGATCTGAGCTGAAATCAAGAGTCAACTGTTTAACCCACTGAGCCACCCAGGTGCCTTGCAACTATTTTTTTTTTTTTAAAGAATTTTTGCATCAGGAGCCCCTGAGGGAACTGATCAAAACTGTGGCCCAATATTTGAATTTAGAGAGACTTGCTGGAGAGGACCAGGGTGGGCTGTGGACAAGATCAGATGAGAAGGGAACACGAAAATGTCTCTCATGAAAGTGTTTGCCAAAACAGTGGAACTGAGTTCATTTATCACAGCTCAGTGAGAAGGTCCTTGCGTTAGACCTAACTCTGACTTCACTTGGTATCATTAAACTCTTAAACATGTTCCCAATTGAGTGCAATTGGCACTATATATAGCAAAATTCCTTCAGGCTCCGGATTTGTATTACAGTCCAGATGGCATCCTTTGGTAGCAAAGAGGCAACAGGTACGGAATGAAAAGCAAGGATGTTGGCTACCAGGCATCCTCCCAAGGTCTTAAATATCGAGAGGGATCACCTCTGTGGGTCTGGCCCTTGCCTTCTGTCCCCAGAATCCTGGCTGCCAGTTAGCTAAGAGAAGACTCATCTTCCACCTGCTGGCTCACATTGAACCAGTTGATAGGGTATGATATGTAAAATGATAACTTGTGAATTCATGATGAGAAGTGCCTCTGTCAGGCAGGACAGAATGACTTAAGGGCATTCGTTAAATGAGTCCCTTTGATGGAAACCATCATGGCATAATGTTTGCCTGTGAATCAGAAATGAAGAGACGGTGGCATATTTATGACCCACCAAAGCAATGTGCTTGATATTAGGTCTTTCTGAAGACATCCTCTCCCTCCTGGGACCATGCATAGAAAATCATGAGAACACTGAACTGGCTATGTGTCCTTGTCTATTGTGTGGGGGGTTATTTCACTTTTCTTCTGCAAGACTATACGGCTGCCCACACTCACCAACAGTATGAACAAAACATTGAAAGATAATATTCAACACTTGGTTTTCATTAATTTGTTAATACATTTTCCTTTTAGGAACAACGCCATGGGTTGGGGGCAAATCCATGGCATAAAAATGGGAGCAGAGGGGCACCTGGATGGCTCGACTGGTTAAACATCGGACTCTTGGTTTCAGCTCAGGTCAGGATCTTGCAGTTTTGTGAGTTCAAGCTCTGCGTCGGGCTCTGTGCTGGCAGCACAGAGCCTGCTTGGGATTTTCTGTCTCCCTCTCTCTCTGCCCCTCTTCCACTTGTGCTGTCTCTGTCTCTCTCAAAATAAATAAATAAACAACAACAACAAATGGGAGCAGAGATTCATGGAAATCTTGTCCTTCTCTGAATATATTTTTAGAGTGTCAGGAATATTAAGTTATTTTAGACCAAAACAAGGTTGAGATACGTGAGCAGGAAGCAAAGTCCTCGTATTTTATAGAAGGGAGCCAAGAAATGCTATTTTTAAATTTTGGTACTAAATGCAGGTAAAACACCCCAGAAACAACTTATACAACACAAAATGAGAGCTGTGTCTGTCTACTCATTTCAGACTCTAAAATAAAACAAAATGCAGCACATATAGCAAAACGTAAAGTAGGACAAACCTAAACACAGAAAGTATAAGATAGTACAGAGATCTTTAAGGAGAAGACGATTACTATATCTTCTTGGATGCGAGTATCAATTACCTGTATAAATGGGGGGCCTCTCGGTGTCAGGACAACGAGAATGCTCAGAACAGGATTGACACCTCACATGAAGCTTGACCATGGCAAGTGTTGGTGGCACCCACAGAAAGTTAGGGTTTCTCATGTGTGGATTTCTTCTGCTTCCAGATCCAACACTCACGGTTCGAATTTTGTTAAGACTTTTCTATCATTTCAATAATTTTGTAAAGACACATTTATTTAAAGAGCATTATTATTTGCTATTAGGAATGGCAGTTCCAAGTCAGATGGAATATTGTAGGAGAAAAGAAGTTTACAGTGAATGGTGAATGACTTTAGGAACATTAAGGTGAAATAATTATTTCTGACGAACAATGCATTTCTGTGTCTCTCAGTACTATTAAATCGAATATGATTAACTTTTAATTCGTGAGTAGAAGAAACAAATATGGATCATCTTCTGATCTGGAGGAGGATATGTCACTGAGCGGTGAGGACCGCTCAGTTTGTGACAAAAAAGGTTTTATCTTATTTTTGTTAACCTTTCTTTCTCTTTTTAATTTTCTTTTTTTTTTAACATTTTTTTTTAACGTTTATTTATTTTTGAGACAGAGAGAGAGACAGAGCATGAGCAGGGGAGGGTCAGAGACAGAGGGAGACACAGAATCTGAAACAGGCTCCAGGCTCTGAGCTGTCAGCACAGAGCCCGACACGGGGCTCGAACTCATGGACCGTGAGATCATGACCTGAGCCGAAGTCGGACGCTTAACTGACTGAGCCACCCAGGTGCCCCTTTTTAATTTTCATAACATCCTTTGGGTGGAAAGCATTACAAATCCCTACCCCATGTCACTTACATATTTGATTAGGAAACTATCTTAAAAGGCCTGTTTTTTTTTTGTTTTTTTTTTTTTAAATTATGTTATCTTTTGTTTCAAATAGTTTGAAACAGTCAGAAAGCAAGAATGCCATGTGCATGCAGCATTAGCTAATACATTCTAAATGACAGGGATCTTCTGGGCACACAGCCTTTATTTCAGCCTCTTAGTTCACATTCACTCTTGGTAAAGGTTTGATATTTCTACTTGCCTTTTTGTTACCAACTGTGACACTAATAGGGCTTAATTTCTTTTCACAATTCTTATAGACATATTTCTGAGCCAACCAAAAAAAAAATTTCCTAGACTGGAGGAGTTAATTAGGGCTGGCAAACTTTTCATCGAAGCATTGAAAATTAGTTGCTTCAGCGACCTCATATTTCAAAGTAGAATCTAATTTTAATACAAAATGAAACTGAAGGAAAATCTCCAATATTCTTTTCAAAGCTGCTCACGCTGTGGATGTGACCCAACCCAGCCCAAGGCAAGTCGTTGCTGGAGGGTTGATGGCGATGCCTCCGGAGTAGGTGGTACCTGGAAGGATTCTCTCTGCTCTTAGGCAGATTATTGGCCCTGCAATCGTGGCAGATCGGATCTGCAGGAATGTGATCCTGTATGCTCTACTTCTGTAAGTCAGAGTTCCTTTTGCCTTTCACTACTTGATGTGTGGTCACCCACAGTCCACTCATTTGTCACTGCTGGGTGCAGGGCCCCTTTGGCGCGGCCTTGAAACAGCCTGAGAATGATGGCAGTGATGGAGAACATCTGTTAGCCTAGCTGCTGAGTAGGCCGGTTTAGAGGGTTCCCTTCTCTGCTAACTCACCTTTCCGGAAAAAGTGGTCTCGCTCAGGGAGACTGACAGCATGAAAACTGGTCATAAATCACTGAAGGGACACAGGGCTGGCCAGGCAGCATCGGGCCAAAAGAAAGGTGGATGTGAGCATGAAGCTGGCAACAGTCTTTTGAGAAAAGTTTGTCCCTAATGTTGAGTTTGTACGTTTCATTAGGCTACAGTGTATCTTTTTTAAGAGAAAAAGTATTAATTTTTTTTTTTAGTGTTTATTTTTCTGTATCAGAGAGACATACACACAGAGTATGAGCAGGGGAGGGGCAGAGAGAGAGGGAGACAGAGTATCTGAAGCAGGCTCCAGGCTCTGAGCTGTCAGCACAGAGCCTGACAGTGGGGAGTTGGGGTGGGAGGAGGGCTCGAACCCACAACTGTGAGATCATGACCTGAGCTGAAGTCAGACGCTTAACCCAGGAAGCCACCCAGGTGCCCTGAGAAAAAGTATCTTTTTAGTGTTCATTTATTTATTTTGAGAGAGAGAGAGAGACAGAGACAGAGACAGAGACAGAGAGCAGGGGAGGGGCAGAGAGAGAGGGGGAGAGAGAGAATCCCAAGCAAGCTCATGACCGTGAGGTCATGACCTGAACTGAAATCAGGAGTAGGAAGCTTAATTGACTGAGCCACACAGGCACCCCTGCACTGCATCTTTGAATAAAATGTTACTTGTTTTGGGGTGCCTGTGTGGCTCAGTCAGTTAAGCGACTAGCTTCGTTTCAGGTCAGGATCTCCTGGTTTCGTGAGTTCAAGCCCTGCATCAGGCTCACCACGGACAGTGTGGAGTCTGCTTGGGATTTTGTCTCTCTCCTTCTCTCTCTGTGCCTCCCCTGCTCACGCTGTCTCTGTATCTCTCAAATAAGTAAATAAATTAAAAACAAAAAGTTACTTGTTAAGCGTCTGGCATCGCAGGTTTTACCTTTCTGATTATTGTATTCAGATTTTACTGTGAATCTTATGTGTCTGCTTATTTGATATTGAAAATTATGGTAGTGGTTTCCTAATTTTAATCCACTCCTAAAAATATTTTTTTGGTCATTGCAAATTGTTTTTACATAATATTGTAGGAAATTTATTAATATCTTAGTTAGAATTTATGCATCTTAAGTAATGTGTGTTTTTGTGAGCTACCTCTATTGGCTTTTATTCAATATGATATTTTTGCTTTATGAAAAACATAGCAACAAACCCATAGAAATATTAGAAACTTTAAAAAGTTTGTTCGGTGGTTATTAATTCATTCAAGGTTTTTATTTCTTACTTCGGCCAACTTTGGTTGTTTCTTGTCTCATGAAAGTTGAGACAATTCAAATATTTAGGCTAAACAAAGTAGTCAAGTATAATGCTCTAACTCTAGACTATTAAGAAATTTGCTCAAGGGGCGTCTGGGTGGCTCGGTCTGTTGAGCGTCTGACTTCAGCTCAGGTCACGATCTCGCAGTTTGTGAGTTCCAGCCCCGCTTCGGGCTCGGTACTGACAGCTCAGAGCCTGGAGCATGCTTCGGATTCTGTGACTCTCTCTCTGCTCCCTCCCTGCTCGTGCTCTGTCTCTCTTTCTCTCTCAAAAGTTAATAAACATTAAAAAAAAATTAAAACCATAAAAAGGAATTTGTTCAAGTGGTACACAAGGTTAGTAAGCAGTCCCCTCTCTTTGGAGTCAGGAGATAGTCTTTTTCATTTTCTACTCCCCACAAATAAGGAGACCTATTAGGTGACAGGGTACCCCATCTAAAAATTATTCCAGAATCCTTTGTGATAACGTGCAAATCGTCACTTCGAAACTAATCATGTTCAGGGAGCAGGCAGCTTTGGCGCCGCTATGTCATTCACTCTTTTGGTACCTTGTGGGGACGAACCTGAGCTTGTCCTGATGCATCCTTGCCTCCATTCTGTGAATAGGAAATCAGGTTTTAGCTAGCTGCCTCTTTCTCCATCTTTGCTGGCCCTTCGTTAGTGCAGTTCATCATGTCTGGCATGAATCTTTTAACAGCCTGTTAGCAAGTCTTTTATCTCGATTCTTACTCCATTCCAACTAATTATCAATCCCATAACTGAAGAAAACTTTCAAACATACAAATACGATGATGCCATTTCTCTGACCGAGCCCTGATGCTCCCCCATTGCTCTTAAAATAAACTCTGGCCTCCTTAGGACCACACAGTGTGGGCGGACCTTCAACACCTGGCCCCGCCCCTAGTCGCGCCTCCTCTTCCAGGCTCCCTGGTGCAGTCTGGAAACAAGTGTCAGAGTCCCCTAGGTGCCTGCTAGCCCCCCTCCTAGCTCTCTCCACTGTTCCTTTCTGCCCCCCATTACTTTTTCATGTAGCATCTTCATGGGTGCCCTCTGTAACACTTGTGCCATTTTATTATAAAACATTATTGAGTCTCTTTATTGCCCAGTAATTTCTATACTTGAGATGTGAAAGTCAAGTCATTCTTGTTCAAAGCCCAGAACTATATACCAATGACTATTTCAGTGTCTGGCATACCAGAGGTACTTAATGTTTGTTCAAAAATATGTAGTAACAAGGAAATAAGAAAAATAAAAAAAAAAAACTACAGGATTTTTGAGAGATATGATGGAAGATATCATAAGATGATAAATGGAAGATAAATGGAACATATGTTCTCTATATGAGAAAATACGTTTGCTTAAATAAGATCCTATAACAAATGCAGCCACAAAAATTATAGAATAGATGGTGGAATTGAAAAAGAAAGTATTTTAAAGTTCATCAGGATGAATAAACATGAAAGAAAAGAAAGAACATTTTAAAAGCAATACGGGGGTGTTATAGTCTAACCAGACATTAAAATGTGTAATAAAACTAAAATAATTCAAACGATGTGCTTCTTTAGCAGAAATAAACAAAGATTAATTTAACAGAATAGAACTTTTGGAAATAATTCTAGGCACAAATAAAATTGGGTGAAGATAGAATGGCAGGCTAAATGAGTGTTGTGATAACCGAATAACCAACTGTAAAAAGATAAAATTAGATCCTCGAATCCTGTACATAAAAGCTAACAATTTTATTATGAAAGTGTAAGTATTTATAATTGAATTTGCACATCATTGTTGGCTAGGCAAGGGTTTCTTTAAGCAAGGCACCGAAGGCAAAAACCATGTATATTTAAAATAAAGGATAAATGTGACTACATTCATTTTAAAATACGGAAACATTCTACAAATAAAGGTAGAAGACTTTTTACCCACCATTCATTCATTCATTCATTCATTCATTTTCACCTCTGCCACCACTGCTACTACCACTGGTCTACTTGGAGCTCAGCTGAACCCGGTTCCCCGGGGAGGAAGCCTTACCCATCATATCTAAAAATAATTTCAACATAAGTGCCAGATAGTGGGTTGATAGCCCTCATGGTTAGGCTTACTTCCAAACCACTCAGAAGATGGAGACAACATAGAATAAAAGGCCAAGAGCAAGAATTTTCAAAATACACAGGGTGAGGGAAAGAGATCATGTTAATTAACTAATGTAAGAAAAATTTATCAAAATATTATTCTCCATGTTTTCCTGTAATTAACATTTCACTTGTATAACTGAAAAGTGAAATTATAAGATAATTTTAGCAGCAGTCATGTTTCAGCATATAGAGAATGAGGCCCAAACTACTCTCCATGAGAACGCAAAGTCTTGTCACACTTTTGTATTGCAGTACCGTAATCAATTTGTCTTTGCTGAAACATGGTAACCACCATCCATTCATCCAATCCACAAATGTTTTGTAAGGATCTTTTATGAATCAGCCACCTTTCCAGGCACTTGGAAAGATTCCTGACAGCACAGAGCTTTTCAGTTTCTTCTTCTGCCTTCTTCTGGTTTGGAGACAAAACGGAAGAGAAAGTTCTTACAAAGAGATAGTCATGGTAAGTAAAAAAGTAAATGTAGGACATTATCTAAGGTCAGCCACGGACCCTCCTACTGGTCAATGTTGGGGACGTAGTTGGAACTCCTGAAGCAAATGCTTCTGGTTCATCTCTTCCCAGGATGAACAGTGGCGATGACCATGTAGGCCCAGACTAATCGCTAGATGAAAACTACCAGTTCAGAGGCATTATCCAGAGGAACATTACCAGTTCAGTTACCGAGGGGGAAAGCCCTGACTTGTGGGTGCAGTGCAATGTGGTTCAAGAAAACTGCTATTCTCTGAAGCTTACAGCGATGATATCATATTTATTTGAACACCTTGGACATTATCGGTGTTCGATTTGACTTTTCTTATGAGGGAGGAAAAAATACAGACTCCAAGAACCTGTATTGTAGGCATCAGGTTTGGCATTCCTTTTGTGCCTCACACTCTGACTAGAACATTGCTGCACTGAAGTATGCAAAGAATTTCTCTTGAAACCCAGTACTGAAGGGGCACAAGGGTGCAAAAACAGGGCTGAATGACTTACCAAGGCAACAAATATTTGCAACTACCACTCAGGGGAATAAATTAGACACCGTCAGCTGCTAATGCACAGGTTCCTAAGACAAACAGTGCTGTAACAAACCCCTGTTGTATGGTGACAAAGTATGCCTGTGAGTTGATTTCAGAGAGACAGTAATTTAATTCCTACAATGAAGCTTTGACTACATGAACTTCCTAGAATGTGGTGTCAATCCTGGGGAAAATGACAGGGGTGAGGGGAAGGGTGTGAGAAACAGACCTCAAATAGATCATCTCTGAGCAGGGTAGGATCACGAAATGTAAATTAACTTGGGCAGGAGAAAACTAGAGAAGATATACACACACGCACGTGTATAAACACACACACACATAGTATATAGTATAAATATACACATAACGTGCATGTCTAGTTAATGTATACACATGAATGTGTGTATGTAAAAGTATATGGGCTAAAGGCTTATTTTTTAAGTTTGTATTAAGTTTTTTTTATTTTAATCCCATACAGTTAACATACCCTATTATATTGGTTTCAGGTATAAAACATGGTGATTCAACAATTCTATACATTACTCAGTGCTCCCCATGGAAGCATGCTCTTTAATCCACATCACCTCTTTCCCCACTGCCCCACATACCTACTCTCTCTGGCAACCATCAGTTTGTTCTTATAGTAAAGAGTCTGTTTCTTGGTTTCTCTCTATCTTTTCTTTACTCATTTGTTTTTTTCCTTCAATTCTAGGTACAAGGGAAATCATATGGTATTTGTCTTGCTCTCACTGACTTAATTTGCTTAGCATTATATTCTCTGGATATAATGTTGCAAATGGAAAGATTTCATTCCATTTTTATAGCTGAATAATATACCATTGTATCTATTTACCACTTCTTCTGTATCCATTCATCTGTCAATAGACACACGGGCTGTTTCCATAATTTGACTATTGTATACAATGCTTCAACAAACATAGGGGTGCATTTATCCCTTTGAATTAGTGTTTTTGTATTTTGGTGATAAATACCCAGTAGTGCAATTACTGGATCAGAGGGTAGTTCCATTATTAACAATTTTTCCCTTTTTTAAAGAAATTTAAATTTTAGTTAATATACAGTGAAATATTGGTTTCAGCAGCAGAATTCAGTTATGCATCATTTACCCACCACACCCAGTGCTCATCACAACAAGTACCCTCCTTAGAATCTATCACCCACCTAGCCCATCTCCTACCCAACTCCCTCTGTCAACCCCTAGTTTTCTGTCTATCGTTAAGAGTCTCTTGTGGTCTGTTTTCCTCTCTTCTCTGTTTTTCACCCGCTTCCCATATGTTCATTGTTTTGTTTCTTAAATTCCACATTAGAGTGAAATCATTAGCCATTTGTATTTTTCTAATTGACTTCTTTTGCTTACCATAATACATTCTAGCTCCATTTGCATTGTTGAAAATGGCAAGATTTCATCCTCTTTGATGGCTGAGTAATATTCCATTGTATATTCCAACACTTTCTTTATCCTTTCGTCAGTTGATGGACATTTGGGATCTTTTCATAGATTGGCTATTGATGGTAATGCTGCTATTAGGTAAATACCTAATAGTGCAATTGTTACAATGTAGGAGAATTCCATTTTTAGTTTACTGAGGAACCTGTCATACTATTCTCTAGTGGCTACATCAGTTTGGGTTCCTCTTGACAGTGTAAGATGGTTGCCCTTGCTCCGCATCCTGACCAACACTGCTGTTTAGCCATTCCGACAGGTGTGAGGTGGTATCTCAATTGTGGTTTTGATTTGTATTTCCCTGATGATGAATGATGTTGAGCATCTTTTCATATATCTATTTAACCATCTGGATGTTTTCTTTGGAAAATGTCTGTTCATGTCTTCTGCCCATTTCTTAACCGGATTATTTGTTTTTTGGGTGCTGAGTTTGAGAAGTTCTTTATATATTTTGGATACTAGCCCTTTATCAGACATACTGTTTGCAAATATCTTCTCCCATTCTGTAGGTTGCTTTTTAGTTTTGTTGATTGTTTCCTTCACTGGACAGAAGGTTTTTATCTTGAAGTCCCGATAGTTCATGTTTGCTTTTGTTTCTCTTGCCTTGGGCAATGTGTTTAGTAAGATGTTTCTCCAGCCAAGGTCAAAGAGGTTCCTGCCTGTTTTCTCCTCTAGGATTTTGATGCTTTCCTGTCTCACATGTAGGCCTTTCATCCATTTTGAATTTATTTTTGTGTATAATGCAAGAAAGTGGTCCAGATTCATTCTTCTGTGTGTTGCCATTCAGTTTTCCCAGCACCATTTGCTGAAGAGACTGTCTTTTTTCCATTGGATATGCTTTCCTACTTTGTTGAAGATTAGTTGAACACATAGTTGTGGGTCCATTTCCGGGTTCCCTATGCTGTTCCATTTATCTATGTGTCTCTTCTTGTGCCAGTACCACATTGTCTTGATGACTCCAGCTTTGTAATATAGCTTGAAGTCTGGAATCATGATGCTTCCAGTTTTGTTTCACTTTTTCAGGGTTGTTTTGGTTATTCAGGGTCTCTTCTGGTTCCAAAATATTTTTAGGATTATTTGTTCTAGCTCTGTGAAAAATCCTGGTGGTATTTGATAAGGATTGCATTAAATGTGTAGATTGATTTGGGTAGTATAGACATTTTAACGATGTTTCCTCTTCCAATTCATGAGCATGGATTGTTTATCATTTTTAAATGTTTATTTTTATTTTTGAAGGAGAAGAGAGAGAGAGAGAGAGCAAGCAGGGGAAGGGCAGACAGAGGGGGACAGAGAATCCAAAGCAGGCTCTGTGCTGACAGCAGCCAGCCCGATGTTGGGCTCAAACTCATGAACCACGAGATCATGAGCTGAGCTGAAGTCAGACACTCAACTGACCGAGCCACCCGGGGGGCCCCACGGAATGTTTTTTATTTCTTGCACCCTTTTTAATTTCTTTTATAAGTGTTCTATAGTTTTCAGATATTTTCAGTCACAGATATTTTAAATCTTTTGATAGGTTTATTCCTAGGTATCTTATTGCTTTTGGTGCAATTGCAAATGGGATTGATTCCTTGATTTCTTATTCTGCTGCCTTGTTATTGTACAGAAATGAAACACATTTCCACATCTTGATTTTATATTCTGTAACCTTGCCAAATTCATGTATAGTTTTAGCAATTTTTTGGTGGAGTCTTTAGGTTTTCTACAGAGAGTATCATAAGTCTGCAAATAGTGAATGTTTGACTTCTTTCTTGCCTATTTGTATGCCCTTCATTTCTTTTTGTTATCTGATTGCTGAGGCTGACTTCGAGTACATATTAAATAGTAATGGTAAGAGTGGACATCCTTGTCTTGTTCCTGACTGTAAGTGAAAGGGCTCTCAGTTTTTCCCCATAGAGGATGACATTAGCTGTGGGTCTTTCATATATGACCTTTATGATGCTGACATATGATTCACATATCCATACTTTGTTGACGGTCTTTATCAAGAAGGGATGCTACATTGTCAGATGCTTTTCACCTATTGAGAGAATCATATGGTTCTTATTTTTTCTCTTATTAATGTCGTGTATCTTGTTGATTGATTTGCCAATGTTGAACCACCCCTGTAGCCCAGGGATAAATCCCACTTGATCATGGTGAATAATTCTTTTAATATATTGTTGAATTCAATTTGCTTATATCTTGTTGAGAATTTTTGCATCCATGTTCATCAGGGATATTGGCCTGTACTTCTCCTTTTTAGTGTGGTCTTTGTCTGGTTTTGGAATCAAGATAATGCTGGCTTCATGGAATGGAAGTTTTCCTTCAATTTCTATTTTTTGGAACAGTTTGAAAAGAATAGATATTAACTTTTCTTTAAATGTCTTGTCGAGTACTCCTGGGAAGCCATCTGGTCCAGGATTCTTGTTTGTTGGGAGATTTTTATCACTGATTCAGTTTCTTTGCTTTGGTAGGTCTGTTCAAATTTTCTTCCTGTTTCAGTTTTGGTAGTTTGTTAGTTTCTAGGAATTTGTTCATTTCTTCCAGATTGCCCAGTTTGTTGGCATATAATTTTTCGTAGTATTCTCTTATAATCATTTGTACTTCTGTGGTGTTGGTTATGATCCCTCCTCTTTCATTTGTGATTTTATCTGTTTTAGCCCTTTCTCATTTCTTTTTGATAAGTCTGGATTCATTTCTACTTTCTAAGAACCAGATCTTAATTTTGTTGACCTATTCTGTTTTTGTTGTTGTTATTATTATTTCTGTATCATTGATTTCTCCTCCGATCTTTATTGTTTCCCTTCTCTGCTGAATTTAGGCTTTATTTACCATTCCTTTTCTAACTCCTTTAGGTGGAAGGTTAAGTTATGTATTTTAGACCTTCTGTGCTTCTTGAAATAGGCCTGAATTTTCCTCTTAGGACTGCTTTTCCTGCATCCCAAAGGGTTTGGACTGTCATGTTTTCATTTTATTTGTTTTCATGTATTTTTTTTTTCTTGCACATTTATTTATTTTTGAGAGACAGAGTGAGACAAAGTCAGAGTGGGGGAGAGGCAGAGAAAGGGGATAGACACAGGATCAGAAGCAGGCTCCAGGGTCTGAGCTGTCAGCACAGAGCCTGGTGTGGGGCTTGAACCCACAGACCATGAGATCATGACCTGAGCTGAAGGCGGACGCTCAACAGACTGAGTCACCCAGGCGCCCCTCCATGTATTTTTTTTTTAATTTCTTCTCTAATTTCCTGATTAACCCTTTTATTTTTTAGTAGAATGTTCTTTAATCTCCATGTATTTGGGGGCTTTTCAAATTTTTCTTGTGGTAGACTTCAAGTTTCATAGTATTGTGATCTGAAAATATGCATGGTATGATCTCCATCTTTTTGTACTTGTTGCAGGATGATTTGTGACCCAGTATGTGATCTATTCTGGAGGATGTTCCATATGTACTTGAAAAGCATGTGTGTTCTGCTGCTTTAGGATAAAATGTTCTGAATATATCTATTAAGTCTCTCCAGTCCAGCATGTCATTCAAAGTCCTGTTTCCTTGTTGATTTTCCGCTTAGATGATCTGTTCATTGCTGTAAAAATCCCCTACTAGTATTGTATTATTATCAATGAGTTTCCTTATGTCAGTGATTAATTGATTCATATATTTGGATTATATCATGTTGTGGGGCATAAATATTTACAATTGTTATATTTTCTTGATGGATAGAAACCTTAATTAGGATATAATGTCCTTTTTCATCTCTTGTTACAGTCTTTGTTTTAAAATCTTTATCTGATAGGGGCACCTGGGTGGCTCAGTCGGTTAAGCGTCCGACTTCGGCTCAGGTCACGATCTCGCAATCTGTGAGTTCGAGCCCCGTGTCGGGCTCTGGGCTGATGGCTCAGAGCCTGGAGCCTGCTTCCGATTCTGTGTCTCCCTCTCTCTCTGCCCCTCCCCCGTTCATGCTCTGTCTCTCTCTGTCTCAAAAATAAATAAAAAACCTTAAAAAAATTTTTTTTAAAAATAAAAAAAATAAAATCTTTATCTGATATAAGTATGGCTACTCTGGCTTTCTTTTGGTGCTATTCGCATGATGGATGGTTTTTAGTGGTCACAAACTCCTATAGTTTTTTTGTTTGTCTAAGAAACTCTGTATCGCCTATATTGAATGACAGCTTTGCCAGATAGAGTATTTCTTGGCTGCATTTTTTTTTTTTTTTTCCATTCAGCACTTTGAATAGATCTTGCCACTCCTTTCTGGCCAGCCAAGTTTCTGTGGACAGATCTGCTGTGAACCTGATCTGTCTTGCCTTGTAGGTTAAGGACTTTTTTCCCTTGCCATTTTCAGGATTCTTTCCTTTTTTGTGCATTTTGTGGATTTGGCCATGATATGACTTAGGGATTGCTAACTTTTATTGAATTTAATGGGAGTTCTCTGTTCTACTTAGAATTTGAAGCCTGTGTCCTTCCCCAGATCAAGGAGATTTTTAACTATAAGCCACCATGTCCACCTGTATAGGAACAAATACTCCACCCGAGGGCAGCAAACCCTGGCACCAGTTGTGCATTGAGACCTACCATAAACTCTGAGCCACTGCCACTGCATGGAGCGCAACCCTTTCCTGAGACAAGCTGGTCACAGCATGGTGAGACCTTCCACCAAAAGATCATTGCGGGGGATCTCTGAAGTGTGGGGTTTTGAAACATAGCCATAACTGAGATAAAACTCTGGAGAGAGGTGTCACCTGGTAGATGGATAGCTCAGACACAGATGGGGAGATGACGGGGAGATGCACAGGAGGGGGTAATTGATTGTGCATCTGTGAGGGCCTGAACTTCCTGCTCTGCAGACAAGAGAGTGAGATGAAGTCATTTTCACCATTAGCCCCCCAACACTGATGAATTCCAGTAAGCTCAACAGCACTACCAAGGGAAGAACAGAGACATTACACCAAGCCCTGCCCTCCCTCTGCCCTCCAGGTAAACCTTCACTGGGGCAAGTGACCTGAGAATCAGACAGCAGGCCTCTCTCCCAGAGACCAGCACAGATCCCTTCCACGAGCTTGGTCTATAGACCATAGACTGCTGGAAAGTGTCCATGGGAAACTGATCTAGTTTCATTTGTGTTTCTTTTCTTCACTTCTTTGTGCAGTTTTGTTGTTGCTCTTGCTTCTGTGTTTGGTTTTTGTTGTTGTTGTTGTTGTTATTGTTTTTCTTTTCTTTTGTGTCTTGGATTCAGAAAGAGCAAACTTTTTTATTTTATTATATTTTTATTTTATTTTTTTTACTTTTTCACTTTTTAATATTTTTCTCTCTTTTTTTTCTCTTTTCTCTTTTTTCTATCAAGCTTCTCTTAATAAGCAGATCATGTGCACTCAAGAAGAAAGTATATTCTGTTGCTTTGGGATGCAGAGTTCTAAATATATCTGTCAAATCCATCTGATCCAACGTATCATTCAGGGCCCTTGTTTCTTTAAATTGGCCGTGTGTCTAGATGATCTATCCATTTCTGTAAGTGGGGTGTTAAAGTCCCCTGCAATTACCACATTCTTATCAATAAGATTGCTTATGTTTGTGAGTAATTGTTTTATATATTTGGGGGCTCCCGTATTCGGCACATAGACATTTATAATTGTTAGCTCTTCCGGATGGATAGACCCTGTGATTATTATATAATGCCCTTCTTCATCTCTTGTTACAGCCTTTAATTTAAAGTCTAGTTTGTCTGATATAAGTATGGCTACTCCAGCTTTCTTTTGACTTCCAGTGGCATGGTAAATAGTTCTCCATCCCCTCACTCTCAATCTGAAGGTGTCCTGAGGTCTAAAATGAGTCTCTTGTAGACAGCAAATAGATGGGTCTTGTTTTTTTATCCATTCTGATACCCTATGTCTTTTGGTTGGTGCATTTAGTCCATTTACATTCAGTGTTATTATAGAAAGATATGGGTTTAGAGTCATTGTGATGTCTGTAGGTTTCATGCTTGTAGCGATGTCTCTGGTACTTTGTCTCACAGGATCCCCCTTAGGATCTCTTGTAGGGCTGTTTTAGTAGTGACGAATTCCTTCAGTTTTTTTTGTCTGGGAAGACCTTTATCTCTCCTTCTATTCTAAATGACAGACTTGCTGGATAAAGGATTCTGGGATGCATATTTTTTCTGTTCATCACATGGAAGATCTCCTGCCATTCCTTTCTGGCCTGCCAAGTTTCAGTAGAGATCGGTCACGAGTCTTATAGGTCTCCCTTTATATGTTAGAGCACGTTTATCCCTAGCTGCTTTCAGAATTTTCTCTTTATCCTTGTATTTTGCCAGTTTCACTATGATATGTCGTGCAGAAGATGGATTCAAGTTACATCTGAAGGGAGTTCTCTGTGCCTCTTGGATTTCAATGCCTTTTTCCTTCCCCAGATCAGGGAAGTTCTCAGCTATTATTTCTTCAAGTACACCTTCAGCACCTTTCCCTCTCTTTTCCTCCTCTGGGATACCAATTATGCATAGATTATTTCTCTTTAGTGCATCACTTAGTTCTCTAATTTTCCCCTCATGCTCCTGGATTTTTTTATCTCTCTTTTTCTCAGCTTCTTCTTTTTCCATAATTTTATCTTCTAGTTCACCTATTCTCTCCTCTGCCTCTTCAATCCAAGCCGTGGTTGTGTCCATTTTATTTTGCAGCAAATTAATAGCATTTTTTAGCTCCTTCTGGCTGTTCCTTAGTCCCTTGATCTCTGCAGCAAGAGATTCTCTGCTGTCCTTTATACTGTTTTCAAGCCCAGCGATTAATTCTATGACTATTATTCTAAATTCACTTTCTGTTATATTGTTTAAATCCTTTTTGATCAGTTCGTTAGCTTTGTTATTTCCTGGACGTTTTTCTGAGGGGAATTCTTCCATTTCGTCATTTTGTATAGTCCCTGGAGTGGTGCGGGACTGTGGGGCAATTCCCCTGTGCTGTCTTGAATAACTTGCGTTGGTGGGCGGGGCCGCAGTCAGACCTGATGTCTGCCCCCAGCCCACCGCTGGGGCCACAGTCACACTGGTGTGTACCTTCTCTTCCCCTCTCCTAAGGGCAGGATTCACTGTGGGGTGGCGTGGCCCGTCTGGGCTACTTGCACACTGCCAGGCTTGTGGTGCTGGGGATCTGGCGTATTAGCTGGGGTGGGTAGGCAAGGTGCACAGGGGCGGGAGGGGCAGGCTCAGCTCGCTTTTCCTTTGCAGATCTGCTTCGGGAGGGGCCCTGCGGCACTGGGAGGGAGTCAGACCCGCCAGAGGGATGGATCCGCAGAAGCACAGCTTTGGGTGTTTGCGAGGTGCAAGCGAGTTCCCTGGCAGGAACCGGTTCCCTTTGGGATTTCGGCTGGGGGATGGGCGAGGGAGATGGCGCTGGCGAGTGCCTTTGTTCCCTGCCAAGCTGCGCTCTGTCTTCTGGGGCTCAACAACTCTCCCTCCCATTGTCCGTTGTCTTCCAGCCCTCCCGTTCTCCGAGCAGGTCTGTTAACTTATAACCTTCCAGATGTTAAGTCCCGCTTGCTGTCCGAACACACTCTGTCCCGCCCCTCCGCTTTTGCCAGCCAGGCTCGGAGGCTCTGCTTGGCCGCAGGCCGCCCCTCTGCCCCGGGCCGCCCCTCCGCCCCGGCTCCCTCTTACCAGTCCGTGGAGCGCGCACCCCCTTGCCGCCCTTCCTACCCTCTTCTGTGGACCTCTCTTCTATGCTTGGCTCTGGAGAATCCATTCTGCTAGTCTTCTGGCAGTTTTCTGGGTTTTTTAGGCAGGTGTAGGCGGAATCTGAGTGATCCGCAGGACGCAGTGAGCCCAGCATCCTCCTACACCGCCATCTTCCCCAGGTCTCCTCTTAATAAGCAGATCAAAACATACCTAGGATCTAGTTTCCTTCATTTGATTTTTTTTTTAATTTTATCTCATTCAATTATTATTGTTGTTGATTTTTCTTCCTCCAAAATGACAAGATGGAGGAATTTACCTGAAAATAAAGAACAGGAAGAAATGATGGCCCGGGATTCAGTCAATGCAGGTATAAGTAAGATGTCTGGACTAGAACTTAAACCAATGATTCTAAGGATACTAGCTGGGCTTGAAAAAAGCATGGAAGGCACCAGAATCCCTCTCTGTAGAGATAGAAGAACTAAACTCTAGTCAGGCCAAAATTAAAAATGCTATAGCCGAGATGCAAACCCATATAGAAGTCACAAAAATTAGGATGGGCAAGGCAGAGGAGTAAATTAGTGATATACAAGATAAAATTATGTAAAATAAAGAAGGGGATCTTATACCTGTGGAGAGGCCATATTATCCACTTCTTCACATGTGACCCAGGGGATCCTCAGATTGCATTGCCAATTCCCAAGGCTACCCCCTTCTCACTGGAGTGCCACAAAGGTCTGATCTCTGAAACTTTAGACTCTTTAATCCTCTGTTTATATATATAAAAAAAAAAAATGGCAGTATTGAAACTCTCTCCTTTTTCCCCAATGGTTCTAGGGAGTAGTTTCTGGTGCTTTCACTCCTTCTCTCTAGCTGCTTTCAGTGAGGAGTGCTTTCTTGCACCAACTTGATGTGCTTCTCTCTCTCTCCCTTTGTCTTTCTCCTCTCCACAAAAATGGCTCCCTCCCCTCTGCAGCACCATGGTTCTTCTCCTCCCATAATTCTCTTCTCCACACCATGTACCTGCCATGTTCTTTCCCTCAAACTATGCAGATTGTTCTGTTAATCCTCAGACAGATTTCCTAGGTGTTCAAAATGGTTTAGTGCTGATCTAGCTGTGTTCAAGGGACAAGATAAGTCCAGGGACCCCTTACTACTTTGCCATCTTAACTTGAGTTTTCTGTTTTATTATTTTTTTAAATTAACCTTTTGAGCACCCTCCATTCTATTTTCCACAGTGGCTGCACCAGTTTACATTCCTACCAACAGCTCAAAAAAGTCCCTTTTTCTCCATACCCTCACAACACCTTTCATTTCGTATGTTTTTTATTTTAGCTATTCTGAAAGATGTGAGGTAATATCTCATTGTAGTTTTAGTTTGTATTTCCCTGATGATAAGTGATGTTGAGTATCTTTTTATGTGTCTGTTGGCCATCTGGATATCTTATTTGGAGGAATGTCTATTCATGTCTTCTGTGCATTTGTATAATTTTTTGGGGTGTTGTTTTATCAGTTTTTTATATATTTTGGATAATGATTCTTTACTGGATATGCCATTTGCAAATATCTTCCCCCATTCATTAGGTTCCTTTTAGTCTTGTTGATTGTTTTCTTCACTGTGCAGAAACATTTTATTTTGATGTAGTCACAATAGTTTATTTTAGCTTTTATTTGCATTCCCTCCAGAGACGTATATAGAAAAATGTTGCTATGGTCAATGTCAGGGAGATTACTACATGTGCTCTCTTCTAGGAGTTTTATGGTTTCAGGTCTCACATTTAGGTCTTTAATCCATTTTGAGTTTATTTTTGTGTACAGTAAAGGAAAATGGTGCAATTTCATTCTTCTGCATGCTGCTGTCCATTAATTCCAGACTTTGCTTTTTTTCCCCCCAAGATTATTGTGGCTATTTGAGGTCTTTTGTGATTCCCTACACATTTTAGAGTTGTTTGTTCTAGTTTTGTGAAAAAAATGTTTGGTATTTTGATAATGATTGTATTAAATGTGCAGATTGCTTTGGGTAGTATAGATATTTTTGCAATATTTGTTCTTCCAACCCATAAATGTGGAATGTCTTTCCATTTCTTTGTGTCATCTTAAATTTCTTTCATCAGTGTTTTATAGTTTTCAGAATGTAGGTCTTTCTCCTCTTTGGTGAAGTTTATTCCTAAATATTTTATTGTTTCTGGTGCAATTGTAAATGGGATTCTTTTACTAATTTCACTTTTTGCTGCTTCATTATTGGTGTATAGAAATGCAACAGATTTCTGATGATGATTTGGTATCCTGTGAATTTACTATATAAGATTTAGTAATTTTTTGGTATAGCTTTTTGGGTTTCATATATATAGCATTATGTAATCTGCAAATAGTGAAAGTTTTACTTCTTTTTTTTCCAATTGGGATGATTTCTTTCCTTTTTCCCCCCTGATTAATGTAGCAAGGACTTTTAAATAAAAGTGGTGAGAGTGAACATCCTTGTCTTGTTACTGATCTTAGTGGGAAAGCTATCAGTTTTTCACCATTGAATATGATGTTAGCTCTGAGTTTTTCATGTAAGGCCTTTAATATGTTGAGGTACGTTCCCTTTAAACCTACTTTGTTGGGAGTTTTTATCATAAGTGCATGTTGTACTTTGTCCAATGTTTTTTTTTTTTTTTTCTTTTCTGCATGTATTGAAATGATCATAAGGTTTTTATCCTTCGTCTTCTTGATGTGATGTATCACATTGATTTGCAAATATTGTGCCACCCTTGCAACCCAGGAGTAAATACCACTTGATCATGATGAGTGATTTTTTATGTGTTTTGTTGAATTTGGTTTGCTAGTATTTTATTGAGAAGTTTTGCACCCATGTTCATCAAGGATTTTGGCCTGTAGTTCTCTTCTTTAATAGAGTCTTTATCTGGTTTTGGTATCATGGTAATGCTGGCTTCATAGAATGAATATAGAAGTTTTCCTTTCTTTCCTATATTTTTTGGAATAGTTTGAGAAGAATAAGTATCAATTCTTTTTTAAAATGTTCTCTTGGGAAACTATGTGGCCCTAGACTTTGTTTGTTGGGATTTTTATGATTACTGATTCAATTTTTTTTTTTTTTTTATGGTTATTGGTCTGCTCAAGTTTTCTATTTTTTCTTGTTTCAATTTTGGTAGTTTATATGTTTCTAGGAATTTTTCCATTTCTTCCATGTTGCCCAATTTGTTGGCATATAGTTTTTCATAATATTCTCTTATACTTGATTATATTTCTGTGGTGTTGGTTGTCATTTCTCTTCTCTCATTCATGATTTTATTCATTTGGTTCCTTTCTGATAAGTCTGGCTAAAGGTTTTCAAGAACCAGCTCTTGGTTTTATTGATATGTTCTATTATTTTGTTTGTTTGTTTTGTTTTGTTTTATTTTTGTTTTTGTTTTAGTTTCTATTTTTTTTTAATTTCGGCTTTAATCTTTATTATTTCCTTCCTTCTGCTGGCTTTATGCTTTGTTTCTTGTTGTTGTTTTTTTTTTTTTTTTTTTTTTTTTTTCAACGTTTATTTATTTTGGGGACAGAGAGAGACAGAGCATGAACGGGGGAGGGACAGAGAGAGAGGGAGACACAGAATCGGAAACAGGCTCCAGGCTCTGAGCCATCAGCCCAGAGCCTGACGCGGGGCTCGAACTCACGGACCGTGAGATCGTGACCTGGCTGAAGTCGGACGCTTAACCGTGCGCCACCCAGGCGCCCCTCTTGTTGTTGTTTTTTGGCTCCATTAGTGTTAGGTTAGGCTGTTTTTTGAGTTTTTTTCTGGGTTCTTGAGGTAAGCCTGTTTTGCTATCAATTTCCCTCATAGAACTACTTTGGTTGCATCCCAAAGATTTTGGACCATTGTATTTTCCTTTTCATTTGTTTTCATGTAATTTTTAAATTTTTTCTTTAATTTCTTGATTCACCCATTCATTGTTTAATAGCATGTTGTTTAACCTTGATGTATTTGTGATCTTTTCAGATTTTTTTTCTTGTGGTTCATTTTTAGTTTTATATGTTGTGGTAAAAAAAAAAAAAAAATGATCTTTTTGAATTTGTTAAGACTTGTGGCCTAATGTGTGATATATTTTGGAGAATGTTCCATGTGCACTTGAGAAGAATGTATATTCTACTGTTTTAGGATAGAATGTTCTGAATATATCTGTTGCTTCCCTCTGGTCCAGTGTGTCATTCAAAGCCATTGTTTCCATGTTAATTTTCTGGTTGCTTTATCTATCCATTGATTAAGTGGGGTGTTTAAGTCCCTTACTAGTATTGTATTACTACCAATTAGTTCTTCTAAGTTCCTTATTTTTTATGTTATTTTTTAAAAATTTTATGTATTTGGGTGTTCCCAAATCAGATGCATAACTATTTACAATTGTTATAAACTCTTGTTGGATTGTCCCTTTTATTGATATAGTGTCCTTCTTTGTGTCTTGTTGCAGTCTTTGATTTAAAGTCTATTTTGTCCTATAGAAGTATTGCTAAGCTGGCTTTCTTTTGACACACATTTGCATGATAAATTGTTCTTCATCCCCTTATTTTCAACGTGCAGGCATCTTTAGATCTGAAATCAGTCCCTTGTTGGCAGCAAAGAGATGGGTCCTTTTTTTAACTTTAAAAAATTAATTATTTTTAAGTAATCTTTATACACAACATGGGTCTCAAATTCATGACCTTGAGATCAACAGTCATATGCTCTTTCAGGGTCCTGGATGAGTCAGTTGGTTAAGCATCTGACTTCAGCTTAGGTCATGATCTCACAGTCTGTGACTTCAAGCCCTGCATCTGGCTCTTTGCTGACAGCTCAGAGCCTGGAGCCTGTTTCAGATTCTGTGTCTCCCTCTCTCTGCCCCTCCCCACCAATGCTTCCTCTCTCTCTGTCTCTCAAAAATGAACAAATGTTAAAAAAATTAAGAGTCACATGCTCTTTCAACTGTACCAGCAAGGAGCCCCTGGGTTTTGTTTTTTATCCAGTCTGTCGCCCTATGTCTTTTGATTATCAATAGGTATGCATTTATTGCCATTTTATTACTTGTTTTGGGTTGTTTCTGTAGTTTTTCTCTGATTCTTTCTTTTCTTTCTGTTTTCCATGATTGTTAGCTTTCTTAGTGTTATACTTAGATTCCTTTCTAGTCAGTCTTTGCATAACTATTACTGGTTTTTGATTTGTGGCTACCATTCTGTTTGTATATAACATCTTCTGCATATAGTAGTGTATTTGAAGTTGATGGCCACTTATGTTTGATCCCTCATTACTCCTCTCCGCTCTCACATTTTAGTTGTATGGTGTCATATTTTACATCCTTTCATTTTATGAATCCCTTGACTCATTTTTAGAGAAGTAATTATTTGTACTGCTTTTTGTTTGTTTTTTACTTTTCATACTCTCACTTATGATCTTTCATTTCTACTCAAAGAGTCCCCTTTAATATTTCTTGCAGAGTACTTTAGTGGTCATGAACTCTTTTAGTTTTTGTCTGGGAAACTCTTTATTTCTCTTTCTATTCTAAATGGTAGCCTTGCTGGTTAGAATATTCTTGGTTGCAGATTTTTCCCTTTCAGAACTTTGAATATATCCTGCCACTCCATTCTGGCCTGAAAAGTTTCTGCTAAAAAATTTGCTGATAGACTCAAGGGATTTCCCTTGTATGTGACTGTCTTCTTTTGTTGCTTTAAAAGTGTTTTCTTTATTACTACATTTTGCCATTTTAATTAGTATTTGTCTTGTATGGACCTCCTTGGGTTGAATTTTTGGGGGAATCTCTGTGCCTTGTGGATCTGGATATCTGTTTCCTTCCTCAGATTAGGAAAGTTTTTAGCTATTATTTCTTCAAAGAAATTTTATGTCCCCTTTACTCTCTCTTCTTCTTCTGGGATCCCTATTGTGTGAATGTGATTAAGCTTGATGGAGTAAATGAGTTCCTTACATCTGTTCTCAATTTGCTTAATTTTTTTCTCTCACTCACTCAGCTTGATTGCTTTCCATTATTCTGTCTTCCAGGTCATTAATTCATCCTTCTGCTTCCTCTAGCCTGTTATTTATTCTATTAAGTGCATTTTTAATTTTGTTTATTGTGTTCTTCATCTCTCATTGATTCTTTTTATCTGTTTGTTAAAGGTCTCACTGATGTCCCCCACTTTTTTCTCAAGCGCAGTATCTTTATGATTATTACTTTAACTTCTCTATCAAACATATTACCTATGTCTGTTTCACTTAGATCTCTTGCTGTGATTTGGTCATGTTCTTTTATTTGGGACATATTTCCCTGTCTCCTCATTTTGTCTAGTCTTCTGGATCTGTTTCTCTGGGTTAGGAAAGTCAGCTACATTGCTTGCTGTTGAGGGTAATGACTTTATGAAGAAGAGGCCCTGCAGTGAAGTGTCCCTTGTTCCCCTTGGCCTGGTGCTTTTGGGATTGTCTTCTATGTGTGTTGGTGTGCTCTACTGTTGCAGCCTAGGCTCTTTTTTCCTTCAGTCTACTTATCTGCAGAGGCTCCCTTTGTGTGTTGTGAGCTGTTTGGTCCCTAGCAGGTGTGGGGAACATTTAACAAGGTGTGTGCTATTCTGCTTGTGAAGTGAAACTTGCTGCTGCCACTGCTACTGGAACTCAGGTCCTGCAAAACTTGTGGTTCAGGAGACCAGTTATTGTTGGGGTGTATGCTGGTCTTCTGGAGGAGGGGTCTGGCAATGAGACTAGGAAGGGGAGATCTGTGCAAGCAAGTTAGGTAGTGAGTGTTGGTGGCACCATGCTGGTTCCCACAGGTGGCCGTGTGTTTATGCTAAGGGGCAGAGAAAGGAAATAGCTCCTGCCAGCCACTTTGTTCCTGGAAGGGTTTACCCATGATCCCTGCCTCTCTGGACCACACTCTGAGATGAGTAAATAACTCTCCTGATCTGCCCCTGGTATTTTTCAGCAATGGTATTGCATCTGCAAAGGCTGTTTTTTGTTGTTGTTGTTGTTGTTGTTGTTTGTTTGTTTGTTTTTGTGCATTTTAAAGGTGGGGACTACATTTCCTCTAGCCCTCCAGTTTGTCCCAGAACTGAGCCTTCTGATTTTTTTTTTAATTCCAGACTTTAAGTCCCTCTGCTTGTAAGAACTTATGAAATTTGGCCCCTCTTGCTTTCAGTGCCAAATTTTGTGGGGATTTGTCTTCCCTGTGTTCACTCCCCAGTGTGAAAGTCTGTTTTTCACCCTTCTCTGCACCACCAGCTCCCTCCCTACTGCAGACAGTCAAGGTCCATTTTGCTCCTAACCTGTGTTTTCACCCTTCCTACCTTCTTTGATGGGTCTCTTCCCTACTTTTAGTTGTGGACTTTATTCTGCCTGTCTTTATATGGTTCTCTGGGTTACTTATGCTGATGTGAGTGTTTACCTAGTTGTATCCGTGAGATAGGTGAGCTTAGGGTCCTACTCTGCCATCTTCCCAGCCTCCCACTGAAAGCTTACTTATCAAACACATGCAAGCAAAAGAAGAAAGATAGAATCATCTATAATTTCATTATAGGATATAATCACTTATATCAACATCACTAGTACTACTCCACTCTGCTGTATCCTTTCTATACCACTGACTGGCCTACTTATCATATTGCATATTTAAGTTTCTGTGTGTATTTCCTTCTCCCACCAACCCGCTGAATATATGGCCCATAGCAACGTGTCTTTTTGTTTTCAGATATAATCCCTGAGCCTAAAACAGTGTTTGATGTGTAGTAGCAGCTGAGTAAATATTCATTATTTTGGTGATTGAGTTATAAAACAAATGATATCTTTTCCATTTTGTGTCGAGCATATTATAGAGTATGATAAGACTGTAGTAACATTGAAAAAGCTTCTGATATACCATTATATGCAAAAAGTAGGTTGAACTGACATCCCAGCCTGATATGAACACTGGACAGAAATGCAGCCATATATTTAGAGTGATTGTTCCTTGGTACAGAGGCATTTAAAGTTTTCTCTTCTGTGTGTTTCTACACAAAAAAATTTAGTACAATAAGCATATGTAGTGTTTGTACCAAAAAAAACACATAAATAAGTAATGCATGAGTTATTTATAGGAAAGTTATTCATTTGGTGGTTGATGACCTTTGGAGGGGCATGAGTCCATCAAACACGAGTGAAGTTGAGTTTCTCAAAAACAAGATCCAGTCAAGGATGTTTGACTTAGTCATGGTTCATGGATGAAGATGCAGGCCAATAAAGCTATAATTGAATCATGCTAGAGAATACTGAAGCTCACCTAATCAAAGTCAATTGTGTGTTCATGTTCTGACAAAAGTTAGATGGAAGTTTCTGAAGTTGTAATTTTGTTTCTATTAAACATCAGTATAAGAAAGAGTGCAAGTGCCTACTCCTAATGTTTCCAAGAAAGGCATTCAGAACGACTTGGGGTAATATAAAAAAATAAGGCTCAGAAAACAATTCTTTATCAATACGTCAAATAAGATCTTATTTTAACTGGAAAAAAAATAATTGCAGTTTGTTGCAGGTAGCTTAGAATAGTTTGGACTTTATTTCATAGGTGGTAGAAAGTCATTGAACAGTGTTGAGAAGGGGATATGAAATAGAATTTATTGTTAATTATCTGAAGAATCACTTCATTCCATATTTTCTTTGCCACTATGGAAATGTTTGTATGTATTTTCATGTATTTGTTATGTGTATGTTAATTATTTTTGACTATTTTCAATTCAGTGCAAATGTTCTAAAGCATGTAATTGAGAGAAAGTAAATTTAATTCGTAATTAATTAATTTTGTTTCTACACAAAAAATTTTAGTACAATAAGCATATGTAGTGTTTGTACCAAAAAAAAAAAAAAATACATAAATAAGTAACGCATGAATTATTTATAGGAAAGTTATTCATTTGGTGGTTGATGACCTTTGGAGGGGCATGAGTCCATCAAATACGAGTTAATTAATCGTAAAATTAATTCGTAATTTCTACCCAGGGCCAAATAATGCTTCCAATTGTTTGTGGGGTTTTGCTGTTGTTGTTTGTTTGTTTGTTTGCTTACCTTACTATATTCTTGGATGAAGAGTATCTTAGTGATGGAAGTGACTTATCCATCATCTCCCCTCATACCTATTGTTACCATCTTTAATATATCCTTTAGAGGTAATCCTTTTAATTTTTCTCCCAAATTCATTCAATTTGGGGGTAATATTAATTGTAAAAAAGTGCTTGGTTTTGATGAGACAATGATTGTTTCCCACATCAAAAAATAAAAGGGGGATCCAAAAGATAAATTTGATTTTGTGGAAGCATTATCTTATTTATAAACATATTTTGTTTATTACTTGCCTTCTTGGATTCTCAACTTACTAAGAGCTCAGTCATCTAATGCCTCTGAAACTAGGTAGAATTGTGGCTAAAGTGCCCATTTTATTAAGCAGCTTCAATCATCTTTTCAAAGAAGTTATTCTTTGATTGGCAGTTATGCCTGATTTACCAGGGCTGATTATTAGCTTAATAACCAGTGAATCAGAAAGCAAGATTCAAACCAGGATGGGGAAAAGTCAAATTAAATTAGTATCTTAATATTGCCGAACCACCTCCTACTTTAAGTACAAAAGGGGGAAGTGTTGATTAAACATTTTAATTGATGCATTCATTTATTTATTCAACTGCTCATTGAATACTTAACGTATGAGGTACAGCACTAAATTGATTTCATCGTGTATTTCATTTTCAAGCTATTTTGGGGCTATTGTGTAGTAGAGTCAATCAAAAAATGATATTTTTATTCCTCTAATATGATAGAAGATTTTTGACATCAACATTTATTTACCCATAAGAAATATGCTACTTATATTGTTCTACTGAGGAATGCTGATGATTCTTTGCACTTATTTAGATCTCCTTCTTGGAAAGTTCCATCTATATTTAGATAAATATAATCATAATATACCATCTGCAAAAGGGGAAATTAGCATTTTGCAAGAAACAGTAAATGAGCAGGGTATAGTTAGAATAATAAAAATACTTAGAACCGTGAATATTGAGCAATAAATACTCTTCTCCATTTGATACTTTCCTCAAAGGGGTGAATCTTAACAGTCACAAAGCATGTTAGGCAGAAAATACTTTCAACATCTATATTTCATTAAGTAGCCATATTTCTCTATTGTTATTTTTAAATTCCTTCCTCATTGCATAGTCCAATTAAAACTTTTAGACTTGAAAATGTGAGTGATTATGCTTAGCTAAATTTGAGAGGGAGAGTGAATCACAGATGGGCAAAATCACAAATCTTATTGATTAGAAATGTTTAAAACCTTAATTTTCAAAGAAGAAATAGCTTTTTTTTTTCTTTTCGTTTCTAGACACATCAGCCAAAGGTGTAATTTATAGTAGATCTCCCTGCCTCAAGTCCTGAAAAGCAGGCAGATTTTCAGACAGAACTTGTTTTTATCACACGGATTGTTCAAAAACAGAATGAGATTTGTTGCAAAGGCACAGACTGCTGCTTGGAAGGTATTCTTTGGTGTTATAGAAAAAATATAAACATGTTCAGTGCCCGGTGAGTGGGATTTCATTGCCTCTGAAGTCTCTTTATCATTCTATAAGGTGACAAATATTGAGATGCTAGACAGAGATGAAATGGTGTCGATAAGACAGCCTCAAATGATGTCTTAAAACTCATGAACCCTTTCTGCAAGGAGAAATGAGTGTCGAGGGATGTAAGCCTGGATTGGTCAAAAGCCCCTTTCCTTCTCTGTCTGTGGATACTGAGCTTTTCCCCACATTCACTTGCAAGTGAACCTCAAGATCATCTCAGAGCTGCGGCACCTGAGACTGGAGAGAAGTGCTTTGAGATATGGCTGGAAGATATCACTGGAATGTTCCGAACCACAGTCCAGAGGCCCAGCAGGAAAGCTCAAAGGTAGAGTTACCCAGGACAGAAAAACTTCCAGTACTCCTAGGTCAATGCCCAAGAAAAATTGGTAACCTGGAAAGCTGCTAGAACTCGTGTAGAATTTTAGCCTAGGCAATAAAACAACAGCAACAACAACAACAACAACAACAACAACAACGAAGGCAATAGGATTCCAATAATGTACCGTTATTGAGGCTTTTGCAAAGGGAACAAAGCAATGTGTAACCAAAAGGAGAAATGGGACCTAGCTCAATGGCAACAACAAGGCATGACAGGGGCCATTTACACTGAAATGGGGCTGGAGAAGAAACCAAGTCAAAAGCAAACAAAAATACTCTGCCTACATGGGTAGACTCAAACCCTCTGGAAGCCTTCAGTATTTACTCTTCTCATTGATAATAGCTTAGAGCCCTGTCTATGCCAGCATTAACTGGGGAGTTGGTTGAAATACAAAAATGTCCAAGCCTTGTCTGTCTGGCCTTTCAGATAGCTTTCAGGGTCCAGATGGGATGACAGGCACACTCATTTTTATATCTTGTAGCAAGTGGCCACACATGGAATTGCAGTCTCCACTTGAAATATTATTTGCTTGTATTGTCTGCATGGAGTAGACCAGGGACTATAGGATTATGGAGAGAGTGGCCACCAGGGGACCAGTGTCATAGCAGTGGTTCTCCTAATGCCATGGGCATAAGAGCTACCTGGAGAGCTGGCTGCAACTCAGTTTCCCGAACTTTCTTTCTAAACATTGTGATTCAGTGGGTTAGGGTAAGGTCTTTAAATTCACATTTCTAACAGACTCCCAGAGCTCTGTTTTCAAGCACAAGTGTGTCTGGCAATCACCCGCAAGCCTTCTTAAACTCTGTGTGCTTGCTTACCTGCGGTGTGTAGGATGGAGTGCCAGAGTTTGCTCAGGTGGGGGGGGATGGTGACTGGGCAGGATCTGCTGATGTAGGGCATAATCCTCCAGAAAACTAGCAGTCGCTCTAGCCTGGAAGGGAAGTATCCAGCTCTAGCTGGGTAGCGCTCCTAATGTATGACTTGGGACACAAGAGAGCAGAAGTACCCAGGACCTTCTTGGGAAAATACTCTTAAGCTAAGATTCTGACTCCACTGACGCAGAAACTAAGGTTGTCTGGAGGGAGGGTGAGCAGGTACAGGGAAACCTTCTGTGGTTCCTTCAATGAAGAAGTTTGCATTCATGGGATTGGGCCCTGCCATGGAGGGCTACACAGACTGGGCATCCGGTGCACTCTGGATGTCCCCATGAGTAGTTACCCATTTCCCTGACAAGTTCTGCTTGAGCCTCCTGTCGGTGGAAATGGACTGTTGTCTGACACAGTTTCCCCAGATACAAGGCAGGCCACTGTGCAAACTCTGGCCTTGAAAGGGATGCTGATGTTCTTCCGATATCTAGCCAGTGAAATGGAACTGGAAAAAATTCAACAGGAGTCAAAAAGAGGGGTGCTAACTGCACACCTGCAGGTCAAGTAAAAAGGGTGGGCAGTAAATCAGAGAAGGAAGGTGGGGTACCAACTGTCCCACCCAAGGAGCCGAGCCACCTGGGAGGCTTGTGGAGAACACAGACCACATATCAAGGAAAAGAAAAGAATTGTCTTGGTGGGTAAACATCTACCCCATAGAAGCGATTCCTGCATAGGAAGGATGAAAAGCCTGCCTGAGATGGAGACAGTTTTCATGGCCCCTGGAGATGCATGCCCCACACAGTTTGGATCTGCTGGGCATGTGGAAACTACTGTTCTCAAGGGCTCTACCGGGGAAAGTATTCAAAAACTTCTTTGATATTCTGTTTACCTTCTACTCACCTATTCTTTAAGGTGCTACCACATGTCCCAATAACGATAAAAATAGTAAAATAAATAACAGGAAGGGTCACTGGCTCTTCTGTTCAACCATTCCTTAATAATATACCACCACACATGTTGGGCTCCTGTGGAAAAGAGTGTGTCCTTGACCATTGTCCTCCTTCTCAGGATCTGGAGCTGTAGGTTTGGGCTGGGGTATGATTTTCAACTCCACAAGGGGCGATTGGCAGACACACACCCTAGGGGCCCGGCTCCTAGTTGCTTCTCCCACAGCAGCAGCGACATCCTGCCTCTGTCATATTTTCCATCCCATATTCTGTTATTCCCTCATCCCTAGACCCTGTCTTCCCTCTCATTAATGTCAAGATTATAATGAGTATAAACTAATCAACTATTTTGTTTACATTACTATCTGAGAACAAAAGCTGACAGGATCATCCTACTGAAAGAGTCCTTTTATCAATCTCCATGTATAACCTGAGTTGAAAATGACAAGATAAAACTTTATTCTTTCCTAGAGTTTAGTAATTGAAATTACCGGAAACTGAGTGCCGAGTCTAAATGAAGCGACACTTATTAAGAAGAGGTAATTGAAACCAGGACACTCAAGGATGCTTATCAAATATGTTAGAACCTCATTAATTCAGTTCCTTCATATGAAAAAAAAAATCCTACAGGGCTCTTAATTATTAATATGTTCAAATATTATTTTTCCCCAAATTAGTCATGATTGAGAGGAAACCTACTTAAAGCAAAATCTATTTAAAATATTCAAACTTAAACATTTATTAGAAGGCTCTTAACTTCGAGGAATAGAAATTAATTATATATGTTAGAAGTTCTTGATACTTATACAATATTTATGAGGTCTAAACAATGAGATGTATGTCTTCATGAGTTATCTGATTTCATTCACTAGGTACTTCCCATATCCCACATTTTACTTCTAGTAATATATTTTATATTTGAAATTACTAGACTGACTTTGAATCACCTCCTAAAATATACTTGATTTTTAAATACTTTCTCTCTTTCTGCTTAAAACTCAACTTCTTCTCTTGTTCCTACCTGTTCTCCTTACTGAGTTTTCTGTCTCGGTGTGTGGCCGCTCCTATCCTTCAGTCACTAAAGGCAGAAACAGGCTTTCATGCGTCACTTCATCTCACTTCTGTAATAATCCAATCCCTAGTTCAATAAATTCTGCTGCCAGCTAACTGCAGATTGTGGCTGAATTTGTGCCCCCGTCAAGTCTAATTGTAATTCTTCCAGTATCCCTTTGATGTGTTTCTACCTGCCACTAGGATTTTTTCTTTTCCTTTTTGCTCACCACATGTCGTATTTATTCACCTGATACATTTTATCAATTGATAGGACATGATACAGCCCTGCTTACTGAGTTAAAAAAAACTCAGTAAGTTCTCCCAATTGCCCCCGATTATATAAACCAAATTCCTTAGCATGCCATCTAGAATTCTTCATCGTTAGGTCCTGTTTTACACTGTACTTTTCTATTCTGATGTCTCCTGGGCTCCCTAGATATACATTCTGTCTTTCTGTCTTTTGGACTCTCTGCTTTTCCTAATTATATCTGGTCATCTCAAAGCTTTGCAAGTGCTTGTCCATTTTTAGTGACTTTCTCTCATTTGCAAACTCTTTGTCATCTTTTAATAAACAACTCAACCATCACCTCCTCTTAGAGGTTTTTCTTATATCTCCCCCCACCCCCCATCTTCCCTCTCCCCCCCCCCGACATGTTAACGGGGTCTAACTCTTTTATAGCAAGAATATGTAATCCTGATCTTTTTTTTTTTTTTTAATACTTTGATGGTGTTTCTCATTCTTAATACTATTCTCTAAGCAGGATGAAGACAATGTTGAACACATAATTCTTGCAATTAAAGAAGAGTTTTGAGAGGGGTGCTCAGACTGGCCCAAGAGAAGAAGCAGAACCATCTTCAAGTGCTTGACAATGGTATCAATTGAAAAGAAAAGTAACTGGTATATGTAGCCTCAGAGATTTGAAGAGGACTGATGGGGTGATGTTACAGAAAGGTAAGTTATTCACTCACTCCTGCATGTACGTAACTCGTAAATAATATTGGCCACTGAATAGTGACTTTAAACCTTTCATGTATATTACATATGCAATGCCAGCAGAACATGTCTGTCAGCTGAAGTCATTAATGATGTACCTAAGGAAAGGATATGTCAATAAAAACTAAAGTCATTAAGTCATGGAGGACTGACAGAGAGACAATTCCAGAGGCAAAAGTTCATCATGCTTTTCTAAACCCTTTACGGGAAAAAAAAAAAGTCCCTTCCCAGATTAAATAATATGTTCAGTCAGCCTTGCGGTAGGAATTTAATTTAGAGAGGTGTACAAAACTATCCGAGACTAATAATATTAACTTTTAATCATCATATAATGTAGCTCCCATTGTCGAGGCTGTTTATAGTACAACCTCATTAAAATTTACTGTATTTCGGGGAGAGTCTTTACTAGTTGAATTGACACAAAGATTTAGTTTGCCTCGCAATTACAATTTGAATTTTAAGTTACAAATTGACTCTGTCAATCAGTCTTCTGTGATTTGGTTAGTATGAGTAAGCATCTGGAAATCTTATCAACTCTGGAACACAGGTAAAATTAATTTTATGAGTAAGAAAAGAGAAGAGGAAAACCATGAACAGTAGAAGTTTCACAAAAAAAGATGGTGTCAGGATAGCAAGGATAGCCAGGCAGCTTTAGAAGTCACCCTTTTGTCTTTTCATAGCCTTTACACAGAAGGAGAAACATTTGAATTTTACCAACAAGGTAATGGAAACTGAGAGGGAAGTGAGAAATGCCAACAGTGCCATCCAAGAAGATATCCTACCTTATACTCCATCTGTGATGGATGTCAGGTCATTTGCAGAGTTCCCATGTAGCTCATAAATACAGATGGCAAAGGAGGGGCACCTGTGTGGCTCAGTCGGTTAAGCGTCTGACTCTTGGTTTCAGCTCAGGTCATGATCTCATGGTTCGTGGGTTCAAGGCCATTAGCGGGTTCTGCACTGACAGCATGGAGCCTGCTTGGGATTCTCTCTCTCCCTCTCTCTCTCTCTGCCCCTTCCCTGCTTGTGCTCTCTCTCTCTCAAAATAAAATAAAATAAAATAAAATAAAATAAAATAAAAAGAAATAAAGATGCAAAGGAAAGGTGGAAGGACTCTCGGAACTCAGAATCTTTAGATAGGACATTCATCAAAGAAAAAAAAGAAATAATTTACAAGACTAGTCTTTCTCAACCATAGTACATTGGTTAGCAGATCATTGAATTTCTTACCTAAATGTGTAGTATTATTGCTTTTTGTAAAAGAAAACTTGCAGTCACATAGGACACATTTTGTTTTTTTTAATTTGGTGTCCTCAAAAATTTCGAAGAAATTCCACAGGGATATTCTTTAGAATTTTAGAATAAACCCGTTCCTTTAATATGAAAAAAAATCCCATTTGCTTTATGAAATTATCATGATACTCTCAGACCTGCAATATATAAATACATGTAAGCTTTTTGACTACCTGTCATCCATCAGCGATAATTTATTTCTGCATACTTCAAGCATAACTCAGTCCCAGCTACTCCTTTTCTGTCTCTATTTTACTATTTCTCCCACAGTCCTGGTACAGTAATGTAAAGTAATTTAATAACTTTTAGTATAGGAGCTGAGGGCAGGTCGACCCCAAGATGGGCCACTTTAGCATGAAGACTATTCTGAGTGAAGGCAACTGAGACCCTATGGGCTCAAGAGAAACTTTTGCCTCTCTTTCAACTACAGAGGAGAATATAAATTGGGGGCCTTTCCCAGAATAAGGGTTACTAGCAAAGATGAATTTTATCTGAGTGACCCATCTATATGGCAGGGTAAACTTTTAATTGCCAAACATCTGCTCTTTTTTTTATCACCCTGTGAAGTAGATACCTTCCCTCTGAAGTCCCAGACCTCTGCCCCTTTCTCCTTACTCCAGGGTGACATATACACCTCATTTTGCTTGACTGCCTTTGGAATTTCCAGGTCTGTGTGGATTCCCTGTGGGTATGCTACTAAATTTGATGTTCTTCTGTTAATCGGTCTCTGGTTAATTCAAATCTTAGTCCAGCTAAAAGGACCTCGAAGGGGGCAAGGAAAGCTTGCTCCCTGACAGTTGACTTGGTTGGCAGGATACTTTTACACTGCTCGCCCCAGACACTGAAGCTGCAGTGAGACCTCCTTGGGACATCTGACTTACAGCCACAGAAGGTGAGATTACTTACCGTGTCAGCCTCCCTGGAATCGCCCTCTGCAGAGTCTGATGGAAGGGGAGTAGTGACAGTCCTCTTTCTCTCTTTCTAATTTTAAATTAGTGGAAGAATTTGTGAAACTAGTTCCTTGGACTAAGCGACTCTTTAGTTAAATTTGGTAGCGTACTCTGGTTACTGATCCATTTCGTCCCATAGATGGTTTTTGTTTTCTTTCATCTGTGTCTCTCATGGTGTTTGTCATCTGTTGCTAAGGCACATTTTGGAAGCCCAAACCACAAAATTGCTGCACACAGGTCGGACATTTAAAAGCTGTTAGAGTGTTCACTACCTCAGGAAGCCTCCTGTGGCAGGATAAGTTGGTCTTAGAACTGGTTAGATTGACACTAGGTCCCCTGCCGACCTCAAGAAAACTTCCATGTAGTGAGGTGAACAGTAAAAAAACACATAGCTTCCAACCCCATGGCACACCCTTCCTAGGTATTAGTTTGGCTTCGAGGCACACAGAGTTTAGGTAAGATTTTTTTCTTTCATTTTGTCTATGTCCTTACAGCTTGCCTTTGTGACCAGTGAGAGTGTTTGGTCTCCAGCATCTGGAGGATGCACTTACCAGGGTGCAGCTTGGTGGCCAGTCCAATAGAAGAGGGTTTGAGTCTCTCTCTCTCTATCTTTTTGTCTGGATGTGCCTGCTCTCCAGTTTGTCCTTAGAGGTCCCAGCCCATAGGAACGTTTGTCATCTCAACCTTCATTGCTTGTTTGTGCTGGCAAGTCCCAGTGTTGTAGATTAGTGGGTCTATGACTGAAGGCATCTCAGTTTTCATGGGAAACCAGAGACACTGTTCTCACTACACTGTCCTTACTGTTTGTACAATGAAGTCTATTGCTTTCTTAGACAAATTCTTTGAGCAACTTTGGATCGTGGGGCTGCATCATTTATGCCCTCTCTGGATGCCTCTTGCATTGGTTAAATCATTAAAAGACAATTATTGGTTTGCAATGCTATTAATAGATCCTACTCATCAATTGCCAGATGATGGATTATTTAAATTGACTATATAATATATATATTATATGTAATATCACATGTATAAGAGTTCACAATTGTCATATTATTATAGTAGTTAGCCTTAGGTATTACTTTAACAAGATAAAAGAACAGAAATTAGACATAAGACAATAAATATCCCCATTCAATGTAAATTACCTTTCTTTCATTCTTTCTTTGAATTTCCTTCCTTGAAATCTAGACTCATCTGCCTGTTTTAACTTCCCTTTTCTTACAAGATTTACAGAGATCCCTCTGGCCTTATCTCCAGGTTCAAAGTATACAGATTTCTCATATAAATGCTGAACACCAGAAAATGAATTTAGCAAGAGCACCTGAGACTGATAATAAATTGCCTGATGTTGAAATGTTGGGGGTTCAGAGAAAATGTTCAAGAAAGAATTCTTGAGACATCTTCAAGTGCAAAAAGGTGGTTTTATTAAAGCACGGGGACAGGACCCATGGGCAGAAAGAGCTGCACTGGGGTTGTGAGGAGTGGCTGATCATATACTCTCAAGTTGGGAGGGAATTACTCTCAAGTTGGGAGGAAATTAGGGATAGCATAAGTCTCTAAAGAATTTTGGAAGCAAGTTTTCCAGGACCTTGGGGGGCTAACTGTTGTTAGGAAAAAGTCCTTTATTACTATCTAGTAAAACCTTAGTCATGGGACTCTTCAGATGTATATCGGTGAGCCGTATGTTTGGAGGATGATTGATAACATATATCTTGAGGGGCTGGAGATTAAGAAAGTTTCCAAAGGAATTTCTGTTTATTAAAGAAGATTACAGGATCCTGGAGGTCAGGATAATATTAAGCTAAGATTGCCTTCTGCCCTTAGCAAAGTATTAACACTGAGGCAGTTGAGTTCCTAGAGGAAGGTCACTCTACCTGTCTCAAGGACTTGTCAGTGGGCCGTAAGCTCTAAGAAAATTTATTTTTTTCCCTTTTGCCTCCATTCCCCACATTATCCCCCACTCCCCACCACCGAACAATTTTGAACCTTTAATCTTTAAGGTTGCTGGGGGTGGAAGGTCTTATCTTCTGTAATTTCTTCCTGATGAATAGGGGCGTAGAGATGTTCCTACCTATGTGTCAACATTGGCCAGTTGGGAACTTACGTATATAGGAGTTACAAAAGGCAGAGGCAGAGGCATGCAAGGGAGACAGCATGTATGGGTCTTCCCAAGTGGAAAGGATCGTCTGTAGGCTTGAAGTTATAGCAGTGTAGGACCCTCCCTACCAGGTGGAGAGACATGGGAGAAATCAGCAAAACACCATTAGGATAACAAAAAGAAAAAGAAGCCCAAATAACAGTCCTTTGATATTTGACAAAAACCCTCTTCCAGTCCAGGAGTTTAACTGATCATTAAAGGAAAGAGAGGGGTCATTTGAAAGTGTCAGTTTGACTATTCATGTCAGTTGGAAACCCAGAAATATTTTTGTGGTAATCTGGTTTGTATCCACAGCATTTTATTTTTGTGAGGGCACAAGTTCCACCTTGCACAAGAGTTAAAACCTCTAATGCCATTCTGCTTTGTAAAACTGCTTTATGCATTTGTGTTACTTCAGTATTTAATAGGGAAATGCTATTTTGAATGTCATTAGGGCTCTGACTATGTACTTATTAAGCGCTTCCATGTGCCAGACAACATCCTTCAGTCCTAAAGGGGGAACAAAGGTGGATGCTAGGTAGTCATACAAATAAAACACAGAACGTGTCCACTGTTGTTTCAAATTTGGAAGGTTGGCTGAGTTGGTAATGGTTTTAATAATATGTCTGTGCATCCAGGCCAAACCCAGGGTGCAGCGACCTTCCAGCCTGGGGGAGGCCATAACCACAAGTTACAGCAGCATAGCCATTGGGTCCCATTAGGAGCCAGACATCTAATTATGGGCCTCCTTGAACTGCAGTCAGGATATGAAAGGCCACTTGGTTTTGGAGGGCTACGTTTTGAATTTGTGGGTGACTATGAGTTGGATTTGGTTAAGAGTGACTGTTGTATGCTTGGCTAAAGCCTCTCTTTGCAATTTTACATCAGTAGAGGTGGCTCCAAGGACAAATACGACTATAGGATAGAACATTCAAGAAGCCCTCTTTGTTTGATGTCTAATCTTAATGATATCCTAATTATGAGGAATCACTGGATGAGAAGAGACTTGTCTCAGGTGATAAGGGCATCCCTAAGTGTGTTATCCAATCCAATCATAAGGAAAGTGGGATCATCTATTATCTCCACGAGTCCATAGTTAACCCCATGGATTGGGGTATGCTCTGGCTTTTAAGAGAAATTTGTCAACCCAGCCACACAGAATTGATCAAGGTGATAGCTGAGTTATGCAATTGTGGAAGAATTCATCCCATGTTCCTGCTGTTCAAATGGTCATATGCCCATGCAGTCCCATTATTTTCCCCACAGAAAAACAGACATGAGGATTGTGTATACATGAGCTATTGTGGCAATTTCTCTGAAGTTTACCTCAAGTTGTCTAGCTTAGGCAAACAACATTCAGAGACAATCACAACTAGCACGCATCTGCAAAGATGTGTTGCTGAAACAATTTTTCTCTCTAAAATCAGCCTTGTTTCCAGAGCTAGCCCAATTGAGACTAATTCGTTTGCAAAACAAGTTTGATGCTAATAAACTTGGCCTAATTATTTACATAAGCTTGGCAAGAATAGCAACTGGCCACACAGATCTTTTAAAAACCTCTTTGCTGGAACTTTTAAAAGGAATATACATTGAACTTTTAGTAGCCTCTCTAGGCCAGAAACTAAGCCAAGTCCTTGCCATCAGACATGTGCGCAATACCTACAGATTTGGGAGAATTCTTCTTCACGAGGTCCACAAAGTATCCACAGTTTCCTGCACCTGCCAGGTGCTGCTGGGAATTCTGTAAGTAGGGTATTGTACCAACATTTCTAAGGAGACTTATGGCTCCATGTTTCATAAAGGCAGCCTCAAGTCCTTGAAGCCATCTGGTCGTATCTGAGTCCATGCATGTCTCTCTCAAAATATGACAATCCATTCAAAGCCTTGGTAAAATAACCAATGTTTCGAATGGTGTCCCGTTACAGGGAGAACAGATTCTTATTGAATTTATGCAAACATTATGATGGCCATGGAAGAAAGAATACTCACTGTGACTTTTTGAATTTGAGAGAGTTCAGGTGGAGAGAAAAGTTAAATGCCTTTATTGTTCACAAAGGAATATTTTGTCACATTTCTGTAAGTCATAGATATCTTAAGAGAAAGTTTCCTTAATCTGGAAGAGCAGACGTTAGAGAACCGGCAATGTTTCAAACAAGACTCACAAAATTATAATCATCTTCAGTTCATTTAGTCCCATGTTACTAATTCTTGTTCAGTTTGAATGAGGCTTTTTAATTCTGAAAATTCTTATCCATTTCAGTTTTATGATCTTGAAGATATCAAATACCTGTATTTGTCTTGAAAGTCCTTTTTATGAGTCTCCTTGAAGGTGAACTATGCTTTGTAAGAGCATCGGAATTTATAAATGACAAAAAAACCCCTCAGAAGTGGACATTGTTAATGATCTGATATGGGAGTTCATTATGATGCAACTGACAAGGAAATTTGGTTATTTCTGTGACACAGAACACTTCAAAAATCAGAATATTGAGTGATGCCCTTATACCAGAAGGGAACACATCAAATAAACAAGCCTAATTTGTCAAAGAGACTTCATTTGTGATTTAAATCTGGGGGAAGTTTGTTAAAACCTTAGAAAGTTAAAGCACATGCCTAAATAAGATTATAGATTATTGACCACCTGCTAAAGACAAAACAAAACTGTTTTTTCTGGGAAGACAAAGAAAAGAGAAAACAGCTTTGTTTACATTTTCTTATCAAGAGCAGACCAACAATTCAAAAAAAGTTTTCTTTTTAACAGAGAGAAAGCAGATTTTCAATCTTATACAAGTGTACTTTTTTTTTTTTTTTTTTTTTAATTTTTTTTTTTAACGTTTATTTATTTTTGAGACAGAGAGAGAGACAGAGCATGAACAGGGGAGGAGCAGAGAGAGGGGGAGACACAGAATCGGAAGCAGGCTCCAGGCTCTGAGCCATCAGCCCAGAGCCCGATGCGGGGCTCGAACTCACGGACTGCGAGATCGCGAGATCGTGACCTGAGCTGAAGTCGGACGCTCAACCGACTGAGCCACCCAGGCGCCCCACAAGTGTACTTTTAAAATCCATTCATTACAACCTTAGTCCATCTTGACCACAGATAAAATTCCTTTCCAAAGATTTCTCTTCACAAACCTTCTACAACTTTTTTTTTGTGTTCAGATTTTGTCCCAAGCCATGGCTCTCCAAACAGCCAGTCTCACTTAGGACAAAATTACTTTCTTTTACCTTCAACAAAAATGTGTTTCCATTCCTTGGATCTTTCTTACACATACAGAGTTGCTTCCCTTATTTCCAACAATCTAATTCACACTTAGCAGAATTTTAACTCTCAACAACCTTAGTCTCCAGTGAAAATTAAGTAGTAACCAATTGTGAACTGTTACACCAGAATTCTTTAAATGGCGAATTTATGAACAGATTAAACACAAAGCAAGTTTTTCAACAGACCCAAATATCCTTGGTTTCTCTGCAATAAGAAGTCAAAAACACAAACCTTATGATTAGTGATAAATGCTTTAGTATGTTATTCTATTTGGAAAAGACCTAGATGTCTAAAGAATTTAATCCTAATTTATCATCCAAATACAACTAACTTTAAAGTTTCAGGTTACCAAAGACTGTGAAAGCTATCTTAACAATTACCCATGAAAACTTTGAGACAGACAAAATTAACCATCATTTTAAGTCACCTTTTTGGTAAAAAAAAAAAAAAAAAAAAAATTATTTGCATCGGAGATAACATGAGCTTATTTGACCTTTAGTAAACCTCGGTTATAAAATTTTCATATTTAGTGCTGATAAATCTAAAGCCATGTCTATTTTAATTAAACGAACAAACTAAACTAGTTTAAATACTGAATTATGTTCCACTGGTTCCAATCAAAAGTCAATCAATTTGGTCTCCGTTGTCAACTTTTACCTGGTACACCGGTGGGGAAATCTGAAGTGGGCACTGTTAAGTCTGAGGGGGTGCTCTTCACTGCTTGACAGCGAGGGTAGTAGGAGGAGCCAATGGTGCCAGAGGCACAGAGGATAGTGTAGAAACCAGGTATGTTGGCTGTAGCCAATGTGGTGCAGAAACAGGACGAGGGCATGCAGAAAAGGCAATGTGCACCAGCAGGCAGAGAAAAAGGGTTCCTGGTTCTAAATCTCATCAGCGTGGACAGATAAGCAGATACCACGTTTTTATCTTTGTGTTTTGTTTTCCCACCAAAATGGAAATATGCAGTCCATGTTAGGCCAAAAAAGACAGGAAACTTCCCAAAAGAAAGGTAGTTTTTGGCAGCTGCTTGGCAATATGCCTTAAAGTTCCCATCCCGAGGTAGGCTAACCACACTTGGCTCCAATTAGAGCCATTATAGTCCAGGAAATGAATGAGGGAGAAGCCCCCCCATCTATTAGGAGGAGGAAAAGTGAGAGAGGAGCAGTGTCCCTTTTATTAGGGATGGCTCATGATTCCTCCAGCAATTTGGTTCTATCAGGAATAGGCTAATTAGATAATTATCATCCAATATATCAGGGGGGAGTTTACTGGCCTGGTTAAGTGACCAAACATGTTCTGCAAGAAACTGTTAGGTCCAGGTCCTAATTTAGAGCCCTGAAGCCCTGGACCTAGGGTAACTCTGTTCATTTGTCCTGTTTCTTACAAAAGAGATCTAACTGATAGATCATACTGAGGCCATGCAGTGCTACAGGAGAGCAGTCCTTTCTTAAATTTTGCAATCCAAGTTGTTTCTAGTGTATTAAAAGGCATTCCAAGGGAAAGTCCTGGGGAACTGAAGAGAGAAGGTCCATTACCAAAAATTCCCCCTGACTCCTGGACAGCATCCCACACAGGATACGTTAGAGGGTCCGGGTGTCAAAAGTCACTGGAGGCATCCCTCAAACGAAATCGCTATTGATCACCATCCTGCCCTAAAAGGCCCCACAGGAAGAATGCCAGCCCCCCACCTCCGCCTTCCCCATTGTATCCTAGATTACAGATGGGTGCCTGGTGAATCGACCGAAACATCATGATACCTTGCTGTGAAGGCCATGCTCTTTTTAACCCATTGAAAACACTAGAAAAGCTTTGCAAGGGCAAATTACCCAGTTTTGTAATTTAAGTCGTTAATAGAGGACATTGGTGGAAAACAGCATGGAAAGAAATCCATAATGGTCTAAGAGACATTCCAACACATGTAGTCTTTACCGTCAGTTTCCCTAGGAAATGTCCCCAGTTGGCTTTTAATTCAACTGGATACTAGTTTCAGCGACTCTGAGTGAAGTCTTGTCATCAGAAGTGGGTAGACCAGAGATGTGAAGGGGATAACATTAGACCAATGAAGGAAACTCACACTGGAGTCTTAAAGATCAACAGCCGTCCTGGTAATGTAGGTGGCTGTCTTGGGCCCAAGACAGATAGCTTGTATAAGGGCAGGAATAAAGAGAGGGCATCAAGTTTCCGGGTCTTATTACCCTTCTGGCCATGGTGCAAACTTCACAAAACTCAGCTTTTCTCCGCCCTGTAGAGTAGTTACGGGCTAGAGGTTTCTCGCCTAAGCAATCGACATGAAAGTGTCCCAATAAGATCATACTCCTTGGAAAGCCTGTGAAATGAAAATAGAAGGAGAGAAGAGAAAATGCTCACCAGGTTTGAGCTGAGGCTCAGTGTCCATATGAAAAGACTTGAAGCCCCAAGTAAGAGCCTCAAATGATGTGGTAAGTGTTGGGGTTCAGAGCTGATTGCCGAGAAAGAATTCTTGAGACATCTTCAGTGCAAAAAGATGGTTTTATTAAAGCACAGGGACAGGACCCATGGGCAGAAAGAGCTGTACTGGGGTTGTGAGGAGTTGCTGAATATATACTCTCAAATTGGGAGGGGGTTAGAAAGACCATAAGTTTCTAAGGAATTTTGGAAGCAAGGTTTCTAGGACCTTGAGGGGCTAGCTGTTGTTAGGAAAAGGTCATTTATTACCGTCTAGTAAAACCTCAGTCATGAGACCTTTCAGATGTATATCAGTGGGCCATATGCTTGGAGGATGATTGTTAACATACATCTTGCCGGGTAGAGATAAAGGAAGTTTCCACAGGAATTTCTATATGTTTAAACTAGACTCGCAGGATCCTGGAGGTCAGGATAATGTTAAGCAAATGTTGCGTTTTGCCCTTAGCAAAGTATTAACACTGAAGCAGTTGAGTTCCTAGAGGAAGGCCACTCTGGCTGTCTCAAGGCCTTGTCAGTGGGTTGTGGGTTAGAAGGAGGTTTAATTTTTTCCTTCTGCCTTTGTTCCCCACAATACTCCTACCTTCTCAGGGCTTTATAAACAGGCTCTGCTAGCCTCAGGCATTCTTATACAATGTCCTTTGTAAGTTTATCTCAGATCCCATCCCCCACAAGAAACAAATCTGTTCTCTCTGGACAGTAGCAGATTTTTTTTTTTTTTTTTTTTTTGCCTATTTATTTATTTATTTATTTATTTTAACGTTTATTTATTTTTGAGAGACAGAGAGAGACAGAGCACGAGCCAAGGAGGGGCAGAGAGAGGGAGACACAAAATAGGAAGTGGGGGTCCAGGTTCTGAGCTGTCAGCACGGAGCCTGACGCGGGGCACGAACCCACAAACAGTGAGGTTATGACCTGAGCCAGAGGCTTAACTGATTGAGTCACCCAGATGCCCCAGCACCAAATCTTAAATTACAAAGCTCTTCCACCTCTGCTTTCAAAAGATCCTTCTGAACTTAGGGAGTAATTAGAAATATTATCTCACTATTTTCACAATCCCCTTCTGAGGAAATAGATGACCAGAATTTCTCCTAGGTCCTCCTACAAATGGTTTGTAAAAGGCCAATATCCAGGTGTTAATAGAAGCCAACTTTGAATTGTGTACCCAGGAAGAAAGCTTTTGTTAAAATGTGGTATATGTAGTTTATAAAAGCATAAATCGTTGGGTTTCCACTTTAGTTGAAATTCTCCCTGATACAAAGAAGTAAATTTATTAAAAAGATGACTCAATGGGGTGCCTGGGTGGCTCAGTCGGTTAAGCATCCGACTTCGGCTCAGGTCATGATCTCGTGGTCCATGAGTTCGAGCCCCGCATCGGGCTCTGAGCTCAGAGCCTGGAGCCCGTTTCAGATTCTGTGTCTCCCTCTCTCTCTGACCCTCCCCTGTTCATGCTCTGTCTCTCTCTGTCTCAAAAATAAATAAATGTTAAAAAAAATTAAAAAAAAAAAAAAGATGAGTTAATCCATTGAAATTGAAGCTGTAATCCAGGTGTTTGAGGAACTAGAAACAACTGTCCTTATCTTACAAATGTCTACAAAAACAGAAATACAACTCCGGAAACAATTTAAAGTCCACTTATCTTGATCATTCTCCACAACTTGCCTACTCCTCTGAAAATGTTTGTGGCTATTGCTAAGAAAAATAACAAATAAATAAATACAAATAAATAAATAAATAATGAGATAGCGAAACAAAATTGTTTTGTCCTTTAAATAAAAAATAAATTTTAAATAGCAATCACTCTGAAACTTTAGAAAAAAAATTTTTTTACACTATTTCTCTTTCCATTGAAATTATAAATCTTATGATGTTTTTGAAATATAACATAAGCCCACAGTCTCCTGATACTGGAAAAAAAGTATATATATATATATAGAGAGAGAGAGAGACAGAAGAAAAATATATAGATAAGATATATATATATAGAGAGAGAGAGAGAGAGAGGAGAAGAGGGAGAGATAGAGAGGGAGAGGCAGAGAGAGAAAGGAGAGAGGGAAAGAGAGAGAAAGGGAGACAGCAAGAAGAGAGAGAGAGGAGGAGAGGGAGAGGCAGAGAGAGACAGAAGAGAGAGAAAGAGAGAGAGAGAGAGACCTTTTAAAAAATTCAAACTTCTAAAAATGCTCTCATGACCAGAGGATAGCGTCTCTGCTAACACGCTGATATACTCAATATACATCCACTTTGAAAAAAATTAAAAAAAGAAATCTTACTTTCTCTGTGCCTTTGTGATATAAATTTTCTACTCCCATCTTCTCTAAGACCTCAAAGCCATTTTTTTGTCATGCAAATACCCACTTTCTGGGCATTCTTATATATTCATATATATGCATATGTATCCACATATATATTCTTATATTTTTGTATTCTTATATATTAATTAATTAATTAAATAGAAGTGTTTAGAAATTGGGCCAGTAGTATCCTCTCCACAAATATTAGTTTACATCTTGCCTGTGTATTGTTTGTGTGTATCTCCATGTATGCTGTAAATATGAAATGCTCTCTTTATTTCTGAATGTCATTGCTAAAATTAATTTGTAAAAGAGCTCTATTTAATTGTTGTGAAAGGAAGCACCTGTACGGATTAGGCATCTTAAACCCAGAAAGATAAACACTAACCCAAATGTTTTTCAAGCTCATGTGATCTGGAAAAATATACAGTATTAAAGCTCATTTAAGGTTGTTGGTTTAATTAAAGTAGCTGTGTCTTTAGAGCCAACAACATTAAATATAAAACTTTTTTTCTGCTTGTGTTTAAAAGCCAAATAAATTCATGGCATTTATTTTGCCAAAATTTGTCAGAAAGGAAAAAAAAAAAAAAAAACCTTGGAAAAAATGGTTGACTTTAATACCTCATGAAGTTTTGTGGGTAGAGTGGGCATAATTGTTAAGAATAAGTAAATTAAATATATATATAAGAAAAATAAAATTTTGTAGGTAAGCTTTCAAATAGCCTTTAAAATCTTTGGTAATCTAAAATTTTAAAGTTTTGCTATGTTAAATGATGAATAAAATTAAATTTATTGATTATTTAGGTCCTTTCCAAATAAAATAATGAAACATTAAGTACTGAACAGGGTTTATATCTACTTGTCATATTACAGAGAAACTAAAGATAAATTTGGGTCTGTTAGTAAACAGTTTATGCTTTTTAAAAAGATTGCACTATGGAAAAATATATGTTTTTGAAAATTGTGAAATATATTCATAAATTTGTCAATCTAAAGAATTCTTGTATAACAGTTCACAATTCCTTACTACTTAGTTTTCACTAGAAACTAAAGTTTCTAAGCATTCAGAATTCTAATAAATGTAATTAAGACTACTGGAAATAAGGGAAACAACATTGTATGTGAGGAGAGTAAGATTTCTTTTGGTAAGAAAGAGTATTAAGAGTAAAATACATATTGGTTGAGGAAAAATAAAATAATGGTGTCATAAAATAAGACTGTTTACTTAAAGAGGAAAATTTAGGCCCAAGTATGAATGTAAAAAAGAAAGTTGTTGTAGAAGGTTTATGGAGAAAGAATCTTTGAAAGAAATTTGATGTGTAGTCAGTACTAGCTAAGATTAGGATATATTTAAATAAGTGAATTTTAATATCAAAAGTACATTAGTACAAAGTTGTTTTTGTTTTTTTGTTTTTTTGTTTTTTGTTTTTTTTTTTTTTTTGTTAAAAGTACAAACTTTTCCTGAACTATTGATCTGGTATTCATAAGAAATTATAAACAACATTTTTCTTTACGTTTTAAGTTATCTGCCTAAAAAACAAGATTCTGTTTTCCAAAATAATTTCTATGTTTATGAAGTCTTTGATAACTTAAGAATCCTGAGTCTTACTTTTGCTAAATTTGCTCACAACCATGTAACCTTCCGTATTTGCCTTTGATATCTTTTATTGTCCCTTTGGTTAAATGGATACTTAGGTATCATTTCATAATGATTTGGGATCCTATTTAATCAAATGTTCAAACTTTTTGATATTGTTGCACATACTTCCCAAAATCAAACTCTAAAATAGTCTTTTGACCACAATCTAACCAAAAGTTTCAAACAAGCCCTTGGTATGTTTCACAAAATTTTTCTTTTCTTGAAAAGTTAAACTAAGGAGGCTTATTTGGTGTTTTAAATTGCATGGGAAGCATTGCCAAATAAGTGATATTAAACCTTCTTAAGTTACATTTATGTAGATATGTTAGTAAGTGGTCTGAAAATTATAAGAAACTCCTAGAAATCTGATGTCCTGACATGTTATTATCTTGAAGTGTTGTATGTCACAAAAATAACCAAATCTTGTCAATTGCATTATAATGAACTGTAATCAGATCTTTCACCATGGCCATTTTTAAGTCTTTCTTCAGAGAGTTATATTTTTATTAAGACGCCTCTATAAAAATTTCCTCCATATATGCTTCATCTTTAGTGAGACTCATGGAAAAAACTCTGAGCATTGGCTTCTGATTGAGAAGAAAAATAAAAGCAAAATGTCACCGGCTGGGTGCTCCCTTGCATGCTTATGGCTTCTACAATCTTGCTTGCCTCCTGAGTCCACCAAATATCAGCATAGCACCACTGATAAAGGCCCCCTCCCCTTTTTCTTTTCTCTCTCTACCCTCTACGATCCCAGCCATAAAAAGAAACCATTGCAAGGTTGGGGGCTGGGCCGGCGCTGGTGTGCCCTAAACAGTCTATTCTGATTCCCGGAGTGCGTGTGACTTGTCTCTTCCTGGGTGCCCAGTATTTGCTGTAACATGATAACCTTAAGATTATAAAGCTGAACTAGGTAAAAATTTCCAGGAGTAGTGACAAAATTAGATTCAAGCAGAACGAGAATTAATAACATGAGACTAAATGGAAGAAGATATTATCGTTTTTATTGCTCTTTGTTTGAAACATTGCTGACTTTTAGAAAATGTTTTATTTGTCCAGATTTAAGAATCCGTTGTTTCTTAAGCTAACTGACATGGCAATTTGATCAAATGTACCTTCGTGAGCAAATTGAAATGTTTTTCTCCCGACCCGAGCCCTCCAGATTTTCAGTAAGCATTCTTATATGTTTACGACCATATATTTATTTGCATAAGTTCAATAACAATCTGTTCTTCTTATGTCAGGACGCAACTGGAAACATTGAGTGATTGTATTACCAAAGCTTTGACTGGAATGTCATATTTGAGAGAGACATACATAGACTGAAATATGCAGACAGCTTTCAGGAACTAAGGTTGACTTTATGTAGAGAATAAAGCCCCTTGGAAATAGCAGCCTGTTACCTTGTTTGCAGAGTTTCCAGCAGTTTTACCAGGTGAGTAAAGATGGTCATTTCCTGGCAGGTGCAGGAACCTCAGGATATTTGGGGGACATAGAGAAGAGTCAAATCTATAGGTATTGCAGGTGAAATCTAACGGCAAGCAAGTATTTGGCTTGGCTTCTGGCCTGCAGAGACTATTAAAAGTTCAATCTAGAGATTCCTTACGAGAAGTTCCAGAAAAGCAGGCTTTGAAGAGTCTATTTATCAGCCTCTAATCTTGCTGCACTTATGGAAATAATCAGGACAAGTTTTTGTGAAGCTAGACTTATTTTACAAACAAATGAATGTTCATTTGTCTATCTTTGGTAAAAATGAGGGTGATTATAGAGAGAAAATATGTTTCAATAGTGCATCTGTATAGATATTAGATTTTCATACTCCTCATTATAAACTGGACTGGATCCTGATTTCTTCTGGTGCCCTCCAATGCCTGGCCACAACTCGCCAAACTAATATTTTGATTTTTTTCCCCATTTTTCTGACTTGGAATCATTTGAGAACCAAAACTGCCCTTCTTGCCTGAAGCTCTGCAAAAGAAATAAAAACTGATGTAAACTCCAGAGAAATTGATGCAATAGGTCATATTTGGACAATCTCCATGCCTGTTGTTCAGTGGGCCACTCAAGACCGTCAGAGACATCTGAACTACAGAGTAGGAAGATCCATCAGATTGCCACTACTTGCCCTCATTTTTTTTTTTTTTTAATGTTTATTCTTGAGAGACAGAGAGACACAGAGCATGAGCTGGGGAGGGGCAGACAGAGGGGGAAACACAGAATCTGAAGTAGGCTCCAGGCTCTGAGCTGTCAGCACAGAGCCCGACGCAGGGCTCGAACTCAAGAACCGCGAGATCATGACCTGAGCCGAAGTCAGTCACTTAACCAACTGAGCCACCCAGGCGCCCCACCTGCCCTCATTCTATCTGAACTTGCTCCAAGTCTGACATCTAGAAGTCTTAACCGCTAAGCCCAGAACTCAGAAACCGGTTAAACACTTGATCCTATCATTAGCCATTGTGTTTCTTTGGTTCTCATAGAAATACCTCTTATTTAATACCTGATCACTTGAACCACAGGCCTAACTTTGAGAATATACATGCATCCCCATCTCTTGAGAAGGGTTCAGTGAGGTGAATGAAACAACCTGCCAGTTCAACTTTTAATGTGTGAAATTTCAAGGAAGTTTCAGAGGAGGGAACTTTAAGTCCCGAGGGCAGCCCATCTCAAGATGGACCACTGTGGGATGAAGATTATTCTCAGCTGAAGGCAATGCAGATCCTTTTGGCTCAAGAGAAACTTTTGTCTCTCTCTTAACTACATGAAGAACCTAAGTTGGGAACCTTTCTCAGAGTAAGGGTTATTAGCAAGGGTAGATTTTATCCGAGTGACCCATCCGTCTGGCAGGGCGAATATCTAAGTACCACATATTTGCTCTTCTTTCTATCACCCTGTGAAGTACCTTCCTTTCCTCCGAAGCCCCAGACCCCTGCCCCCTTCTCAGCCAGCAGGACCCTTGAAGGGAACGCAAATTCTTACTCCCTGACAATAATAGCAATGTTAAAAATTGCTTGAACATAGGAGTGCATGGGTGGCTCAGTTGGTTAAGCGTTCAACTTAGCCTCGGCTCAGGTCATGATCTCACGGTCTGTGGGTTCAAGCCCCATGTCCGGCTCTGTGCTGACAGCTGGGAGCCTGGAGCCTGCTTCGGATTCTGTGTCTCAGTCTCTCTCTGCTCCTCCCCCACTTGTGCTCTGTCTCGCGCCAGGGTGGCTTGGTCGGTTGGGCATCCGACTTGGGCTCAGGTCATTGTATCTCGTTTGTGAGTTTGAGCCCCATGTGTGGCTCCGTGCTGGCAGCTCAGAACCTGGAGCCTGCTTCAGATTCTGTGTCTCCCCATCTCTCGGCCCCTCCCCTGCTCATGCTCTCTGTCTCTGAATAATAAATAAACATTAAAAAATTAAAAAAAATAAAAAATAAACAAATAAAATGTAAAAAAAAATTAAAAAATTGTTTGAACATTTAATAGAAAAGCAAATTTCTTTGCAAAAGGTGGTTATCGATTATATTGCGCACAAAGATTTGGGTTGAGAACAAGTGGAACTCCTTTCTTTTTTTTTTTTTTAAGATTTTATTTTCAAGTAATCTCTATACCCAACATGGCACTTGAATTCACAACCCCAAGATCAAGAGAGGCATGTTCTTCCGACTGAGCCAGCCAGGTGTCCGGGGAACAACTTTTTTTTGTTGTTTTACAGGAAAATTAAAATTAGAGTTCTCAGAGAAAGATATGGGGCTAGGGTAAGGGTAACATTTAGCATGTGGTCATGCTGACACAAGACTAGTAGAAAAATATATGGATGGCCAAATCAGTAAAAATGAGAGAAACAGGAGGGAAACCCAATGGGCAGTGAGTAGAATACATACCAATAAACATTAACAGGGTGTTATGATAATATAGTAAAATGGTATGCACAGAATTCAGTGGAAACATGGAAAAAGAAGCACCTGATTTGCCTCTGAGAATCAAGACAAATTCCAGAGGGGATTCGTTATTCGAAAAATGAACAACAAGTTTATCTGTGAAAGTAGGAACAGGTCGCTCCAATAAAAAATCATGGCTAACCTGGTGCAGGGTTAAGGAGGCGAGAAACACGAAAAGTAGTCAAGAACTAATAGGTCACACTGCAGTGGCAAAGGTGAGTGGAAACCAAGAAAGAAAGGAAAGCTACACTGATAGGCAGGGGCCATTGCAGGAAGCACTTTGATGCAAAAGATTTTAGATGTTGCCCGGTAAGCAGTGGAGATATATTGAAGAATTTTTGGTAGAGGAGTGACATTTTCATGTTTTCAAGTGAAGAGACAAGAGGGCAACAGTAGAATGATGAATTGGAAAGAGGCTTATATAGAAATACTAAAATATATATATATATATATTCTAATAGATCAGGCAAGAGATGCTGTAACCCTAAGCCAGGAGAGTGACAATATGGGTCAGGGAGAAATGGGAGATTTATAAGATTTTGCATACATTGAATTGACATAATTTAGGGATCGACAGGATTGGAGACTAAAATAATGATTCACTCGTTTCCAAAATATTGAGGGGTTTTTTGGTGTGTCATCTTCCTAGATTATTTCAACCTGCATTACTAATTCCTTACTTTGAACTTCTAGTTACATGTTTGCTTGTGTTTATTTTTTCCTGCTAATTTTAGCTGTTTGGCTTACATTGTTTTATTCTTATATGTAAAGTACCACCAGTGGGGCCACAGTGTATTGTTTTACTTTTCATAAAAACTTGCTCTCACCTCCTACAATAGGAGGAGTATATTTTCCTACCAACCCGTGCTGGGTTTAGTCATGCAAAACTCTTTGTAAAGTGGAATGTGAACAGATATGATATATGCCACATGTACCTAGAAGCTTTAAATGCTCAGCTTTCAGGGCTCAGCTGAGCATTTCTGCATCTTTGCCCTCTGTTGGGAAAATAACACATTCCAGGTCGGGTAGTTTGTTCACCATGGGTGCTGAAAGAAAAAGGAATGTGTGCGATCTCTCAGACCCATTCGCTGCTTTGTGGTGAGGACCTAGGTTTGGGGATTGTTTGTTACTGAGGCAAAAACTGACTAACTCAGGGACTATCTGGTCCTTTGGAGCAGAAACCATATTTTTGCACCTAGACATCATTTTTTGCGTTGTATCCTAAAGAGAATATTCAAAAACTGGGGTACACTAAAATGAAGCGTTGGTTTGAAAGGTAGAGGGTTTTTAGAAGAGTGCCCTCTTTGGGACGCAAACCAAAGATCTTGCAGTTTTTCCACAAGACTAGTGCTGAATGACTACCTATTTGCATAATGGCTTTTCTGGTGTTCCTCTTGCATTCCCAGCTAATTACTTTAGAATACCTTCTTCACATTCTGCATCATTGTGGCTCTCTTCTTAGGAATCTGAACATGCCTGGTCCACTCTTTACAGTTATCAGAGATTATTTTGGAGGGTATAAAAGTGTGCAGTGCGGAGTCTCGCATGATGATAAATTATCAATTTTGCCGACCATGTAGAAAACAAATACAACCATCATCTTCCCCTTCTTTTGTTTATTTATAATTTAATTTAAGTTTTAACTTAAATCCAAGTTAGTTAACATAGAGTGTAATAATGGTTTCAGGAGTAGAATTTAGTGATTCATCACTTACTTATGACACCCAGGGTTCATCACAACAAGTGTCCTCCTTAATGCCCCTTGCCCAGTTAGCTCATTCCCACACCCATCACCCTGCCAGAAAGCCTCAGTTCTCTGTATTTAAGCGTCTCTTATGGTTTGCTTCCCTCTGTTTTTATCTTAGTTTTCCTTCCCTTCTGCTATGTTTCTGTTCTGTTTCTTGAATTCCACATATGAGTGAAATCATATGGTATACGTCTTTCTCTGACTTATTTTGCTTAGCACGATCCACTCTAGTTCCACCGTGTTGTTGTAAATGCCAAGGTTTCATTCTTTTTGATTGCGGAGTAATATTTCATTGTATCTATATATACCATATCTTCTGTATCCATTCATCAGTAGATGGACATTTGGGCTCTTTCCACCATTTGGCTGTTGTTGATAGTGCTGCTGTAAACATGGGGGTGCATATGCCCCTTCAAATCAGAACTGCTGTATCCTTTGGATAGATACCGAGCAGTGCAGTTGCTGGGTCAGAGGGTAGTTCTATCGTTAATTTTTTGAGAAACCTCCATACTGTTCTTCAGAGTGGCTGCACCTGTCTGCATTCCCGCTGACAGTGCAGGAGGGTTCTTCTTTCTCTGCATCCTCGCCAATATCTGTTGTTTCCTGAGTTGTTAAATTTAGCCATTCTGACAAGTGTGAGGTGATATCTCACTGTGGTTTTGATTTGTAATTATTGATGGTGAGTGATGTGGAACATCTATTCATACGTTCCTTCTTTTTTCTTTCTTTGTCATACAATATGAGCTTTGGTGGTGATGCGAACACTGAAGGCCATATTTTAGCATTTCAAAGTAAAAATATCTTTGTGGAAAATCACTTTGATGTCTTAAATTGGGGCATGACTCCCATGATGGGGGAGACTCATAAGACTGAATTTGGACACTGCCCAAAAGAAAGAATTTGGCATCAATAAAAGAATATGCTAGAGTCATTACAATCATCTTTTCCACATTTCCTGAAATAAAATCATTATTATTTATTTCAATGGCAGTGTTAGTTTTACCACTATTAATTACTACGACCGCGACTGCTGCTAGTAATCTGAACCATCTCTGAACATCCCCAGCACTATGGATTTACGTGCATTGATTCACTTACACCTCATGACATTCTTAATCAGAGGCATTAACATTTCCATTTTATAGACAAGAAAAGTGAGGTTGAAGGAGACTAAGCAACTGTCTTATTAAGGCAGTAATCAGGCCTTGAACCCCGGTCTACCTGAGCTCTTATGCACAATTGCTTCCAACGCGTGCTGCAAGGCATGTACAAGTCTACGTAATAATTTTAGAAAAAATTATAATTTGTGGTCTACCATTATTCTATCCCCCAATTTTTGTCTCTCATTCCTATTTCTTTTCTCCTTGGGCTCACATCTGGGCCATTTAAAAAAACCGACACACAACTTATGGTATCCATCTTCTGTGGTAACAGATAGTAGCAACATAATCTAGATTGAAATTTACTTCATCATTAGATTTTCAGATTTATTATGTGTGGACTTAGTTATCAGGTATTATTTCCAAATGAGCTTTTTCTTGTAATTGAGAACATTTCATGCACATAAGAAGTAAATTATTTTCATTATTTAGTTTGCAGCACACTTTTTATGAAATGAGAGTCAATATGGCCACTAAAGCCCAAATTCTCTGTTGATTGCAAGCGGCCAGCCATGTCGCAGGACAGAACATGGAGCCAGGGTCATTTTTACTGCCACCTAAAGTAACAAACATTCAGCCACTGAAATGCACACGCATAAACATGCATCCATAAATAAAAACAAGTGAGATTTACTTTGAATATTATATGCTTTCATTCCACACTTGAAATAACAAGCAAGGTATCTCTTTTAAAGAACTTTAATTTTCAATATTCAAATTTTATTCCACGCATTAAGTGTTTAAAAAGTCCAATTAGAACTCTTACCTTAATCCTGGTCCAACTTACGATTACTACAGCTTTTGTGATTTCCGTTACCAATATATCTTTTTAAAACATAAACCAAATTATGCATTAAGTCAAATTTAAGCTCCTTGTCACGTATTTAGTTGGATCGTGATTCCATTTGTGTATGCAGACAATTTACCAGGAGAGGGACTTTTAATGTACCCAAAGGATACGAAGCTGTGCTGTGCTACAAGGAAACAAAAAAACTGTTTTTGGTCTCTCTCTCTCTCTCTCTCTTTTTTTTTTTTTTTTTTTTTTTTGTATTGCTACAATTTTAAAATCCTCCAGTCTCTCATTATGTCAAACTATATATGCAGAAACAATCTCTCAAGTTTTGTCCAATAATATGCCCACTTTGTGCTACTGCCTACAATTGTAAACATGAGGAAATAAACCTAGGTCCTTCCTCTTTGAGAGAACGGAAATTTGTAAAACATTTCTATCTCCTTTCATGTGTTCATGAGTCCCTACAGATTCTACATAATATAATGTACACGTGTTCGAAAAGACTTCCAAGTGCAGCAATATTCTCTTGGAATCGGAGACTTGCTGTGTTCTCTGTATTATTGAATCCTCAAAGCTACCGTTCTACAAAAATGCAAAGCAAATTTAAAAAGTCTGTATCTATTTCCCCCTCAAACTACTTCTGTTTTACTCCCATTAAGCTGGTTTTCATGCAAGGTTAAGGTGGGGGGGTGAGGAGAAAGGATTTAGACTGAAATAATGCATTTTTTAAAAAGGAAAGAAAGAAATAGGAAAGGAAGAAAGGATCAGAAAGGGAGAAATGAAAAGACGGAAGGAAGAAAAGAACACAAGGATGAAAGAAATATGCTATATAGATACTCAGTTTTTAAGTACTTTTGCATCTCTGGAGTTTATAATGCTTGTTTGCCAGAAAGAACCATTGGTCTGTCACACACACAGCTTTTTCTTTTTCTTGGTGACAGGAAAAGTAAGCTATGGTGTTTCAGTCAGTAAAACTTTTAAGAACCATTTCAGGAGGGGATGTGAGTCCCAGTTGTTATTTGTTAGAAACCAGAAGGTGAGAGCGTCAAAGTTTGGAGAAGGGTGTCAGTGGCTTGAAAAATGTCCCAGAGATGACAGTGAAACACTTTTATCAAATACTCCATGATAAATGCTCTTGATAACACAAAGGAAAATGCTGTGTGAAATCATGAGGCTATCAACAATATCATGTGTGAAATTATTCAGAAGAATTAATTTCTAAAGATGAAGAAGTTTAGGAATATATTAACCAATTTACTTTGCTTATATTTTTCTTCTTATATGTGTACAAGATGAATTTATAATAGATACTTATGTCAAAGAGGTTTTGTAGTACATACAAAATAAAAATTCAGAAGCATCATTTAGTCAGTAGTTTTCTGTTTCTCGGTAATACATAAATAAAAGTTACATTTTGTTTCCAAAACAATAATGCACATTTAATTTTACTGAAATTTAATTTTGAAAGAAAAAAAAAAAACACAGGAAAAAAAGGCAAAAGGTTTGTATGCTCTGAAAAGAAACCAGAGTATACGAAAAAGTGCTCAACATCACTAATCATCAGGAAAATACATGTCAAAACCATGATGAAAAATCACTTCACACCTGGTAAAATGGCTATTATCAAGACAAGAGATAAGAAATGTTAGTGAGAATGTAGAGAAAAGGGAACACTTACAGAAAGTTGGTGAAACTGTAAGTTGGTACAGCCATAATGGAAAACAGTATGGTCATTCCTTAAAAATCCTAAAAAGTTAACTATCACATAATCCAAGCAATCCCACTCCTGGGTGTATATCTAAAGGAAGTGAAATCAGTATCTTAAAGAGATATCTGCACACCCATGCTCATTGCACCATTGCTTCTAAGAGTAAAGATATGGAAACAACCTAAATTCTGATGGATGAATAAAGAAAATGTGGTATACAAAACAGAATTAGGAACAAATAGAAAATCTGTACAGACCAACAATGAGTCAAGAGATTGAATAATCAAAACAGTCCCAACACACAAATCTCTCAAGCCAGAGAGCTTCACTGGTGAATTCTACCAAACACTTAAAGAATTGACACCAATCCCACGCAAACTTCCAAAATATCAAGGAAGAGAGAACATTCCAGACTTATTCCATGAAACCAGCATTGCCTTGATTTCAAAAGCAGAAAAAGATAAGAAAATAAATCTTTAGACCAGTATCTTTGATGAATAGAGATGGAACAATTCTCAACAAAATATTAGGAAACTGGGGCCGCTTGGGTGGCTCAGTTGGTTAAGTGTCTCACTTTTGATTTTGGCTAAAGTCATGAGCTCATGGTTTGTGAGGTTGAGGCCTGCACTGGGCTATATACCAGCAGCACGGAGCCTGTTTGGGATTCCCTCTCTTCCTCTCTCTGCCCCTCTGCCATGCTCTCTCTCTCAAACTGAATAAATTAGCATTAAATAAATAAATATGCATATATATATATATATATATATATATATATATACATATGTATATATACGCAAACTGAACTCAAGAATACATTAAAAGGATCATACACCATACACCATGACCAAGTGGGATTCTTTTCTGTGATGCAAGGTTGGTTCAACAGATGCAAACTAATATATGTAACTAATCACATCAATAAAATGAAAGATAAAAATCACGTGAGCATCTTAATAAGCACAGAAAAAGCATTTGGCAAAATACAACATCCTTTCGTGTTAAAAACCCATAACACGTTAGGGGCTCCTGGGTGGCTCAGTCAGTTAAGCATCCGACTTCGGCTCAGGTCATGATCTCAAAGTCCGTGGGTTCGAGCCCTGCATCCGGCTCTGTGCAGACAGCTTGGAGCCTGGAGCCTGCTTCGGATTCTGTGTCTGTCTCTCTCTCTGCCCCTCCCCCGCTCATGCTCTGTGTCTCTCTCTGTCAAAAATAAATAAAACATTTAAAAAATTAAAAAAAAATCACAGGTTAGGTATTAATTGAGATACCTCAAAATAATAAAAGCCATATTGACAAACTCACAGCCAACATTAAACTCAATGGAAACAAACTGAAAGAATTTCCTGAGATCAGGAATAAGACAAGGTTGTCCACTCCCACCTCTCCTATTCAGTATAGTACTGAAAATTCTAGCGACAGCAATTAGGCAAGACCAGGAAATAAAAGGCATCCAAATCAGAAAGGAAAAAAGCAAAATTCCTGGTATTTGCTGATGATAGGATCTAATATATATATATATATATATATATATATATATATATATAATCCCAAAGAGTCAAACAATTGTTGGAATTAATCAATGATTTCAGTAAAGGAGCAGGTTACAAAATCAATTTGCAGAAATCCGTGCATCCCTTTGCACTAACGATGCAGCATCAGAAAAAGAAATACAGAAAACTATCCCAGGCCCAAAAACATCAAAAAACAGTAAAATATTTAAGAATAAACTTAACCAATGAAGTGAAAGATCTGTACAGTAAAAACTATAAGACTTCTCTGAAAGAAAACAATGAAACAGCAAGACTTCCTGTGCCTATGGACTGGAAGAATTAATATTGTTAAAATGGCCATGTTACCCAAAGCCGTCTACAGATTCAATGCAATTTCAATAAAAATACCAAAGGCATTCTTCACAGAAATAGAAGAAATAATTCTAAAATTCGTGTGAAACCTCAAAAGACCCCAGATAGCCAAAGCAATCCGAGAAAAAGGGAAAAAAACAAAAAACAAAAAACAAACTGAAAGTATCATGCTTCCTTTTTTTTAAAGCCAATCTCACAGAAACAGAATGGAATGGTGGTTCCCAGGGACTGGGAGGGAGTAGGAAATGGGTTGATACAGGTCCAAGGGTACACATTTTTAGTGACAAGAAGAGTAAGTTCTGAGGAGGTGACATACAGCATGGTAACCACACTTAGTGGTGTTGTATACTTGAAGGTTGCTGATAGTAGATTTTAAGCATTCTCCCTACACAAGCAAAAAGAGTTAATTAACTATGTGGGTAACAAATGTGTTAATGATCTTGATTGTGGTAGTCATTCCACAGAGAATATGTATAGCAAATCATCATGTTGAAAACTTAAAAAAAATTTTTTTTTAACGTTTATTTATTTTTGAGACAGAGAGAGACAGGGCATGAACGGGGGAGGGTCAGAGAGAGGGAGACACAGAATCTGAAACAGGCTCCAGGCTCTGAGCCGTCAGCACAGAGCCCCACGCGGGGCTCGAACTCATGGACCGTGAGATCATGACCTGAACCGAAGTTGGCCGCCCAACCGACTGAGCCACCCAGGCGCCCCAGAAAACTTTAAATACATAAAATTATATTTGTCAATTATTCTTCCAAAAAATTTTTTTAAAAAAGAAAAATAAAATGAAGAAATTGCTAAATTTCAAATGACTGCTCTTCATTAGTAGAAATCTAAGTATCTAAGAAATAAGGAAAAGGAGGGAATATATGTTCTGAAAAATGATTTTGGCATCATTAATACTTTAATATATAATTCTACTTTTGTATATAGCTGTTTAACACATTTACCTAATAAGTTTTTGTTTTTGTAATTTGTTGAGATTATTAAAATTTTGCTGGCAAAATGTAAAGACCACTTAAGTATAAGTCACATATCCCAAATTCTAGTCCTTGAACTAGACTTTGAATGAACTTCAAGGGCTTTGTGCATTATTTTTAACCAGGTTTTCCATTTCCCAATCATGCTCATGATTTCCGTGCAATTTAACATTTATCAGATTCTGCATTTTTTTTATTTACTTTTTAATTTACATCCAAATTAGTTAGCATATAGTGCAATAATGTGATTCATCCCCTACAAATAACACCCAGTGCTCATCCCAACAAGTGTTCTCTTTAATGCCCCTTGCCCATTTAGCCCATTCCCCCACCCACGACCCCTCCAGGAACCCTCAGTTTGTCCTCTATATTGAAGAGTCTCTTGTGTTTTGTCTCTCTCCCTGTTTTTATATTGTTTTTGCTTCCTTTCCCTTATGTTCGTCTGTTTTTTATCTTAAATTCCACATATGAGTGAAGTCATATGATATTTGTATTTTTTCTAATTTCACTTAGCATAATACACTCTAGTTTCATCCATGTTGTCGCAAATGGCAAGATTTCATTCGTTTTGTTTGCTGAGTAATACTCCATTATATATACACACCACATCTTCTTTATCCATTCATCTGTCAATGAACATTTGGGCTTTTTCCATAACTTGGCTATTGCCAATAGTGCTGCTATAAATATTGGGGTGCATGTACCCCTTCAAAACAGCATACCTGAATCCTTTGGATAAATACCTTGTAGTGCAATTGCTAGGTCATAGGGTAGTTTTGTTTTTAATTTTTTTGAGGAATCTCCATACTGTTTTCCAGAGTGGTTACACCAGTTTGCATTCCCACCAGCAGTGCAAAAGGGTGCCCCTTTCTCTGCATCCTTGCCAATATCTGTCATTGCCTGAATTGTTAATTTTAGCCATTGTGACTGGTGTGAGGTGATATTTGTATTTCCCTGATGAGTGATGTTGAGCATTTTCTCATGTGTCTGTGAGCCATGTGGATGTCTTCTTTAGAAAAGTGTCTATTCATGTCTTTTGCCCATTTCTTCACTGGATTATTTGTTTTTTGGGTGTTGAGTCTGATAAGTTCTTTATAGATTTTGGATACAAACCCTTTATCTGAGATGTCATTTGCAAATATCTTTTCCAGATTCTGCATTTCTAATTGGGTACTAGTCTGTGCTCATGTTGCTGAACCATGGAACACTCTTTAGTATCAAGGCCTTCAATAATATTTATATACCATCATCATGTTCCTTTTCTGGGGGCTTTGATTCCCATGTTTATTATTTTTGCTTCCTGTATTTTGTAAGAATCTACACCCTGCTATTCCAAATTGGTCATAAAATCTTTAGTGTTTCTAAAAGTACGATAGGAAAACCAGATTATACCTGTTTCAGGGTATTTGCTCAATGCCTGTCTAGTCAGATCTAGACAAATACTAAATATGTGAAAGAATTTTGCTTTATATCTTGGGAATTTTCCCATAACAAGCGTTATGAATTGAATCTTTGTCCCCTCAAAATTCATAAGCTGAAGTCTTAGCCTCAAATGTGACTATATTTGGAGATATGGCCTGTTCGGATGTAGTCTTGGATAGATGAGTTCATAAGGGTGGGGCCTTGATCCAATAGGATAAATGACCTTATAAGGAGAGAAAGAGGACCAGAAGTCTCTCTCTGCTTGCACACCCCAAGGACAGAGCACATAGTAAAAATGCTGCTGTCCTACAAGCCAGGGAGACACCTTCACCAGAATGTGACCATGCTGGCACCCTGCACTAGGACCTTCAGTCTCCAGTCTATGTGGGAAAGAAAAAGAAAAAAAGAATTTTTTAAAATTTCTTTTTTAAAATGTTTACTTATTTTTGAGAGAGAGAGAGAGAGAGAGCAAGAATAAGCGGGGGAGGGGAGGGGCAGAGAAAGAGGGAGACACAGAATCCGAAGCAGGCTCCAGGCTCTGAGCTGTCAGCACAGAGCCTGACACAGGGCTCAAACTCACAAACCATGAGACCATGACCTGAGCTAAATTCGAAACTCAACTGACTGAGCCACCCAGGCGCCCCCTCCTCCAAAAAAATAAAAATAAAAATTTTTTTTCTTCCAGTCTGCGGTGTTCGTTATAAAAGCCTGAGCAGACTAAGACAGTGATTCTCTTTGGTGACCCCTCAAGAGTTTAATACCTTTCTAATGCCATTTTTCCTCATTACCAAAACTTGCCCCCAATAAACTATTTATAATTTTGAGGAAATTTAAATGACTTTATTACATATTTCAAGGATATCTCCTTAACAATTTTATTCTCTTTTCCTTAATTGCAGATCAAAATATTCTTTTTTTTGGTAGGTTGATGGTATTTTTGGTCACATATGCAATATTAAATACTTATAGTTGTCAAATATTCTTGTAAGGTGCTGTGTTTGAAATATCTCAAATATTTCCTTTAATCCTTCAACAACAGTTAGAGGTAGGCACTATTATTATCTCCATCAGAAATGAAGAAACTCATGTTTAGGAATTTAAGTAACATATTAGTACCACTCAGCAAATACCCAGATCAAGATATACACTTAGAAGGATCTGAGACCCAGAATTCGTGTTTTGACCATCATACTCACTGCCTTTACATAGGCAAGTAATCTGTTCTACTTCTGGGGGGTGGGACTCTTCTGGATGCCTTAAGCTCATGAGACATAACTGTCGAGAAATAGCAGTCTTACGCTTTTTTTTAATTTTTATTTTTTAATGTTGATTTTTTGAGAGAGAGACAGACGGAAAGACAGAGTGTGAGTGGGGGAGGGGCAGAGAGAGAGGGAGACGCAGAATCCGAAGCAGGCTCCAGGCTCCAAGCTGTCAGCACAGAGCCCGACACAGGGCTTGAACTCAGGAGCCTGAGATTATGACCTGAGCTGAAGTTGGACGCTTAACCAACTGAGCCCCCCGGGCGCCCCATAGCAGTCTTATTCTAAACACAATGACTTGACTGTACAAGACAGTAAATATATTATGTGTCTAGAAGAAAGTCCTTTTACCCAGGCTTACTCCTAGACAGGACCAAAACCATCTGCTAAAAGAACATGGAAGCTGAATAGGCAGGAAATGCAAAATTTTAGTATAGTTGATAATGGGGAACATAGTATTGATCTATTAAGTCAACTTATACTTATTATTATTGCATTTATTAAATATTTATTAGAAGGTAACCTATGTATAAGATGACTATAATTTATTGTCCAAAATGGAATATTTTGAGTGAGAAATGGCACTAAAAATTATTAAAATTATAACCTTTTTATTATATGTATTTACCGAGTGATGGACAGTTTTATTATATTACTGATTTATAAATTTTTAAAAATAATTTTATGAAAACAACATATATCCCTGTTTAGTTAAAAGAAATGACAATTGTCTCTATTAATTTGCTAAATATACAAAATAACATATAGAGGATATTTATTGTTGGTATATATTCACATAATTTAATTTCTTTAAAAGAAGTCTTTTTTACACTTTATATATTTTTGAGAGAGAGAGAGAGAGAGAGACAGAGCACAAGTGGGGGAGGGGCAGAGAGAGGGAGACACAGAATCTGAAACAGGCTCTAGGTTCTGAGCTGTCAGCACAGAGCCTGATGCGGGGCTCGAACCCATGAACTGTGAGATCATGACCCGAGCCGAAGTCGGATGCTGAACTGACTGAGCCACCCAGGCACCCCCAAATACTTTAATTTCTTAGCCACATTTGTCTAATGTCATGTTACTTGAATTTTTTTGTGTTTACATGTGTCTAATGTCTTATTTTTAGTTTTTTCATAAGTTGCCCAAAATCTTCATGGTTGTATTTTTATGGTTAATAAATTTAAAATCATCTTATAAGATTATATACTATTGTATATACTCAATGCACCACATCCCTGAGATTTACCAGGAAGATCTGGTAAACCTTCTGGCTCAGGGATGCCTTTGAAATACAGTCACATCATTGAATGTTTAAATGATTTACTTGAAATTATGCAAAATGCTGGGAACTGTCCTGGCACTTTGAAGTTAGAGATGGTACTTACTGGGCAGATCTCCCAGGAGAGTACTTTCATTCTTTTCCCCATTAAATTATCAAATCATTCAGATAACCGCATGTCACACTCAGCTGAATCACATTCAGGAACAACCCAGCTGGTGTAGTTAGGACCCTAATGCTCTGACTTGCCAACAAGAAGTGGTTAATATATCAAATTTTAGCTCTGGGGGACTAGTCTCTTCACCCTGTTGGCTACCATAGCACCAGGAAGGCTGGCTAGCCCTGTTTCAGAAAGAAAGCATCTTTTTTTTCTTTTCTTTTTTCTTTTCTTTTCTTTTCTTTTTTCTTTTTTCTTTTTCTTTTTCTTTTTTTTTTTAGAGAGACAGAGGGCACAAGTGAGCAAGGGGAAGAGAGAGAGAGAATCCCATGAGGAGCAGAGAGAAAGAGAGAGGGAGAGGGAGAGAGAGAGAAGGAAGTGGAGCTCACCCGATGCAGGGCTGGAGCTCACCAACCATGAGATCATGATTTTAGCGGAGGTCAGATGCTTAAGGACTGAGCCACCTAGGCACCCCAGAAAGAAAGAATTTCTAAAGACATATATTTTTTAAGGTTTTTAAATGTATTTTGAGAGACAGAGCAAGCATGCATGAGCAGGGGTGGGGCAGAGAGAGGGGGAGAGAGAGAATCCTAAACTGGCTCTGCGCTGTCAGCATGGAGCCTGAGGTGGGGCTCAATACCATGAACTGTGAGATCATGCCCTGAGTTGAAATCAAGAGTCGGAGGCTTAACCAACTGAGCCAACCAGGAGTCCCTAAAGATGTATTTTAACAAGTGTTATGGTTTAATAATTTAGGTCATAGCCCTTTCCATTTCCAAATGAGAGTTTAAAAATTCAATATAGTTGAATTTAGGATAAAATGTTTATAACATTTATTTTAGAATATTTCCTTTTAACATAAGAGATTTAACTTTCTCTCGGGGCACCTGGGTGGCATCGTCAGCTGAGTGTCCAACTTCGGCTCAGGTCATGATCTCACGGTTTGTGAATTCGAGCCCCACGTAGGGCTCTGTGCTGACAGCTTGGGGCCTGGAGCCTGATTCAGATTCCGTGTCTCCCTGTCTCTCTGCTCCTCCCCTGCTCACGCTCTGTCTCTCTCTCAAAAATAAATAAAGATTAAAAAAAAAAAGTGAGAGATTTAACTTTCTCTCTCTCTCTCTCTCTCTGCTTGAATGGGATTGATAACAAAAACACACAAGGAAGATACGGGTGGCATCCCTCCATTGGAGAGGTAGGGGGACACTCACTTGTCAAAGGAGGAAGTAAAAAGTGACTTCTCATGTACAGGAGAGGTCAGGACACCAGTGACTGAGATGGGCAGTTGGTGTGATGGTGTAATCTCGGAAGGCCACTGGATTTATGTAACCTGGGTTCTATATCCCCTGTTAGAGATAAAAGACATTGACTTGGGGTCTTCTTGAGTATTCTGTTTCCGTCTTCCTTGGAGAGATCCCTCTCTACCCCACTTTCTTGTGTTGGGTCAACTGGCAATGATGTGATTCTACTGGGAGTAATCAAAGGTTTGGAGGCCAGTGGTAGGTCCTGCCAGTGTGCACCATGGCTTGGTACAAATGAGTGGGTACCCTCCTGCCATCTGCAGTAAAATTTTCTTAATAACTATGATAATGTTGTTGATTGTGGGGCTCTTAGGTAACATCACTGCCATTTTACACTTCGTCTCTATTCCCATTCATGCAGACATGAGTTTATTGACCTGGCCAACTCTTTCTGAGATTTGTGTTAAATGTCTTTGCTCTCAAAATCTTACCATACTTTCACTTGATCTTAACTTCATCTGATAGCACATCCTCATGTTTCGGAATTGGCATTATTAAAGATATAGCCTGTATCATTGAAAATAGTCTTGTTTCTGTATTTCATTCTCCTTTATTTCTTCCCCAAGTGGAAATTTCCAAGAAAAGAAGGGGCAACATCAGCTTTCCCCTACTACTTGCAAACCTTTAAGGATCCTGTAACCCACCTTTATTTTTTCACTTTTCTGAATAAATGTCCATTTGGTTCCACAATACTCCACACTTTCCTCACTGACTTAAAATAATATTTTTGTAATTATGAAATTCTTATATTTATTCTTTCCTTGTTTATTCACCTTCATTTTCATTAGTGTTTATTTATGACAGCAGCACATTTAATTATTGAATCTACTGAATATATTTAACTATCAGAAATGGCTGAATTTTTCAGTGTTATTGTTTTGATCCTACACTCTTATAAAATCTATTTGTGACGTTAGCTTCATGAATATAAACACACATATAGATGCGATTTTGTAGTATTTATGGATGAATTTGGGAAGGAATGCTAGTATTTTGAAATTTTAGCAATAAATGCAGTAAATAATTGAGTTATTCAAAAATTTACATATTTATATTCCACCGTAAATTTTTGTAATCTTTGGTAATAGATGAGTCCAGTTAACTTTATTATTTGATTTTAAGAAGATTTTTACTTGCTGCTATGAACTAGATTTATTCTTCCATTGTGTTCTAGTGGATTATATTTGGTTTATGAAAAATTCTTTTTTGTTCATGCTCCCGTTTTTTGTTTTGTTGCCTTTCTGAATTTTTCTAACTTTTCTAAAAAGATCCAACATATATTTTGTGAAGTGCAAAAATAAGTACAGAAAAAATATATGCTCATTGACGGAATTTTTTTTCAAATTTATAGAAATATATAAACAAACAATCACCCACCATTATTTGTACACCGAGTATTACCCTCTTGCCTTTTTCCGTGTATATTCATGCATAAATACCAACAGCAAAGTTATGTGGGATATATAATTTTGTGTTATAGTTTTCCAATTTAGAATATCTTCCCACATTATTAGTTATTCTTCACAAACATCATCTGTAAAGGCTGAAACATATTCTAGACTATGGTTATGACTAAGTTATTTTCATTTATTTACGCAGTTTGATTTCTAAGTTTGCTGACATAATTATTATCTCGCTAGGGTCTTGTACATAAACTTTTATTTGAATCCCATACTTTTCTCTAGTTTCATCTCATAGAAATAGTATTGCTAGATCAGATGACTTCAGATGCATTTTCAGGTACATGAAGGAATTAAACTGAAAAGAAGGAAAATACCTGGCTTTTGTATAAGGGTAAAATCTCTCCATACATCCTGGGAAAGGTCATGCGAATCAACAAAGAGGGTAGATAAAAGTATCCAGAGCCCATGGTGGTGGAGAACCAGGAGAAGAAGAATGAAATAAACCTTATTACATAAAAGTGAGGGTGCCGCAGAGCTGGGAAACAGTAGAGGCGAGGAGAATGCAGTGGAATCCCAGTGCAGATGAACATAGATAGCAGGAACCAGAGTGTGTCCATAGTAGGAAGGGGTCTCTCCCTGAATGGGGAAACACTGAAAGCTTCCTTTTAATATGTCTTCTTACATTGTGGCTCAAATCTCCAAAAACAATCATTCAGAGAGTCACTCAGGTGGAAGATGCATTGCTTTCCAAAAAATTATAAATATATATATATATATATATATATATATATGTATATATGTATACACACACACACACACACACACACACACACACACTTACTTTTTGAGCAGTTTTAGGTTCACAGCAAAATTTAGCAGGAATGACAGCTAGATACCCCTGCCTTGACACACCCACACACTATCCCAACCACGCTACCAACATTCTCCACCAAAGTGGTGCATTTGTCACCACTGATGAGCCTATATTGACATGTCATTCTTACCCAAAGTCCATAGTTTACATTAAGGTCAACTCTCGGTGTAACACATTCCGTGGGATTTGACAGGTACTCACCACTGTGGTATCATATGGAATAGTTTTATTGCCCTAAAAACCATCTGTGCTCTGCCTATTCTTTTCTTTCTCTACATCCCCAGTAGCCATAGATTTTTTAAATTGTTTCCATAGTTTTGTCTTTTCTAGAATATCATAAAGTCAGGATTATGCACTATGCAACCTTTTCAGAGTGGCTTCGTTCCCTTAACAATATGCATTTAAGATTCTTCCACAGCTTTTTTGTGACTTGACAGTCATTTATTTTTAGCACTTAATGATATTCCGTTGTCCAGATGTGCCACAGGCATCCAGAAAAGCATCTTGGTTGCTTCCAATCTTTGGCAGTTATGAATAGAGCAGCTATACATATCCCTGTGTGGGGTTTTTGTGTGGACATAAGTTTTGAGCTCCTTTGGGTAAGTATGAAGGAATGCAAAGGGGGTCACATGATACAGTATGTTTAGTTTTGTGAGAAGCTCCCAAACTGTCTTAAAAAGTAGCTCTACCCTTTTGCCTCCCCATCAGCGATGAATGAGAGTTCCTGTGGCTCCACGTCCTTGTCAGCACTTGGTGTTGTTAGTATTCTGAATATTGGTCAATCTAACAAACACGTGGTGGTAGATCATTGCTGCTTTAATTTGCATTTCCCTAATGACGTATGCTGTGGGGCATCTTTTCACGTGCTTATTGGCTATCTGTACATCTTTTTTGGGGAGGCTGAATGTTCTTTATAATGCAGCCTTGGAAGTCACGGGGTCAGATCTTTGATGAAGCTGTCAAAGCCTGCCTAAATTGAAGGGGAGGGAACGTAGACCACTCCGGGGGTGGAAGGTGACAAGGTCACATTGCAGAAGAGCATGTGGGGTGGGAGGTATTGATGCAGACATCTTTGGGGAAATGCAATCTACCACAGGCAATCTGTCTCAGAGGAGACAGAACAGCACCTGTGAAGAATGCTCAGAGAAACCAAGCCAAAGTGTAGAGAGGACTAAGTGTATTTGGAAGAATATCTTCCGAAGAAGTGATTAACGCCGTCTGGGTTATTTGACAGATCACCATTTAAAAACACTGATTTTTAACCAGAGGATAGGGTAGTAGGCCAGTATGTCCTCATACACTCCCCCAACCTCAGCATCTGGTTAAGTTTTAAGTTCATGACACTAGAAGTGATGTATTGAGAAAGTCATGGAACCTATGTAGGTCTCCATTATCTCATCCTTAAAAAGTGGGTAGTGAACTAGAGTTTCTATAAGATTTATTCCAGCTCATCTAAAGCTATATATTTTTATAGCTAACTTACCAGGAGACCAATTTCTCCTTTATGTAAAGATGAAAAACACCTAAGGATTAGGGTCATTTAGGAGGTCATAGCGAAGGTTACCCGGCATTTTTACTCATTTTGAGGGAACCCCTAGAGAAATGAAACAAATATACCAAACTGCTCAGTATTGGCTTTCTGTTTGGTCCTTCTGCCCTGATTCTGATTCTGGAAGAAGGGCCTTTTTCCACAGAGAACACAGATGCTGGCAGATAAAGAGAAGGAATAATTCTTCCAATCCTGGTTTCTTTCAAGTGTTCCAGGGATGAGCAGTTCCAAAGATGAGCATTTCCTGTAAGTTCCTCACCCACAAAAAAAAAAAAAAAAAAAAGCGCTGAGAGGTCTTACAACCCTCAGGTCAAAGTTTAAAAAGGGAAATAAATAGGAAAAATCTTGTGACATCATTTCCCTACGTGGCTCTCATTTCTTGCAGTACTTTACTTTTCTGTCATTTGCACTGGCTCTTCAGGTCCAAATGTCAGGTATCAGAATTCAAAGTGAAACACTTTCCCTTACTTATGTGTGTTTCTGCTCCCCAGAGTCCTAAGCCTGAATTTCAGATTCTATTTTTATAGTCTTCACAGTCGAGTGATGTGGATCATATTGATTGGAGCCAGTTAGGTGTTGAGAGAAATTTCTTTCACTAAAAGCTTTGCATGGCTTGAAAGAGGAGAGATTCAGGCAAGCAGTCAGCCTCAGTATTCGGGAAAAGTCATTTCCAATGAGCGCTGGCCATTGTTCCTTAAAGCCTAGCCTTCCGCCGGCATCCAACAGTTACAAGTGGAGCTGCCAGTGTCACCAGTCAGCTTCTCCAGGGTCACCTCATGTTGATCTGAACGTCACAGGTGATTCATTAATGCGCCAGGCTGATTGTTGCTTTTTCTTGCACAAAATAAGACATTTTTATTGAGCCCGTAACGAATGGCATGTAACACGCCATTTACGGGCTTTTCCCGTTTGCCATATCAGCTCAAACACCCTTTCTTCAGAGAAAACGTTCCCTGCCCCTCATTCTACAGTTTTCAGCCCAGTCTAGTCCAGGAGCCTCTTTTCTGTGATGTTTCTATGATATGTTGAGCTTGTATAGAGTAGTTACATGCTTATTAATTTTATCACTTGATGAATGTGCTTCCTGCCCAGCTGTGGAAACTTTCAGAGAATTCCCTCGCTGATTTTTCTAGCTCAGTGGATGTCACCGTAGATCCAACGTAGACACATTAGATACCATTTGACAACAAATAAATACATGAAGGATTTCTATTCTGTTCTTTTCCTGATCTCCATTTCTTAAGTCAGAAATAAAAACTTAAAGAAACCAAGTAATCTCCTCGTGATTGCGTGGTTAATGTGTGGTAGGCACAGGGATGGGATCGAGGTCGACCTGCCTCTGGCCCCCATTCTGTACCCACTACCTTTAAGCCTACATGTCTGATTTAATTTTGGTTAAAACCAACCCACATGTTGCTGCTTATGGCAAATTAGTCTCAGTGAAACCAACTGAGCACTATTCTCTGAATCAGAGGGGGTCTTTTGAGTAAAGATGCTTCTCGGTTGAAATTACAGTTCACACCAGTGATTCACACCGGGGACAGTGCGCACTTTCTAAGCATCCTATGGTGAAGTCATTATGACTTACCTGATGTCTCAACACAAACACAACGATGTTCCCTTGATGTTACACCGCAAATGCATTTTAGACTTTCTTTCCTAGAAACTTCTAAGCGTCTTTGCACAGGGCTACAGTAAAAACATTGAGGTTGTCATAAGCTCTTATGAGTTAGTATATGAAGTTATTACGCTAATAGTACGGTATGAAATATTCAAGTATTTTGATATACCACTGACAATATATGTGACTCTTTCTCAGTATAATGACTTTTAGGATTTTTTTTTGTAATTGTTATTTCATTTTTTTTAAAAATATTGTTTTGTGCTTTACCTGGCTGCTTGATGTTTAGATTATTACTCAATTTTATTGGAAAAAAACGAAATGATTTTAAACCTCTTCCACGTGCAGTTTTATTCACATGTCTGATTTTACTATTAGGATAAATTAGTAGGTTTTTTTTTTTTAGTATTTAATCTTTTCTATTTTTAATTATGACATATTTACATAGAGTAAAATCCAAGGTTTTTTTTAAATTGTAAAATCCTGAGAGTTTTGGCATACACATATAATCTGTTAACCACCACAGTAATTATGATTTAGAACTGTCCCATTAGCCCAATAAACTCTTCATAGGCAACCTTAACCCCTCACTCCCTGATCCCAGCTCTGACATACACTAATCTACTTTTGCCCTATAACTTTGCTTTGGAAAGAATGGCATGTAAGCGGAATGATGTCGTATGTAACCTTTGCACCTAGCTTCTTTTACTTAGCACAGTCCCTTTGAGATCAACTTGTGCTGTGGTATGTATCAGTACTTTGTTCTTTGTTATTCCTGAGGCATATTTCATTATATATGCCTGCTCCAGACTGCGGCTGAGGAACATGTGAACTGCTTTCAATTCATGAATAAAATCATTTGCATACATTTGTGTGTGTGTGCGTGTGCGTGTGTGTGTATATGTGAACGTGTTTATTTCACTTAGATACATGTCTAAAAGTGGTAAGTTTGAGAAGTATGTTTTCAATTTTATAAGGTACTGTAAACTGTTTTACAAAGTTGTCCTCAGAAATGTATGAGAGGCCAATTATTCAAAATCCTTGTCAGCACTTCCAATTGCTTTTTTAAAAAGTGTATTCATTAGCACAGGTGTATATCTCATTGCAGTTTTAATTTGCATTTTTCTAGTGGCTGATGATGTGTAACTTTTCATAGACTTGTTTGCTATTTATATATATTCTGTGTGAATTGTCAGTTCAGATATTTTGCCCACATTAAAAAAAAAATTGGTTTTCTATTCCTGCATTTTAAGAGTCTTGGGGCTCCTGGTGGGGTCAGTGGGTTGAGTGCTCAGCCCAACTCTTGATTTTGTCTCAGTTCATGATCTCATGGTTTGTAAGTTTGAGCCCTGCATTGGGCTTTGTGCTGACAGCTCAAAGCCTGGAGCCTACTTTGGATTCTGTGTCTCCCTTTCTCTCTGCCCTCCCCAGCTCACACTCTGTCTCTCTCTCTCTCAAAAATAAATAAACATTAAAAAAAAGAAGAGAGTATGTATGTGTGTGTGTGTATATATATATATATATATATGTATATATATATATATTCCTATATATTCCTATATGTGTGTGTGTGTATATATATATATATATATATATATTCCTATATATGTATATACAATGGAATACTACTCAGCCATAAAAAAGAATGAAATCTTTCATTTACAATGAAGTGGATGGAACTAGAGAGTATAAGGCTCAGACAAATAAGTCAGAAGGAGAAAGAAAATAACATGATTTCACTCAGATGTGTAACTTAAGAAACAAAAGAAATGAGCAAAGTAGGAAAAAAAAAAAGAGGGAGAGAGAGAGGCAAACCAAGAAACAGAGTCTCAACTACAGAGAACAAACTGATGGTTACCAGAAAGGCGGTGGGTAGGGGGATGGTTGGGTAGGAGGTAGGTGATGGGGATTAAGGAGTAGACTTGGTGTGGTGAGCATAGGTTGCTGAATGGAAGTGTTGAATCGTTATATTGTATGCCAGAAACAAATACTACACTGTATGTTAACAATTGGAATTAAAAAAAAAAGCTTTAAAAAAATTTATTGTCTTTGCATTTTCATTCAAAATCAATTGGCCACATATATGTAGGTATATTCCTGGCTCTCTCTTCCATTCCGTTTATCTACATGATCATTAATTATCCATCCAATATGGTCTTGACTATGGTAGTTTAAATACGTCTAGAAATCAGATAGTGTGAGTATTCCAAATTTTTTCTTATTAACTAATTAATTTAAAGCTACAGTAGTGCCTTTTTCTTTTCCTATAATTTTTAAGGAAATTATTTTATTTTTCTAGACATACTACTGGAAGTTTTATGGCAATTTTGTTGAATATATGAGTCAGTTTTAGGTAAATTAACAACTGAACAATATTGACTTTCCCAGTCCATGAAAATAATATACATCTCTATGAATTTTTTTATCAAGATTTTGCATTTTTCAAATTTTGTACATTTTTCAAATGTACAAGTATTTTATAATAGTGATAGCTAAGCATTTCATGTTTTTATTGCTATTGTGAATGGTACATTTTCAAATCACAATTTCTAACTTTTCATTCATTGTATGTAGAAACACAATCGATATTTGTATATTGATTTTTATCCTGTGCCTTGCTAAATTCACAGATTTGGTTCTAGTCTTTCTAAAAATTTTTATCATATTGTTATTATTTTTTGTAGATGTTTTGGAATTTTGTTTGTACACCATCGTTATGTCTGGGGGAAAAAAGATGGTTTTACCTCTTTTTTTTTTTTCCCATTCTGTACACCTTTTATGTTTTGCCTTATTACATTGTCTTGGGCCTCCGGTACAATGCTGTGTGGGAGTGAGAAGAGCAGATAGATACCTCTGCCTAACTTCTGATCTCAGGAGGAAAGCATTCGATCTTTTATGGTTAATTTGATGCCAGCTGTAGGAAGTTTAAAGTTGTCCATTATCAGCATGTTTCTTTCCTCTCCTAGTTTTTATAATAAATGGATATTAGCTTTTACTGCATCTATTGAGATGATCATGTGGGTAAGAGTTGGCTATCTGTCCTATTTGGTGTTCTCTGAGCCTGGATCTCTAGTTTAACGTCTTGTTAATTTTGCCAAGTTTTCAGCCATTCTTTGTTCCAATCTTTCCTTCGAAGTGTTCTTTTCCTTTCTCCTCAAGGGATCTGAGGATTACCACTGTGCGCTTGTTAGCGTTTTAGGTCTCCTACATCTCTGTTTTGGTTTGTTGGTTTGTTTGTTTAGAAAGAGCGCGAGAGAGCACACGTGGGCTGGGGAGGGCCAGAGGGAGAATGTTAAGCAGGTGCCAGGCTCAGCACGGAGCCAGACGCTGGTCTCCATCCCACAACTGGGAGATACGACATGGGCTGAAATCAAGAGCAGGATGCTTCACTGACTGAGCCACCCAGGCGCCCCTCCAGCATGACTGTTGAGGGGGTTGTTACTTTTACTAATTTGTTTATCCTGATTCCCCAGGAAGGTGAGGAAATGTGTAAATCAAGATCTCTCCAGGAAGGGATTCTTGGCTCTTGACACTTTTTTTTTTTTTAATGAATTCCTGTGGTCACCTGGTTATTGACTAGCTTTCTTTACACAGCCATCTTCTTCTGGGACCTGGCCGCCACTCATACTATCACTCTTACTATATGCATAGTTTGCATTTTAATTTTTTTTATGGAGAACCACTGCTGCGGAGAAGACGGATTCTCTGCAAATGTGATCACTGATGCCCTCGAATCTGTTCAGAAAGCCGACGGAGTTCTCCAAGTGGTAGACAGAGTGAGAGAAGAATGCCACCCTCCCTGCAGCCACTCACAATCACGTTCTTCTTTTCCGGCTCCACCTTACAGTGTGCAAGTGGAGTTCTAATTAAAGCTGCCCTACTTCCTCGCTGCAACAACAAACTACTATCTGTGCTACTTTTGCGGGCTCTGATGCCTCCCCGGTAGCTGGTAAGCTGCTGTCTTCCTTTTAAAATGTAAATTGCATCTCTGTACTCCCCTGTTCCGATAGCCTTAGAATAAAATGCGGAGGCTTGACCTACAGGATCAGACCCTACACCACCTCTCTCATCTTATTACCTTCTAGATGTCCCCTGCTTTCCCTCTTCAACCACACTGGCTCCTCACTGTCTTCAGAACATGACACGGAGATGCTTTGATTCTCCTCTTCTAGCCCCTAATATATCCATTCGGATAACTCCTTTTCTCTCTTACGGGTCCCCGCTCAAATATTCTTGCTCAGATGTCTCTATAGACTCTATTGCCCTCTTGCCTCAGTTTGCATTATTTTCCTTTATAAAACCTAGAGCTACCTGATACGATCACAACTTACCTATTTTCTATTGTCTTCCTCCCCTAACTAGAATGCCAGTTGTAGGAGAGAAGAGTTTGTTTTATTCACAGCTGTATCCCACAAACCTGTGTTAGGTGTGGGCGTCCTCATTACATATCTGTTGGATGAGTGTATGAGTGAATGGATGAATGAATAGCAGAGAAAGAATGTCAGTGCACTAGGTTGATTATAAATTAGGGAGAAGCCTTCAGTTCGGTGTGACTGTTTCCCTTAGGCAGCTTAGCACACCTGCCTACACATTGACCTACAACAAGTGAGGCTCCATACGAATTTGTTCCTTCTTCTCTGAGGGTAAACTTTTCTTGCCATCTTTGCTTATCTAATTCAGGCTGTATGAGGGGTGTTCTACCTCGATCTTTCTATTGACGCTTTAAAATCAATCTGTGCTTCCTCTTGAAGATGAGAGCTGATAAAGTCTCAGCTGCCTCTTTCAGTCCTTCTTTTCTATCCTATTAGACACAAGGCTCCACCTCAGATCTTTCTAGGTAATTACATCCCTATTTTCAGCTTCTGCAGAGAGGCTAAAGATATCCATGACCACATGCCAAATCTCTTCAAGGAGCCCTCCGTGTGACTCAATGCTACAGCGCCCTTTTGTTCTTTCTGAGGCACTAGCAAAAGAAAAAGCACCAGCCACACCCTTCACTCTCTCTCCAGGGCATGCTTTCCTGATAGCAAATTTTCTATCCTATTTGAAAGAAAGTACAGTCCATAAATATTCTTGACTTCTACTATTGCTGAAGGTGTTTTTAATTTGTTAGATTCTGGGAAGGGAAGTTCAGATGTTTAAGAAAATATTATTCCCAGAAATGTGCCCATGTTATTGTGGTAGGCAGAATCATGATCTCCAAAGATGTTCATGTCCTAACCCCCAGAACCGTATGTGGCAAACATGATTTTGTAGGTGTGATTAAGGATCTTGAGGTAGGGAAACTATCCTATATCATCTGGTAGGCCTAACATACTCACAAATGTCTTTATAAAGTGAAGGAAGGAGTCAGGACAATGATAATCAGAAAAGGAGAAATGACAGTTAAATGAGAGCACCACAATCATAGGAATGCAGGCAGCATCTAGAAGAACCTGAACAAGGCAAGGCAGTGGATTCTCCCCTAGGGCCTTTGGAAGGTAAACAGTCCTGCCTTTACCTTTATTTTAGTCCATTGACACCCGTTCCGAACTCCTGGCCTCCAGAACTTTAAGATAATAAATTTATAGTCTTTTAAGCCACTAAATTTGTGATAATCTTTTATAGCCCCAATTGGAAATTAATATACACATTTTGGTACCAGAAATGGGGTACGAATGTAATAAATACCTAAAAATGTGGAAGCAGCTTTGGAACAGGGCAGTGGGTAGAGGTTGGCAGAAGTTTGAGCAGCATGATAGAAACAGCCTAGATTAGCTTTAATAGACGATTGGTAGAATTATAAATCCTAACAACTCCCCTGCTAGTGAAGACTCATAAGGAGCATTGTAGAGAAAACCTACGCTGTCTTAGAGAGTACTTAAATTATCATGAATAGACTCTTGGTAGAAATATGGACATTCAGTATGGTGCTGTTGATGAGACATCAGAAAGCAATGAGAAACATGGTAATGGAAAGTAGAAGAAAGACGACCCTTGTCATATAGGGGCAGAAAGTTTCGTTGAATAGCATTCTATAGCTATGTAGAAAACAGAACTTGCAAACTCGAACTTTGAGATTTAGCTTACGAGATTTCCAAGCAAAGTGGTGAAAGTCTGACCTATTTTCTGTCTTATTGCTTGTGATAAAACATGAGAAAAAAGAGACAAACTGAGGGAACATCTGTTAAGCAAAAAGAGACCAAGACTTGATTTGGGAAATTCTCAGCCTGTCTGGATTGCCAAAGATGCTAAAATTGGGAAAATTGCTCTCAGGAAAGCATGCCCTGGAGAGAAAACCAAGGGCGTGATTGGTGTTTTTTCTTTTGCTGGTGCCGCAGAACGAACAAAATGGCGCTGTAGCATTGAGTTACACTGAGGGCTCCTCCAAGAGATTGGGCATGTGGTTGTGGATCTCTTTAGCCTCTCTGGAGAAACCAAAAATAGGGATGTAATTACCTAGGAAGATCTGAGGTAGCCTCTTATCTAATAAAGTGAATCCTCACCACACACACAGGAGATCCAGAAGGTTTTGAGAATTTTATCCCGGCAGAAACACTGCCTTTTGGTCTGAAAGAGATAGCAGAGAAGATAAAAAGAAAGAGGACTGTCAGACTCCCCAAACTCCATAGACAGGAATTGCGATGGTAAAACTACTGAGCTGCAAACATGTGCAGCCACAGACTAGACAGACTTAGTCCCAGGTCTGGGAAATGATTTTTGTTTGCCGAGCTGGATTTCAAAATAACTTGGGACTGGTCATAGTTTTTTTTTTTCCTTCATTGTTCTTTTTTGAATGAGAATGTCCATAACTGCTATCCCATGTCTGTCTCAGATGTTTATTTTGGGAACACATGACTCATTTTTTGAGTTACGCATGGTCTTAGATGGCAAGGAATATGTCTCAGGATGGATTTTTACCCAGAGTGTCACCCATCCTTGATTTAAAAAATTTACGTGATGAGCTGTTGAGATCTAGATGATATTTGGGGCAGGGAGGTTGGGTTGAAATGTTTGGGGATGTTGAAATGGGATGAATGCCTTTTGCATATGGGATAGGTATAAATTTGGGAGGATCAGAGGGAGGACCATATTAGGCAGAATAAGGGACTCCCAAAGATGTTTATGTTCTAATTGCCAGAACCTGTGAATATTTGACTTGACACGCAAATTGTTTTTACTCACGCTTCTGACGTCAAATGCATGTATGCGTGTGTGTTCGTGTGTTTTCTCCACACCAATAACCAATTCTCAAACTCTCAAGACAGCAACCAGGTGTCCTACAACTCAATCCAATTCGGACACTAAATTCCTGGATTGAATGTCAGATCCCACAAGTTTAAGGACTCAGTCTCACGAGACTGCCTTCACTTCAGCCACCAGTCATGAGAATCGGTACAGCCCCTTTGTCTGATGTTGCTACAGGGTCTGGGGTTCCCACAACACCCTTCTTTTCTTCGGATCTGATAATTTGTTAGGATGGCTCACAGCATTCAAGAACCCTATTCATGCTTATCAGTTTATTACAAAAGATACAACTCAGGAACAGCCAAATGAAAGAAATGCATAGTGCAAAATATGCGGGAAGGAGCAAGGGTTTCTGAGGCTCTCTTTGGGCATGCCAGCCTCTCAGGATCTCAAAGAGTTCAACTTGAAAGCTCTCTGAACCATGTGGTTTGGGGGTTTTATGGAGGTACTGGAGTACACAGGCACACGTGATTAAATCATTGACCATTTGTGATTAACCTGATCTCCAACTCTTCATCTCTCCTTGAAGTTTTTGGGGGTGGGGCTAAAAGTTTCAACCCTCTAACCTGCTATGATGGTTCATCTTAGATGTCAGTTTGATTGCTTAAAGGGATGCCCACATAGCTGGCAAAATATTTCTGGGAGTTTCTGAAAGAGATTCAGTTTTCATTCAGTAGAGTGAGTACAGATTTATCCCTGCGAGTATGTGTGTGTGTGTGTGTGTGGGGGGGCATCATCCAATCCACTGAGGGCCAAATACAACAAAAACGTTAAGGAGGGGTGAATTCCCTCTTTCTCCAGCTGGAATGTCCATCTTTTCTTGACCTGGGACATTGAAGATCCTGGTTTTCATGCCTTTATACTCAAACTAAACTGTACCACCAGCTTTCTGGTTCTCTAGCCTGCAGATGGAACTTTTCAGCCTCGATAACTGTGTGAGCCAGTTCCTATAATAACTCTTCCTTTATATGGGGTTATATCCGAATACCTCATCGTAAGTTGAGAATATAGTAAGTTGAAAATGCATTTAACACACTTAACCTACTAACCATTATAGCCTCCTTTCAATGTGCTCAGAATACTTACATTAGCCTACAGTTGGCCCAAATCATCCGGTACAAAGCCAATTTTATACCAAAGTGTTGAATATCTCATGTAAGTTGTCAAACGCTGCACTGAAGGTGAAGAACTGAATAGCTGTAGGTGTATTGGTTATTTACCTTCGTGATTGCTTGGCTAACCAGGAGCTGTGGCTTTCTGCCACTGCCCAACATCATGAGAGAGTATTGTACCACGAATTGAGAGCCTGGGAAAAAAAATCAAAATTTATAATCTGGAGGACGGTTTCTACATGATGTGGATTAGTTTTTCACCATTGTAACGTGAAAAAAAAATTGTAAGTTGGGGGCTGTTTGCATATCTTTATATATCCTATGGGTTCTGTGTTTCTGGGGAACTCTGACTTACACACATGCCTTGGTCTTTCTGGGGACCAGCCTCCATCCCGAGGGTCTCTAGGGGCTCCTGGCTACCAGTCATCTCATTAGCATTGAACCACAATCTTAGAACTCTAAAGATTTCCATGGTTCTTAGGAACTATGTGCCAAGAACTGAGAGCAAAGACCAAATATGTATTTATTTTTTATCTTCACAAACATGACAAAAGTGAATTTACAGATAAGAGCAAGTGAAGGATCTTGAGACAGGGGAAATTATTCCGGATTATCTGGGTGGGCCCAGTGTAATCATAAGGGTTTTCACCAGTGAACCAGGAAATCAAAGAGGCAGAGTTTAGGGAGATGTGAGAGAGAGGCCATGAACCGAGGAATGTGGGTAGCATCTAGAAGCTAAAAAGGTGGGAGTGTTTTCTTCCAGAGCCTTTAGAGGGACTACAATCCTTGATTTTAGCCCACTGGAACCATTTCAGATTTCTCATCTCCAGAACTGTAAGAGAATACATTTTTGTTGTTTTAAGCCGCAGTTTGTAATAATTTGTTACTGCAGCAATATAAACCTGACATAGTCATCTAGAATAATATCAGAAGATTAACAAAAACAAACTGTCAACTGCCTCTTTCAGGAAGGGAGGGGAAATATCTCGAGTGTGTGTAACAGTGCTGTGCCCATACATACGCACCCTTCCCAATCCGTGCCTAATTATCTAACAGGCGGAGAGCACTGCGCCAGACCTTGGTCCAAGCCTTCATCCCTGTGATCAAGGTTCTTCCAGTCAAGTCTGTCCTTTGCAAACCCTTATCCCCATGATTTGGCAGATTGTGTTTTTCACGTTCCCTTTCACCGACTTGGATCCTGACTCACAGTGAACAAGGCCCAGGATCCTACGTTTATCACGGATTTAATTTGAACATCAGCAAAGTAAGTAAATATCCTTGTTACCACAGCTTATCTGTGGGACCAAGCCATGCTGAAATTTAGTTTATAATTAAATTTAGTCTGGCGTTGTCTTATTTCTCTTGTCAATGGAAAGCAGACTGCTAGTCAACTCCCTAGTGGCTCTGGTAGTGAACAACTCATTAAATTAACATATGAAATCCTCGTGTCACTTTCCTGCTTCACACTTGAATGTTTGCACTGATCTAGGAGAAACTGAAAAATTCTTTTTTTTTTTTTTTTTTTTAATATTTATTTAATTTTGAGAGAGAGAGAGAGACAGAGACAGGGACAGAGCAAGAGTGGGGGAGGAGCAGACAGAGTGCGAGACACAGAATCCAAAACAGGCTCCGGGCTCCGAGCTGTTAGCACAGAACCCAACGTGGGACTCGAAGTCACAGACCTGGAGATCATGACCCGAGCCACAGTCGGACACTTAACGGCTTAACCGACTGAGACACCCAGGTACTCCTAAAACTGAAAAATTCTAAAAACTTGCGTGATCTCGGTCCTGCCTGGCTCTTCAACCTCACCTAGCTTCACTTTCTTTGCGGATTTTTATGTGCCAGCCACATTGACCCTCTTTGTTTTCTTCTCATGTGCTACGAAGCCTCAACTCAGGGCCTTTGCACATCCAGTTTTCCCTCTCTGGAGTATCTTCTCTTCAGTTTTCCTAGTTTTCTCCTTTACCTTTCAATTTTCTGAGGAAAGCCTTCCATTATTGGTCCAACATCAGACCTTCTAGTTATATTCTCTTTTTTGCACCCCATACTTTTCTTTGGAGGCACTGACTCTAATTGTAATCCGCCAGTTTTTTGATTTTATGGCTTTCATCTTCCATTTGATAAAGGTAAACACCATGTTTATCTTAGTCTTGTAGTTTCAGCAATTAGGAAAGTGCCTGGCACCTAGAAGCATTCAATAAATGGAAGTCGTATATCCTCTTTTTGTGTCCCTGAAACTTACAGCTGGTGTGAGCCCAATTTAAGTATGATACTTACTACTAAGAGATTTGTCTTAGATTCCTTTTCATCTCTAGGCTTCAAATTTCTCTGTTAATTATCGCATCATGATATCCCATTATGCTAACCACTAAGCAATGCTCTCTTTTTATAATTATAAATGGAAATGATAGAAGAAAATTGAAATAGAGGCAAAACATCTTTGAAAGCTGTGTGGGGAATGACCCAGCTCATACAGGTTTAAAATATGCTTAAGTTACTCTTGGCTTCGGTAGTAATTATTTTCTTCTCTATGTTTACCTAATGAATAATTATGCTTTCTTTTTTTCTCCACAAATGACTGTTTTACACGTAAGAAATCTTGCATTTTAGGAATGGTCTGAAATGAGCACATCTCTTACCAAAAGTGTTGTTTTACTGTGTAAAAGTTTTTATTTAAATTCCAGCTAGTTAACATGCAGTGAATATTAGCCTCAGGCGTACAATATAGTGATTCAACACTTTCATATGACATCTGGTGCTCATCACAAGTGCCCTCCTTAATCCCCATCACCAGTTTCACCCATCCCCCACCCACCTCCCCTCTGGTAACCACCAGCTTGTTCTCTATAGATAAGATCCAAAAGTATTATTTTAAATAGTTATTTTTTTCCCCCATTAAACTCTTGGTTTTTAGACCTATGGTTAAACATTTGAAACTAAGTTGAAAAAATCTTGAGATTAACTAATTTTAGTATCAAATCATATTTAATTAGATTATATCTTTTATTATAGTGTGAGGAGCCCTCAGAAGCTGCTTGGTACAGAAAAATCAGCAAATTAGTAAACAATGTCATTTAAAAAAGTTTCTGAAAGAATGTCTTACTAGAACCGAAGCCAATTTTGAGAACAATGAAAGTAAATTTCCAGGGGCACCTGGGTGGCTCAGTGGATTAAACATCTGACTTGAACTCAGGTTGTGATCTCATGGTTTGGGGACGGCGGCAGGGTGGGGGGGAGGTTTGAGCCCCAGCATCGGGCTCTGTGCTGACATCTCGGAGCCTGGAGCCTGCTTTGGATTCTGTCTGCCTCTCTCCTGCTTGTGCTCTGTCTCTCTCTCTCAGAAATAAACATTAAAGTTTCCACCTCTCTTAAAAAAAAAAAAAAAAAAAAAAAAGAAAGTAAATTATTTCCCTTGCCAACTGTTTCATTATTTAACTTGTCTTATAATTAAAATATATTTCCTTATACTCAATCTACCCTTTCTCTACCACACATTCAGTTATTTTTATTTCTGTTATTTAATCTAATAATAATAATTGCTATCTTTCTCTGTTCTAGACATTAATGGTAGTTTGGGGAAATGTGTATCATAACATGTCACTGTTCTCCATCCAGTGGCAATTACTCTGGGTTTCCTTCTTGTCTTGAAATATGGCCATCTAGCTTATCTCATTTCATTTCATCCATAGCTTGAAAAGACAGGTTGTATTTTTAATGATTTATGTATATTCATATGCAATTTTCTTCTGATACTCAAGATATAATTTATGGCAGCTGATTGAAGGACACCTTCTACTAGTTAGTTACACCTCAGATGAAATAACTTAGATGCTATTTTGCCATTGAGTTGGGATACCTCCTGATACTTAAATAGAAAGGTCTGAATTCAAATATCTTACTTTTTTCACTAAAGCTAAGGAAGTTTGGTTTATCATATAAAGGATATCAGCAAGGTATATCTTTAATAATTTTGCTATGTCTTTCTGCTCCTTTAGAATGTCACAATTCTTATTGTTTTGTTTTGAGATTGTCTCTCTCTCTCTGTCTCTCTTTTTTTCTTTTTTCTGAAAAAACATTGATGAACCCAAATCAAAGGAAGCAAACTGGAATGTGAGAAGAAGTAAAATATCTAGCATTTATACCTCTGACACACTTCTCAAATGTGAGAAAATCTCATAAGAGTTTGAAAGATGTTTTTTGTTTTGTTTTGTTTTATTAATGCCTCCTAGACTTGATCTATAGTTCTAACACGCTCAAGGAATTCACATGGCAGCAACAAGCAGTGTGGTTTTTAAAACTGCAAGTGAAAACCACACCCCCCTGGATAAATGACTCTGGATTATAATAGCATCACACTTGAGGAAATTCATTCATGAAATTTTTACTAATCCCTATATAAATTACTTCCAAGGGATGTTGATCGGTGACATGTTCCCTTTCTAATCACTGCTGATCATGCCATTAATACACAAATGATCTCCCACTAAGGTATAATCAATTGGCAACTGGTATCTATTCATATATATCAAACAATGAATGGATAATCTACCTAAATTAATAATTCCTAAGTGACTTTTATATACAAATTCTATTAATTTCACCAGCAAGCAGAATGTGTTCTCCCCATTTTTTTTCTACTTGATATGGAAAACTGGGTTTACTTCTTAAGGAATCCTCCAGCAGTGACCCCGAAAGCAGTAACTGCTTTGGAAAGAATTAAGAATTCTCTTGCAGCTTTGCCCCAGTTAACTGTCATATCGCTACTCTTCTGCTGACTGAAATCAAAAAGAGAGGAGTAGAATCCCTCCCCTTGGAAGCTGCCATCTTGTTTTTCCTGACCTAGCTTTTTGTTTCACTGAGCCAGCAAGCAGCCCCTGGTGAACTCACCAAACTCTTTGCATTAATTCCTTCATCTGCTGGGTTTGATTCAGCCTCAATTTTGTGACGAGATCTGAAGCAAAAGTATAAAGTGGTTATAATTTTCATTTCAATATGGATTTGAATGTTTACTTGTAATATAAAGAAGGTACATTTCAAACTTTTGAAAGCAAAGTTGTTTCTAATTACTGAGGTGTATAAGATATTGAAATGTACTTTTGTATTTTATTTTATGTATTCTGTTCTACACTCAAATAGTTCAGGGCAGGCTATAGGCCTTCCTGAACTTTCCTTTAATCTGGTCTTGTGTTGAAAAATATTCAGGGAAAGGCATTTTAGCAGAAGCTCCACATCTATTTCTTTTGAACACTTCTTGGTACAGAGCACAAATCTATGCACTTTAAAAAAATGTTTATTTATTTTTGAGAGAGAGGGAGAGAGAGAGCATGTTTGGGGGAGGGGCCAAGAGAGAGGGGAACAGAGGATCCAAAGCAGGCTCTGCCCAATGCAGGGTTCAAACTCACGAACCCCAAGATCATGACCTGAGCGGAAGTCAGGCGCTCAACCAACTGAGCCCCCCGGGCGCCCCAAAGCTATGTGCTTCTGACAAGCACCATCTGAAGAATTTATTAAATGTGTGATGCCAGACTGTGTGGAAATTTTGAAAACAGTTTCTTTCTTTATCATTTCGTCTTCTAAATTTGTCATCAGCAGCTTTTAAATGACGTCAAGCTTGGTTTGTGGCATTTTTAAAGTTTCAGTACAGAAAAAGGATTATGAGTATCTTTAGTTGTAAACATGACAAGTATAGACTTTCTGAATTCAGCAAAGTGTGGAAATAATAGGGCGATAAATTACTACTAAGTAGCTGGATTAAAAAAAAAAAAGCACACAGAGAAAACTAAGCACTGCCTTGCCGAATCCTACTGTGATCTTTTCTTTTTTTCCTTTCCTTTCTTTTTCTTCCTTTTTTTTTTTTTTTTGAATAATATATGTGCAATCATTCTCTCCAGAACTATCACAGCTTGAGTTGAAATAATCGCTCTAATTTGTATGGCAAAAAAAGCATCCTTATTTGTGCTGATAAAATGCATCTCGTGGCAACTCCGATCCTGTGGTTTTAATGTGATTCAAAAAGCTGTCTGCAATAAAGGAATGTATTAGAAATGCTAAAAGCTGATAGCGTTTTGTTTTTGTTAAGTTTTGGAACAATTTTGCTGATAGAGTAAATGTACGCTAGATTTTTCTGGTAAGTAATTTTCCATTCACCTCTATTTATTCCCAGATCCAGAAACTTTATTTTGTGAAGCCTTTTCAATGCATGGAATACTCATGGGCTTCTGGTAGGTACTATGTGTTGGATGAAATTGCAGTTTGCATGAATCTCTTACCAATGGCAAGGCAAAGTTGTCAAAAGATGGCAAAAAAAGAAGTTGGTTTGTTTGACTAATGTGAAATATTTCTAGATGGCCTAACTCACCTGTTTCAAAGGACATGCAAAGAACAGAAACCAGGAAGGGAGTTTAGTTCCTAGGCACTGACATCCATACTAAAATCCAGAGATAACAGCATAGACGAATCTGGGATTTCAAGTTCTCGGGCAATTTGACTTGGATAAGCCCTTGTATCCTCCTAGAAGAATCAGGGAGGGAGCTTAAGATGCTCAGGGCTCTGAAAAGTAAAACGGTTCTAATCATCTTCTAGTGAAGTTCTGTCATTTGAATGGTTTCTAATCTCCTCCTCCTCCCACTGGCTCATCCCATCCCTCCTACACTAATTTCCCCCATATCTCTCATCTGTTATAACATTTGTATAATCTACCTACTTTTATGCCTACTGCTGATTCTCTGTCTTTCCCAATAAGTGTAAGCTCCACAAGGCAGTCTTTTTGTTTCCTAGTGACCAAATCAGTGTTGGTCAGTGCTCAGTGAAAAGCGATCAAGTGAATCAACAGTTGCTGGGGCCGCAGACCAGTAAAGCGCAGCATTTGGCTATGATTTTAGTACTCAGGCTGCCAAATCCTGAAAGCTGGTTGCTCACTGGGAAACCCCAAAGCAGTGGTTTTGGGGTGCAAAAGCTAACCCTGAGTTATGTGTTTCCTCAATTCTCAATTATTGTGTCCCAGGGAAGGGAAGACCCAGGAATGATAGAGGATACCCCAGAGGAAAGCCCACTGCAGTCCACAAGACACAGCCTCTGCGGATCTCTCCTGAAAAGTTAAGTTGAGGAGATCCCCATAATCCCCATAACTAATGTTTGGTGACATACACAAGATAGTTGAGATTATACTGTCCTACACAATTATGAAGCCTGTTCTTTCAATCAATTTTGTATCACACATACACTCTATATGAGAAAAAAAATAACATTTTTGGTGACTGCATAGTATTGCAAACAATGGATTCAGTATAATATTTCAAATGTTCCCCTCCCTTCGAGAACTGTTATCACAATTTTATTACCTGAATCTTTGACGATTTATTTGCTTAGGGCAGATTCCTCAAAATAATTCTGCAATAATTTCTAATACACTTTTGATGTTTGCAATGTCCTTCAAAAATTTCATCTAATTACTGTTTTAGTTGCATCCCAGATGTTTAAATATGAACTATTTTTGTTATTATTGAGATCAAAATATTCTCTAATTTCCCTTGTGATTTCTTATTTTACCCATGTGTTGTTTAGAGTACAATTCTTTATTTCTGGACATATAAGGGTTTTTAGTAAACTTTTTAGATACTGACTCTTTTTTTTTTTTTTAAGTTTATATATTTGTTTTGAGAGAGAGAGTGAGCATGGGAGGGGGAGAGAGAGAATCCCAAGCAGGCTGTACACCATCAATGCCAAACTCAAGCAGGGCTCAAACCCACAAACTGTAAGATCATGACCTGAGCCAAGTCAAGAGTCAGACGCTTAACCATCTGAGCCAACCAGGTGCCCCTAGATAGTGACTCTATAACTTTATAACACTGTAGTCAGAGAATATGTTTTGTATGCTTTAAATTCCTTAAAGTTGTTGAAAATTGTTTTATGGCTTGGCATATGATGAACTTTTAAATGTTCCACACATATTTGAATAAATATGTATAAATTAATGTAGTTTCTGTATACACTGGTGGTTTCTATATACACCTGTTAGGTTAAGCTTGTTGATCATGCTTTCTAAATATTTTATTTCATTGTTGATTAGCTTTGCTTGTTCAATTGATTATAGAAAGATTCATATTATTATTTCCAATTATGAATATAGATATGCTATTTTTTTCTTTAACCTATCAAGTTTTGCTTTACTGTTTTAAGGCTAAGTTATTAGATGCATAGGCATTTATAATTGGTTCTTCTGACAGGGCCAGGACTAGGATGAATCAATTGAGGTACCCAGGGTACAGAATTTAAGGAGGTCCTCGTACTCAACATCATGCAAGTGCAGGATTGGTAACTGAGAGTGAGTTCTTCTTTAAATGATGTGTCTAGATACCTCACTTGCCTCCCCCTTATCCCAGCCTAGTCTTCCACTTAAATATTGAAATGTCATCATTATGATGTTCTCTTGCTCCTCTTTCCATCTACTGTTATTATTTTTTTCCTTAAAGGCCTTTCGATTTATCTTCTTTTGTCCTTTTAATTTTTCTATTACTTTATTTTAGGTGTGTTTCTATAAAGTAAAGCTTTACTTCCTGACAGTTTTGCTTTCCATCTGACAAATCTTTGGTTTTTAACTGAAGTGCAGAAATCATTAAGGGCCAATATATTTACTCACAATTTGGGTTTCAATTCACCTTGTTATTATTGGTTTGCTATTTATATTACCTGATCTATCTTCTCATTTCTTTCCTTTTTTGTCTTCATTTGTAATTTTAAGTACTTTTTTTATCACCTTATCTCCTCCCTTGACTAGCTTAGTAGTTATGTTGTCAGTCTTAGTTGCTCCTTTGAAGTAAATGACACGTCTTTTTCTCCATCTGCTTTCAGAGTGTTCTTTTGACTGTTTTTTCAACATTAGATGTGTTTTTCTTTTTATGTTGTAAACTATATGGTATGATATCCTTTGCTATCTTTTCAAATATTGCTTCTGCTTCAGTCTCACTCCTCTGGATCCAAGACTCCAATTTATATGTATTAGCTCTTTTCTATATTTTTCATCATTTGTTTTCCTGTGCTTTATTCTGGAATTTAGATGAGGAGTAATTATCCAGGGTCCATGGGCCACACTTTGAAAACTGCTCTCCTGTGGTGCTACCCTTGAAAATGAACAGCTCTCCCTTCTTAATGGGCTCTGAATCCTAATTGTTTTTCTTCTCAGCTCCATGAGTCTTTAAAACACACTGTTCATTTTCTTACCTTCTGTATGAAAGCCTCGATTATGATGAGCAGATTCCCTTATGAAAACACAGAGAAAAGTTTTCTTTCTCTGGATATTCTTCTTGGGTCTCAACTACATAAGTCCTCACCTTATCTTAATTCTACCTGCTTTACACATGCTTAATTATTTTCTTTAGCTTGTCTAATTGTTTTTTGGGGGAGGCCAGTTCAAATTCCCTGTTCTGATCATTTGATGGCAGATCTCCCTCCATTTCATTTTTAAATCAAATTTTGCTGTCATCTTTAAAGCAAGAGTAATCTTAAAGCTAAAATGTGATTATTTAAAAATGTTTCACTTAGACATTTAAAATATGCACAGCTTTTTAATAGGGAATTTTCATTCTGGACATTTGTGTAATGAAGGGTGCACACCATTCCCGTGGTTCAATTTGTCAGTAAATAAAAATGATTTAATTTTCTCTATTGGGCAGTTTTTGAGATCTGCCAAAAATAGAGAATAAAACGAGCAAAATATCCTTGAATATTAATTTTTTAAAATGGTACAGAGTTTGAGAAGATATGGAGAGATGCCTGGTGCCTCCCATTTCTGTTTGAATAAAACTTCCACATATTTTCCCAGACCAGTAAAGTGGACTTTGTCAGAGGTCGTTAAGACAGTTTTACCTTCAACTAGCTAAAGAGTGCTTTCACTTCCTTGTTGTAGATGCCACCCAGTTTATGATGTAAGCTCTGAATCTCTTTCTAAAATAAATACATAAAATAAATAAATAAATAAGAAAGAAAGACAAAGTACAGAAAATGAAAACAACAAAGAAACAAACAAAGGAGTTGCTTACAACCCAAAATATAAGTATAGTTTCAGGGATTCAGAGGATAAGGCCTATTTATGGAGACCAGGTTAAAAATTCCCAACCTACTTTGCACAGACTGAGAAAAATTTCTTTCCATCCAAAATAAAAAAAATATATTTTTATTTGCCTAATTGGAAGAATCCAACTGTGAATGCATACACACAAGCCTTACATATTCATATATTGAGAAGCATTGCTTGAATTTCTTTCACCTTGCTTTTCAGTTTTAAATATGTGGGTAATTTTAAAAATATTTAAATAGTTTATTTAAAAACTTTACAAAGTGTAATTTTTATTTATATTTTATTAAAAACTAAGGTTTTTATTCTTTTTGTGTAAAGTCACACATCACCATTACTCCATACCACTTTATAGGATGAATGTTTATATTTGTATATAATGGGAAATTCTAAAAAAAAAATGATTTTAAGTATCACCTTTATTTCATTACGTTACCCATTCATTTGAAAATGTTTTCCTGCTGAGAAACAACTTAAAATGGAAAATTTTACACATATAACAAAAAGATACAATCCTTTTCAGATCAGTTTCTATCATGGTGCCTAAAATATCAGAAAAGTAATGTTGTAAGATAGTCAAATTATATTAATGTTTGCTATTTTTAGTTCTTTCAAGATTGAAAGACTTTAATTCTAAACTGATAAAAATTGCGACTTTAATTATGGAATAGCTGAAATACAGCAAAGCCTTATTAATTTAGAGTCCATTAATACAGTATTTGAGATAATTTGAAAAGCAAGGGTGCTATTTATGCAATTTATGGGTAAATAATTTTCAAAAGTATGTTAAGTATAAAGATTTTATAGGGACTATTTACCATTCTAAGAGAAGGATTTTTTAGTCACATTAACAACATCAATTTGCTGAGTTAATTCAGAAAGAATTTTATCTGTACATTACCGAAGATCTCTTAGGTCCTCTGCTCTGCCACACTTTATTAGCATAGTTCATTATTCCTTCCACATGTAATAGAAAGGCTCTTCTTTTTAATATTCTAAGATTTCTTCTTTTCTTCGTATAGAGAAGCCATGCACCTATATACCCCTATTTACACACTTACAGTATGTAACCCAGTCTTCCATATGCATTGGATTAGGGAATCTAACATTAGACTTAATGACAAACAGGGACACATATGGCCCAAAACAGTCCAACAAATGTGAAAAGTCAACAGTATTTATTTGCAGTGAATGTACACTAACAGTTGTATGTCAATCTTATGGAAACCAGTTCATGACATAAATCAAAATCATTAGCTAATCTAATTAGGCGGAAAAAAGAATCTATCTCAACTATATTTACTTATATATATAAGTATATAAGCTACGGCAAGCTCACTGGGAATTGAAGGTGAATGCTTGCAGGGTTCCTGGTTAGGGCATTATTAAGGAGTTTTAAACGTCACCCGTCTCATGTCATTTTTGAGATAATAGAGGAAGGAAAATAAAGTAAGAAAAAAGGCAACTATTTACAAAATAATGTAATTTTCCACAAAGAAAAAAAACTTAAAAGAGAATATATTTCACAAAAAAAATATATTTCTATTAATATATATCATATGTATATCATATATATGTCATATATATGATATACATATATATATGTCAGATATATATGTCATTGCCAATAAGTGGCAGATTAAAATGCTCAATAATAAAATAAAATAAAATAAAATGCTCAATAATAAAATAAAATGATAAAGCAACTAGGAATAATTTAAAATTGGCAATAAATTATTCATATACATGAAGGACACAGAATATCTTAAAAAATTAGATCAGTTATTTTTCTATATAGGGAAATTCTATGACCAAAAGTCAACAGTATCCAAATGAATCTTTTTTTTTTTTTAATTTTTTTTTTTAACGTTTATTTATTTTTGAGACAGAGAGACAGAGCATGAACAGGGGAGGGGCAGAGAGAGAGGGAGACACAGAATCTGAAACAGGCTCCAGGCTCTGAGCTGTCAGCACAGAGCCTGACGCGGGGCTTGAACTCACAGACCATGAGATCATGACCTGAGCCGAAGTCGGAGGCTTAACCGACTGAGCCACCCAGGCGCCCCTGAATCTTTTTTTTTAATTAAATGTTTATTTTGAAAGAGAGAGAGACAGAGTGTGAGTGGAGGAGGAGCAGAGACAGAGGGAGACACAGAATCTGAAGCAGGCTCCAGGCTCTGAGCTGTCAGCACAGAGCCCAATGTGAGGATCAAACCCACGAACTGTGAGATCATAACCTGAGCCAGAGTTGGATGCTCAACCAACTGAGCCACTTAGGGGCCCCGGCCTGCAATAAATATTTAAATTAAGTGACTAGTCCAGTGGAAGTTCTGGTTCTGATATTATTTATTGCTTATGCTTACACAGTTACATTGTTTTTGTTCACTAATTAACAGCCCTCCCCCCACCCCCCACCCCCCAAAATAAACATATTTAGCACATTCTATGTGTTAGTCACTCTTCGGCATGCAAAGGACATTTTTTTGTCTCTTTTTTTTTTGTTGTTGTTGTTGCTTTTAATGTTTATTTTTGAGAGAGAGAGAGAGGGAGAGAGAGAGAGAGAGAAAGAGAAGAGACAGCAAGCAAAGGAGGGGCAGAGAGAGGAGACACAGAATCTGAAACAGGATCCAGGCTCCAAGCTGTCAGCACAGAACCCGGATGCGTGGGCTCCAACCCCAAAGGGTAAGATTATGACTTGAGCCAAAGTCAGACATTTAACCAACTGAGCCACCCAGGATCCCTAGCAAAGGACATTGTTAATGAAAGGAAATGTTCTTGCTTTTATAAGATTGTTATCCCCTAAGACAACAAAGCATTAACAGTGAAAAAATAAACCAGAAAATAAGCAAGAAAGTAATCACATGGGGTAAGTGCGATACCAGGAACTACCATTTCGTGATGTGCTGGAAACTGGGTTGCTTTCGGTTGGGGGAGTCAGAGAGATCTGCAGATAAAAACCCGTTGGTGAGATGTTCCAGGATTTGTCACTTGGACTTCAAGTCATATGCAGATTCCTTACAGAATTATAGGAGACAGTAAGAAGGTGGTGTATTTTGAGGATCAACATATCTTGTTGATCAAGTGGATCATAAAAAGAAGAGTGAAATCACGAACAAAGCTCCTAGAGTTTTGTCTTGTGACAATGGGTGGCTAGTACTTATCTAAATCGAATCCTCCATTTAATATGAAAACATCCACCCAAATACCACCGCAGGCATAGCCACATTACTTCTGTTCCCTTTGCAAAGAGCTAGAATGAGTTGTATGTTCTTGCTTCCAATATACTTGTCTATTCTCTCTCTTGAACCAGGCTATTTCTCCATGGACACTGTTGTGGCTAAGGTGAGGACAGCTCCCTCTAGTGCCAAATCCAAAGGTCATGTCTCACCTGTTAGTAATGGACACAGTTGGACACACCTTCTTTCCTGAAACTCTTTTCACTTGGCTTTCAAAATGTGCCTGGGGGTTCCTGGGCAGCTCAGTTGGCTAACTGTCCAACTTCAGCTCAGGTCATGACCTCACAGTTTGTGAGTTTGAGCCCTGCATGGGGCTTTCTGCTGTCAGCACAGAGCCTGCTTCGGATCCTCTGTCGCCCTCTCTCTCTGCCTCTCTCTCGCTCGCTCTCAAAAATAAACATTAAAAAAACAATACAAAACATGAAACTATAAAAAAAAACGTACCTGATCTGATTCTATCTCACCACACTAACACTAAGAAGGGGAAGTCTGTAAAGGTTCCCCCAAAATGGGAAGCAGAACCATGTGCTGGAGACAGATTCCTGATTAAAAAAAAAAAAAAAAAAAAGTATGGGAGGCCTGGTGACTCAGTCAGTTAAGCATTCGACTTTGGCTCTGGTCACGATCTCATGGTTTGTGAGTTCCAGCCCCAAGTCGGCCTCTGTGCTGACAGCTTGGAGCTTGGAGCCCGCTTCAGATTGTGTGTCTCCCTCTCTCTCTGCCCCTCCTCTGCTTGTGCTATGTCTCTCTCTCAAAAATAAATAAACATCAAAAACTTTAAAAATGTAAACGTATGTGTATATACAATAATTTAGACAATGAGTGCATTGGGAGGATAGTACATTCTTTTTTCTCCTTTTAAATTTGTTAAGGCATGTTTACAGCTCTGGATATGGTCTATATTAGTGACTACTCCATGTGAGTGGGAAAAGAAGGCATATTCTATTCTTGCTGGGCGAAGTTATCAATAGATGTCACTTATATACAGTTGATTGATGGGGTTGTGGAGTTAAACTATATTCTTAGTGATTTTCTGCCTGGGGGATATGTCCATTTCTGATAGAAGGGTCTTGAAATCTCCAACTGTAATAATGGATTCATCTATTTCTCCTTACAGTTGTATCAGATTTTACCTCGTGTATTTTGATGGTCTGTGTTCGATACTTACACATTAAGGACTTCATATCTTCTTAGAGAATTGGCCATTTTATCATTATGCAATACTCCTCTTGGATCCCTAATAACTTCCTTTGTTCTTAAGTCTGCTGTGCCTGAAAATAATGTAGCTACTCCAGTTTTCTTTTGATTGCCATGGTATATCTATCTCCATTATTCTACCTTTAATCTATATGCACCTTTATATTTAAAGCAGGTTTCTTATAGACACGGTAGAGTTAGGTCTTATATTTTGATCTTCTCTGATGACATGTCTTTTGATTGGTGCAATTAGACCTTTGGCTTTCAAAGTGATAATTGATATAGTTTGAATAATATCTTCTATATTTGTTACTGTCTTATATTTTGTGACTTTGCTTATTATTTCTATTTTTGTCTTACACTCTTTTTCTGCCTTTTGTGGTTTTAAGTGAGTGTTTTATATCCATTCCATTTTCTTTCCTTTCTTAATATATCAGTTATCAGTTATGCTCTTTTTTCTTTTACTTTGTTAATGATTACCCTAGAGTTCGCAATCTACATGTAAAATGGATCAAAATTCACTTTCAGATAATATCATACTGTTTCATGGGTAATGTAAATTCCTTCTAATAACAAATAATCCTAATTCCTCTTTCCTGTCACTCATGTCATTGCTTTTATTCATTTCACTTATAGGAAAGCGTTCATATATGTATCACACATACGTAAACGTACATAATCAAATATACTGTTGACATTGCCATTTTGAGCAAACTGTTATTTATTAGATTCAGAATAAGAAAAATATTTTTAATTTTACTTTCACTTATCCCTTCTCTTCTCTTCTCTTCTCTTCTCTTCTCTTCTCTTCTCTCTCTTCTCTCCCTTCCCTTCCCTTCCCTTCCCTTCCCTTCCCTTCCCTTCCCTTCCCTGTCTACTCTCTTCTTGCTTGCATAGTTTCTGATGAAAAGTCAGATACAATTCTCATCATTGCTCATCTATAGGTAAGGTAGTTTTAATCCTCTGACTTCTTTCAGAATTTTTTTTTTCCATCTTTGATTTTCTGTAGTTTGAAGATGATAGGCTGAGGTGTACTTTTTGAGCATTTATCCTGCTTGGTGTTTTCTGAGCATTGCAGATCTGTGGTGTAGGGGCTGATAGTAATTTGCAAAAAATTCTCAGTCAATATTGTTTCAGATATTTCTTCTTTTCTCTTCTTTCTTCTTCTTCTGGTGTTCCCGTTATTCGTCTATTAAACCTTTTGTATTTGTCCCATAGTTCTTGGATATTTAATTTCTTTCCATTTCTATTTTGGAAATTTCTTCTGAGATATCATCCAAGTTCAGAGTTTTACTTCCATTGCATACAATATACTAATAAGCCCATCAAAGGCATTCTTCATTTCTGTCACTGTACTTTTGTTGTCGCTCTTTCTTAACATTTCCATCTTTCTGCTTACATGATGTATCTTTTTTTGCACGCTGTCTACTTTATCCATTGGAGCCCTTAACATATCAATCATGGTTGTTTCAAATCTCAGTCTGATGTTGGGGAAAAGGAAGCTTTCTATAGTTTTATTATTATTATTATTAATATTAATATTAACTACTACTACTATTATTATTATCTTAGTTCTCAGTCTTTTAGTGAGCCTATATCTCTGGACTTCACACCTGTTTCTCAGATTTGTTCTCCCCGCCGTTAGGTGGGACAAGATGGCTAGAATGGGCTAGAGTTTCCTACTTCCTTTTCCCATGTAGCAGGTGAACGCTGGCTGGAGTTGGTATTTCTCTACTTCTCTGGTCCTTCAGGCTCTGATAGAACCCCAGCAGGTGGAATAGTTTCTCCTGAGGGTGCCCCTGTTCAGAACAGAATGTTCTGGCATATTTCCAAATGATTCTTTTCCCTGCACACTGCTTGCAGCACACAGGGATTTTCCTGTGGTCTTCACTGCGAGAACCTGATTCAGCTCTTAGAGGTAAAACAAAAGTGTGGGGGCGCCCCTGTGACTGGGTCCACCCGGAGTTCTCAACTCTCAGACTTGACCATTCTCAGCTACCTGCAAGTGGTCTATTGCATTTCTGGTTTTCCCACTGCAGCACTGGTTGCTGTTGAGATTTCACTGTATACATTTCTGTTCTGGTAGCTTGTGATTCTCCGTACTTACCTGTTGGTCTCACCAGTCTTGGGGGGGCAACAGTTAAGACGAGCTGTTGTTTGTTGTCTGTTCAGCTTTTTACTTATTGATACAACATACTGGTGATTTCCAAGCTTCTTATCTGTGGAACCCAGAGGTCCATTTTCTCTTTTTAATTGGAGGGCAGAAAATTTGCTTACAAAAAGTGGTGGCAGGTTTCCCAGATTTGATATCTATGTGCAAAAAATCATAAAGCTTTTTGGTTAAAAAAATCGCAGTTTTTTTTCTTTAGTAATCATAGGATGAAATATATTAATCTCATGATAAACAGAAATCAGCAATATTTTCAAATAATAATAACTAAATGAATGATAATTGAATAGTAATAATCATAATACCAATAATAATAAAAGCTAAAAGTTTTTAACCTAGTAATATAAAGGTAATATAAAGGCAGTTAGAAATATTTTTTCACAAATGTCGAGTTTGTTTCTGATGTGGTAACAATTTAGTTTATGTTCTGATATTAAGCCTAGTTAAATAGAAAAAAAAAAAAGGTAACTGCTCAACATAACAGAGGTATTACATCTAAAACCAAAATTCAGGAGCACCTGGCTGGCTCAGTTGGTTACGCACCTGACTTTGGCTCAGGTCATGATCTCACAGCTTGTGATTTTGAGCCCCCCATCAAGCTTCATGCTGACAGCTCAGAGCCTGAGGTCTGCTTCAGATTCTCTTGTCTCCCTCTTTCTCTCTCTTCCTGCTTCTCTCTTGCTTGTGCCCTCTCTCTCAAAAATAAATTAAAAACAACTAAAAAATAAAATAAAACCAAATTTCGACATACATATTTTAACTTGTTTCTAATGTGTATTTATTTTTGAGAGAGAGAAAGACACAGAGACAGAGTGAGAGTGGAGGAGGGGCAGAGAGAGAGAGGGAGACACAGAATCTGAAGCAGGCTCCAGGCTCCAAGCGGTCAGCACAGAGCCTGACACGGGGCTCGAACACACAGAGCGGATCTAAGATATGACCTGAGCCGAACTCAGACGCCTAACCAACTGAGTCACCCAGGTGCCCCTCAACATAGATATTTTATAGGAAAGAAGAGTAATGATACATTAATTTTGGATAAACTAAGTTACAAATTTAAGATTATTATAAAAATGATCTTAACATTTAGTAAAATTTGATTTACCATATGATATAATATTTCCACAGTTTTGGGAGGATCACTGATATTTTGTTAAAAAAAAAGATTAAGGGACAGAGTGATTGATACCATTGGAATGAATGGAGAAAAAGTTTTGTTTACATCTTAAATAGCAAAATAAATACATTTTACATCATGGGTTAAATATAAATAAGCAATGAATTAGAAGACATAAAATATTTGTCATACACTGGAAAACATTATTTACTTACCTTTGTTATGTTAGATGGATCAGAAAAACAAATATTATCAGGTGTCAATATATGCACTGGGGAATTTATTTAGTGGATTATTATCATGCAGTCATTCAAAACAAAGGTTATGAAGACACTATAGATATATTTTAAGTAAGTAACAAAACTCAAAATACTTTGTAAGCAGTTGGTACAACTATGGGAGACATATTATTCAAAGATGTAAATAGGTCCTATAGTCATATGTTGGCAGTGTAGCAGATAATTTAATTTGTTATAGTTACAGCCGGTTCTAAGCTTTCATCTATATCCACACATACTCGTATATTTATCAAGGTCTATATTATGCAAAAACAAAACCAAGCGGGAAGGGCCAGTTATGCAAATAGACTTATGCATTAAATTGTGATTGTTTTCATTACACAGACGATGCGCGTTACTTGTAAAAGAATAAAATGGAATAATCAAAGAAGAAGAAAGAGAAGGGAGAGCCTGGATGGCTGAGTCCATTTACACGTCCGACTTCTGATTTCAGCTCAGGTCATGATCTCCCGGTTTGTGAGTTTGAGTCCCGCATCTGGCTCTGCTCTGACAGCCAGGAGCCTGATTGAGATTCTGTCTACCCACCTCCTCTCTGCCCTTCCCCGCCTCCATGCCTTCTCTCTTTCTCAAAATAAATAAAATAAACATTAAAAAAATGAAAAAGGAATGGATTGGTGGAGGAAAAAGAGTGAAGGTGGACAGGAAAAGAAAGGAGGAAGAAAGGAAGCATTTTTCTTTCTTTCTTTCTTTTAATTAAAACACCCCGTATAGGTACTTTGGTAAATATTCTTCAAAGCTGTTTCCGATGCCTCCTTCCATGTCAATACATACCCATCTTCCTGTTACTCACAGGAAGCCTGGCGATCAATTCTTCATTTGCTCCATGATTTACTCACAACCTTTCACTGCTACACAATTAGACCCACATATGGGTGCAGGTGGGTTTGGGGTGAACATGTCTACATAGAGACCTTCATACCTATTCCTTTGCATTCATTAATGGAAACACAAGTCCTGATTCAGAAGGCATCTACTTTTCAGGCTTTTCATAGGTAACGCTAAGTTTATGAGACCATATGAAAATTTCCCACAGGAATATTTTTAAGTGGGCCGATCCCATAATAAACTTTCCCCCTTTCTGGCAATCACACGTCATTCTTCTTCATATTTTCCATGTCTGATTACCTACGCCCACTGTGACTTTTTCTTGATTATTGAATTCTGTGTATGACAATGAGTTGCTTTGCTAACTTCTTTGACTCATTTTGGAACTTTAAAAAAAAAATATCTATCCAGTGTTTTTATTTCCGAGTTGATATTTTGTCCTCCACATGTTACAACTTTTTTTTTTTCTCTCCTTGGGCACTTTGTAGGCGATATTTTTGAAATACAGAATTTACCTAGTATTTTTTGTTTGTCATACTCAGCAAAACTAAATACTCTTGCCACAAGACCTGTATTCACATATGAATTCTTTGAGTGCTTGAGTGGCTCCGTCCTCAATCCTGAATTTTTAAAAGATTCCGAATTTTATTTTCTTGCTTGTTGTTTGCAGTTTAATTTTATTCACCTCACTTTGGAGATACCAAAGTTTTACACTTTCATGTAAACAATTCATGAAACTTCTGCTTTCCTGCTCTGGTGCTCAGAATGCCACCTGAGGTCATCCGCGTGAAGAAAAAGGTGTTAGGCCTCTTCAAGGGCGGGGGCTGCCGGTATGACCTTCCAATGAACTTGCTGATTTGGTAACATTGTCCTCCCGCGAGCTCGTGTACCCCAGGCCCATCTGGATTCAGGGCTTGATCCAGGGCCGGGCAGAGCAGCCCACGTTTGTGACCAGGTTTCCGGAGAGAGGACACGCCTGGCCGGGTAGGATGGGAGTGGAAGGCTCAGGGTTGGGGGAGGGCGCGAGGCCAAGCGTGCACTGCGCCACGGGCCCTCCAGGCAAAAGCTCCCCCCACCCACCCCATGTGCCCTGGGTTCCCCTCCTGCATGGCGTGTTCTTGGTGGGAGTCAGAGGGAGAGAGGAGGGAGTGGAGACCCCCGGGGAGCGGGGGTGATTAGCTCTGGAGGAGGCCAAAGGGAGCCAGGCGACCAGCTGGGCTCCCCAGGTGGCAGGAGCTATTTGTCCCCGGCTCCCCGCAGGGCCTCCAGGTTCCCCCGGGAGTCCTCCCTGCTTTAAAACCCCTGCGTGCGCCCAAACCCAAACCGAACCATATATATATACATATGATGTCTATCATAATCATAAATTATCATAATTTATCATTATGATAGATATCATATATATGCATTAGTATAAAGGGGAACTCATTCAGATTAGGTTTTATAACATTACCTCTGACCTAAATGCTAATTTGTTTCTACTTGTTTTTAATTTTTTTTTTTTAACGTTTATTTATTTTCGAGACAGAAAGAGACAGAGCATGACCGGGGGAGGGTCAGAGAGAGAGGGAGACACAGAATCTGAAACAGGCTCCAGGCTCTGAGCTGTCAGCACAGAGCCCAACGCGGGGCTCGAACTCATGGACTGTGAGATCGTGACCTGAGCTGAAGTCGGACGCTTAACCGGCTGAGCCACCCAGGCGCCCCGTTTCTACTTGTTTTTAAAATAAATAAAATATTTTTGTAGCTCTTTTAAAGTATCCTGGGCGCCCAGCACGGTGCTTAACCACAGCCCCACTACCCTTTGCTTTTCCCTCGCTCCCCTCTGCCATCCTTTGTGTTTACTTCCTTCCTTCTTCCCTTCCCTTCTCTCCAGTTCCTGTCAGTCTTCTCTTTCAGATTTTTTTTTAAGTTTATTTATTTATTTTGAGACAGAGAGAGCCAGCAGGGGAGGGGCAGGGAGAGTGGAAGAGATCCAATCCCAAACAGGCTCTGCTGTCTCAGCAGGGAGCCCAAAGGGGGGCTCAGGAACCATGAGATCATGACCTCAGCCAAAACAGAGTCCCATGCTTAACCCACAGAGTCACCCAGGTGCCCCTGTCATTCTTCTCTTTTAAATGTTTAAATCCCTTCCACTGAATAATGCACTCTTTCTTCACTGATAAAGAATATCTCCATTTTCATATACAACATTCTTGCAAACTTTTAGTCTCTCTATATTCACTGTTCTGTTTAGTCACTTTTCCTGTGCTCTTTCAATTTCTGTATTTTCTTGCCTAATTTTATATTTGGAAATACAAACTCCCTTTTTCTTTTTCAATACTTTTTTTTAAATTTTTTTTAACATTTATTTATTATTGACAGAGAGAGAGAGACAGAGCATGAGCATGGGAGGGGCAGAGAGAGGGGAGACACAGGAATCTGAAGCAGGCTCCAGGCTTTGAGCTGTCAGCACAGAGCCTAATGCTGGGCTTGAACCCACGAACCAGTGAGATCATGACCTGAGCCAAAGTCAGACACTTAACCGACTGAGACACCCAGATTGCCCCATTCTTGTTCAATACTTTAATGGCTATAACCACCCATGCATTTTTCTAGATATACCTCAGAATTATCTTAACAGACCTTAACAATTATCTTTGGGATTTTGATTGCTTCATATAAAATGTATAAATTAATTTGGGAAGGATTGACATGTTCAGAATATTGAATCTTCTCCTGGGATAATATAGTATAGTTACATGTATTGAGATTATTTTTAGATTTCCTAGTAAAGAAGTTTAGTATCGTCATATGTGTATCATGTGTTTATTGCTTTTATTCTTAGGTATTTTTAGACTTTTAGTATTTTCCTCTATCTTTAAATTGTATTTTTAAAATATTTTTAATGTTTATTTATTTTTGAGAGAGAAAGCACAAGCAGGGGAGGGGCAGAGAGAGAGGGAGACATAGAATCTGAAGCAGGCTCCAGGCTATGAACTGTCAGCCCAGAGCCGGTCGGGGGCGGCTTGAACCCACCAACCATGAGATCATGACCTGAGCTGAATGAAGGTGGATGCTTAAATGACTGAGCCACCCAGGCACCCCTGAAATTGTATTTTTATCATAATTTTTGGTATAGAGAGAATAGATTGCTTATTTTTCTTCAAAATATTGTGTAATATATTTTGAAATATATTTACATGTCACACTGTGTAAGATGTACTACATGTTTATTGGATACATCTATATATTGCAGTATGGTTCCATTGTGGTGTTAAATAACATTTCTATCTATATGTATCTTTTAAAAATGCACCAGAGTGATATGTTTTACTAGTTTATTAGTCAATTTTTCATTTTGTTCTCTTGAGTTTTCTTATGCAACTGTGATTGTTTATTATCTCACGTCTGAATGTTATACCTAGTTTTGAGAAGGTCTATTGTAATGGCAAAACTTCGCAGTGAATGATAATTCATTATGGTTTCTACTTTCAATATGGGTTAGACTTTATATGAAACAGCTGTTCAACAGATATTATTGAATATCCCGCTCTGCAGATTATCTTTTCTTTTCAATATCAAGGTGGATTTTAATCCTATTACACATCTTTGACAACTGTTCAGGTGATCACATGGTTACTCTCTGGTGATATGATACATCGTCGAACATATTTCCTAACAGTACATCCCTATGTTACATTCTATATATTAGCTTTTATGAATTTGTATTTCTTTTTAAAAAAAAATTTTTTTAACGTTTATTTATTTTTGAGACAGAGAGAGAGAATGAATGGGGGAAGGTCAGAGAGAGAGAGGGAGACACAGAATCTGAAACAGGCTCCAGGCTCTGAGCGGTCAGCACAGAGCCCAATGCGGGGCTCAAACTCATGGACCGTGAGATCATGACCTGAGCCAAAGTCGGACGCTTAACCAACTGAGCCACCCAGGTGCCCCAATGAATTTGTATTTCTTAGCAAATTTTTGTTTCAGATGATTTTGCTCCCTCGTTTCCTGAGATTTTCGTTTTCCTTCAATCTTCATTAGATCTTCAATATTTCTTCTTAGAAATGAGACTGGTTCATGAGTCAAACTAGAAATATTTCCAGTTTTCATACTTTGGAATGGTTTTCATGAAACGATAATTATTTTTTTTACCTTGATTGCTTTAAAAAAGAGAACATGTTATCAGTTTCTTTGTAGGACTGGGTTCTCAACATCTCTATCAGGTGGTTATTGGTCTGTCCAGAATTTTTTTTAAATTTGTTTAAGTTTTTTAAAAATTTATTTTGAGAGAGAGAGAACAAGTGGGGTCAAGGCAGAGATAGGGAGGGGAGAGAGAGAATCCCAAGCAGGTTCCATACTATCCGTGTAGAGCCTGATGTGGGTCTTGAACTCACAAACCATGAGATCATGACCTGAGCAGAGACCAAGAGTCAGATGCTTAACTGCGTGAGCTACCCAGGTGTCCCGGGTCAGAAGTTCTTTTAATTTACCCAATTTTGCTGTATATTTCCTATGAAAACCAAGAATTCCTAGAAATTTTCTAATTTATTACTTATTATATATTTTTGTGTAGACGGTAAAGCCTTAGCTTGTGAGTAACCTGTTCTGCAAGTGTTCTACAAGATGAGCAAACATTTGTAATAAAATTTAACTTGATAAACGGTGTCTTGTAATGTAAGTAGTACATGACATTGAACATCACACGATCACAATTGAGCCAAAGCCAATAAAATTTGCTTTGGTATACAAGTGGTTTGGATTACAAGTATGTTTCTGGAATGAATTATGCTCACACACCAAGGTTTCACTCTTTATATGTATATATTGATCCTTTTAACTGTTAATTGCAGTCATTTTTTTTTCCTCATCTGATTTGCTTCTTCTTTTTTCTTTATCAGATCAGCTAGAGATTTGATATTATATGTTTTATTCTTTTCTTTTACTTTGAAAGTTGAGAACTCAAGTTGTTTAAAAATTACTTTTAACATGTTTTTAATTAAACCCTTTAAATCTATTTTTTTTTCTTCTACATGTTTAAAGTTATTTTTCCAAATTCTTGAGGAATATGCTTAGCTCATTTCTTCTTGTCTAAAAACAAATTGTTGGGGGGTGGGAGGGAGGGGAGGGTAGGTGATGGGCATTGAAGAGGGCATCTTTTGGGATGAGCACTGGGTGTTGTATGGAAACCAATTTGACAATAAATTTATATATTAAAAAAATAAAAAAATAAAAAAATAAAAACAAATTGCTGTTTTATTGGCTTTCTATTTTTTTTTCTATGAAGGCATTTTTTTTCTTAAATTTAAAAATTTGGGTGATTACTCCATTTTTAAATTGTGCCAGTCATGATCTTTACATTTGCCTTTTGACATGTAAAATAAAATCTATTGACTCCCTTTTCAAGTTAAGATGAGGAAATGATCACATTTGCTTTCTTTTTGCCACTTTCTGAATTGCCTGATTTTGATAGCACAGTATAGATTTTTTAGATTCTGTTTACATATTAGGTTCTTATTTCATAATCCATCTCTAATCTTTTAAGATTAACTAATAGCATCTACATTCTATTGTATGAGTACATATTGAAGCAATATTACTATAGCTAAGTACTTGGAAAACTTCTTGCCTATCCCTTCTCTCCCATGACTCCCCGCTGTTGTGTATTCACTAGTTATGATGGTGAAAAGTTAATATTTTCCGTTATATGGCATAGAACTGAAGTGCCCTCTCAAATACATCCCCTCTGCCTTTGGCAGGAAAGATACAGTGTCACCTAGAGTTGTGACCAATATCAGATTTTTTTTCCTAGTTAATACCTGAATAACAATGGCTTGGCATTACTTAGTTACAATCCTTCAAAATTAGACAGGCATGACTTATTGGTATTCTTATATTTATATGTGAGTTTTCTGGGAGTCTTCTTCATCAGGAAGAATTTTAGAAATGTTTTCACAAAGTCATTTTAGGAAGCCATTAAATTTGGGGGTGGATAGAAATCTCTAAATATTTGGTGTAGTGTTACACAGGACAGTTACAGTTTCCCACCAAATATTCTTTGTATTATTTTCTCTTTAATCTGTTTGTTAGCGTCATGTGTATAATAATGATCTATTTTTAAGTTTTTTAAAATGTTTATTTATTTTTGAGAGAGAGAGAGAGAGAGACAGAGAGAGACAGAGAGAGACAGAGCATGAGCGGGGCAGGGGCAGAGAGAGGAGGAGACACAGAATCCAAAGCAGGCTCTAGGCTCTGAACTGTCAGCACAGAGCCCTACATGGGGCTCGAACTCGTGAACTGTGAGATCATGACCCAAGTCGAAGTTGGACGCCTAACTGACTGAGCCACCCAGGCCCCCCAATAGTAACCTATTTTTAAGGATTAATTCATTCTTGAGACTCAGGACCTAGTCTATAACCTAGCCACTCTATAATTTTCTAGCTGCTTTAAGAAAAAAGAATTAAAAAAAAAAGCTGGAAAAAAAAAAAAGATAACTGCTAGGGCAGAGAGTTTTGCAAGACTGTGTTGCAGAGATTTTTGGTAGCCTGACCCTTAACATGCCATTCATGACATCTATTAGGAAGACTGACCAGGTAATGCAGGAAAAGGAGTTGCCATCTGTGTGTCTTTCCCCAGGGACCAACTGCCTTGGATTTTGTTCAGAAGCAGTTATGAAAAATAACAATGCAAACTCATAATCTAAAATAAGGACTTTGACATTTAAAAAGAATTGCACTAGGAGAAGGGAGAAGGGGCAGGCTCAACATCCAGGGGCTAAGGAATACTTCATCTCCATTCCTCAACACCTCACAATAAGAATAGCCTTGTGCTTAGCAGCAGGGGGGTGGGGAGGGCAGCCAAGGTGGGGAAGAGAGACCTAAGTGTATTCAAAAAAGAAAAGGGACAAATGAAAAGACAAGACAAGGCAAAGCAATTTTGAAAAAGAGAGCAGAGCTGGAGGAAATACACTACCTGATTCAAGATTTACTATAAAGCTGCAGTAATCAAAAGAGTGTGGTTTTTGCAAAAGAATACACATTCAATGGAACAGAATAAGAAATATAGAGATGTACCAACACAAACATAGTCAACTGATTTTTTTGATGAAAATTGCATAGACAGTTCAGTGGACAAGGAGAGTTTTGGAGTTGGGAGAGTTTTATATCCTTATGCAAAAAAAAAAAAAAAAAAAAAAAAAAAAAAAAAGAATCATAACCTAACTGTCACACCCTACCCCAAAATTAAGAAAAAAGAAATCATACACCTACATGTAAACTACACATAAAACTAAAGAACTTTTTGAAGAAATCATAGGAGAAAAGTCTATGGGACCCTTCAGTGATACACAGGTTTTAGATACCATACCAAAAGCACAGCCCATAAAGGGAAAAGTGTCAAATTGGACTATCAGAACTTTAAAATTTTCTTCTGTTAAAGACATTGTTAAGACAATGAAAATACAAACTTCAAATTAGGAGAAAACATTGCAAATAAAATTTCTCACAAAGAACTTGTATCCAGAATATACTTGTATCCAGAAATCGCAAAACTCAAAAAAACAAAAAAACAAAACAAACAAACAAAAAACAACAAAGCAAAAACCAAAATAATGAAAAGAAAAGAAAACAAAACTTAAAATAACCCAATTTTTAAACTGGGCAATAAAAAATACATCTAAACAAATACTTCCCCAGGGATATACAAATGTAAATTTAGTATATTAAAAGACACTCAACATCATTATTCATCAAGGAAACGCAAATTAGACTACAGTGTGATGCACAACCAGCCTATGAACATGGTTAAAATTTTAAAGAAGCAATGACAATATCAATTGCTAGTGAGGATGGGGAGCAGTTGAAAACACCCTTGTCCATTGCTTGTAGGAATACAAAACGGTTACAGATGCTGTGGATGTGAATTGGTAGTTTCTCAAGTTAATTGCTGGCTCACGTATGACCTGTCACCCAGGGCAATATAATGGCTTCTGTGCGTTTGCCAGCCAATTATTGATCAGGTAGTTAATTAGTGGTCAAAACAGAACTAGGACGGAAGGCAGCTTTGAGATAATGACATTTGTATTGGGATTGGCATCTGATGATTGAATATTACCAGGTGTTTGCTACCTCTTGGCAGTGTGCCTTTGGAGAAATTATTTAACATTATTGAGCCTATATGTAACCTATATGCATAAGCTAAATGGAGACATATCAATCGTGTAATCACACATAGGTATGAGTATTTTTATTTTTTTAAGTTTATTTACATATTTATTTTGAGACAGAGAGAGAGACAGTGTGAGTGGGGAGGAGCAGAAAGAGAGAGAGAGAATCCCAAGCAGGCTGACAGTGCAGAGCCCGATGGGAGGGCTCAAACTCATGAACCCTGAGATGGTGACCTGAGCCAAAATTAAGAATTGGATACCTAACTGACTGAGTCAGCCAGATGCCCCCCCACCCCTCTTTTCCTTAATTATTTATTTATTTTGATGGAGAGAGGGTGTGAGCATGAGAAAGGGTGGGGCAAAGAGACAGGGAAAGAAAGAGAATCCTGAGAGAGAAAGAATCAAGTTGAGAGAGAGAGAGAGAGAGAGAGAGAGAGAGAATCCCAAGCAAGCTCAGAGCCCAACACGGGGCTGGAACCTATGAACCGTGAGATCATGACCTGAGCTAAAATCAAGAGTCAGACTGAGACACCCAGGTGCCCCTAGTATGACTATTTTTGAAGTTGAGAACACTCTACTTTACAAGATAATGTTTAGGGAATTTTATATAATTATTACCATAATCACCATTATGATCCAGAGTTTCTCATTGCCATTTTGGAGCTTTCTGGTCACATTGGAAAAATAAAGGAATAGAATGAAAGTTATCGAAAGATATTCTACGAGGATGTCATATAGCTTTTCTTGACCTTTTCCCTGGTAAAATACAGATATTCGGACTTGAGGACCAGAATCATGGCTGGGTATCCCCATGGATGTGTCTTTCCTCTATTTAACCAAAGGACAACTAGAACTGCCCACTGGGATATCAAATCCATTTCCCTCAGAGAATATTTTAACTATGAATTTATCTTGATAATTATAAAACATGTAAGCATGATGTCACATTTTATTTGTGTAGTTGTGCAATTTGACCCACTAATATACCCACTTTGACACTGCTTATTTTTTGAATAATGTATCCTATTACTTATTTTATTTTATTTATGTATTTTATATCAGATACCTGCTTTTATATTGCCCTTTTAAAAATTTTATCAATGTTTTTATTATAATTCTAGTATAGTTGCCATACATTGTTATATTAGTCTCAGGTGTACAATGTGGTGATTCAGCACTTTTTTTTTTTTAAATGTTTATTTTTGAGAGAGAGAGAGAGAAAGAGAGAGAGAGAGACAGAGTGCGAGCAGGGGAGGAACGGAGGGAGAAGGAGACACAGAATCCGAAGCAGGCTCCAGGCTCTGAGCTGTCAGCACAGAGCCTGACGCCAGGGTCCAACCCACAAACAGCGAGATCATGATCTGAGCCGAAGTCGGACGCTTAACCGACAAAGCCACCCAGGCGCCCCAGTGATTCAGCACTTCTATTCATTACCCATTGCTCATCATGATAAGTTTACTCTTCCTCCCTTTCACTTATATCATCCATCATCCACCCAACTTCCCTCTGGTAACCATCAGTTTATTCTCTATAGTTAAGAGTCTATTTCTTGGTTTATCTCTCCTTTGCACGTATCATTTTGTATCAGTATTTTTGTATTTTAGGATAAATACCCAGTAGGGTAATTACTGGATCATAGGGTAGTACCATTTTTAACGTTTTCCAGGAACCTCTCTGTCTTCCACAGTGGCTGCACCAGTTTGCGTTCCCACAAACAGTGCACGAGAATTTCTTATTCTCCACATCCTTGCCCGCACTTCTTTCTTGTGTTTTTTATTTTAGCCACGCTGACGGGTGTGAGGTGAAATCTCATTGTACTTTTGATTTGCATTTCCCTGATGATGAGTGATGTTGAGCACCTTTTCATGTGCCTATTGGCCATCTGGATGTCATCTTTGGAGAAATGTCTGTTCAAGTTGTCTGCCCATATTTTTACTGGATTATTTGTTGTTTGGGTGTTGAGTTGTATCCATTCATTCTATATTTTGGATAATAACCCTTTATCAGATACCTCATTTGCAAATCTCTCCCATTCAATAGGTTGTCTTTTAGTTTTGTTGATTGTTTCCTTCACTGTGCAGAAACTTTATATTTTGATGTAGTTCCAATAGTTTATTTTTGCTTTTAATTTCCCTTGCCTACATATCTAAAAAAAAAAGTTGCTATCACCAGTGTCAAGAAGTTACTGCTTGTGTTCTCTTCTAGGATTTTTATGGTTTTGGGTCTCACGTTTAGGTATTTAATCCACTTGGTGTTTATTTTTGTGTGTGGTGTAAGAAAGTGGTCCAGTTTCATTTGTTTGCATGTAGCTGTTCAGTCTTTCCAACACCATTTGTTGAAGAGACTGTCTTTTCCCTATTGGACATTTTTGTCTATTCTGTCAAAGATTGACCATGTAATCATGGGTTTGTTTCTGGGCTCTCTATCCTGTTGTATTGATCTATGTGTCAATACCATACTGTTTTGATTACTACAACTTTGATTACTACTTATAACTCTGTAGTATAAGTTGAAGTCTGGAATTGTGATGCCTCCAGCTTTGTTTTACTTTTTCAAAATTATTTAGGCTATTTGGGGTTATTTGTGGTTCCATGCAAGTTTTAGGATAACTTGTTCTAGTCTGTGAAAACGCTATTGGTATTCTTAGTTTAAATATTGGTGTTATATAGTACCACTTGTATTTGATCACATGTGAAAAATGATGGTTTTATATTGTTCTAGCATTTTTAATATTAATTATAAGACAATGAATTTGAGTATCGTGTCTGAATTCTTTAACATTGCTTAGTATATTTCAAATTTGAAATTCCATTTTATTTCATATTTTCAACAAGTTCTGTGAGATATTATGCTTATCGTGATTTCATGTGAATAGCCATTAATTTTATTAATTATTTCTTCATCATCTCTGCTCTATTCTAGACTGACTAGAATGAACTCCCTGACACCACAATTCAATTAACAACACTTCTACAACATTTCCACAAGTACTACTTAATTTGTATAAGATTTGCCCATAATTAAAATACAGATAATTAGAGACAATAGAGACCTGACAAAGAGTTAAAGATTCCATTAGTACTTCTGGCACCTTATAAATCATCAACTAAAGAAAATAATGAAAAATACCAACCGTAGGAGAGTATTGATCTTCCCAATGCACTGCAGCCTCCTTATAAATAGTTTTCTTAAACATACAAATTAAGTGGACTAGAAAAGAAAAGGAGTCCTTGGTTTACTTAATAGGATTGGAAACAGTTTTATAATTGCTTTCTTTCTAAGCTGAACAGATAACAGAATAATTCATTTATGATGATCAAAACGGCACTAATACAGTTTTACATTTCATTAGCTTAAATGGTTAATTTCCACGAATTCACCACTTACTCAATTTTATGTCAGTTGACAATTGTCCTTTAATTTATAAAACTCTTTTTAAGTCGATACATTTATTTGGATGTCTTGAGACTATTAATTTAATGAAATTAAATCAATTAAGTCAATTAAATTTGTGACAACCAAGATTTTTTATATAAAATATAAAGTTGCCAAACATTAGAGCTTATACATATTTTAGAAGGTATCTCATCCAAGATTATAAAAAAGAATATAAATATAAAAAAAGAATATAAAAGAATAAAGTAAAAAAAAGAAATTATAGTAATAAGTCTCACTATTTTAAAGTTTTATGTTACAGTGCATGTGGTAATGAGCAATACAAATAAATCACTATTTGTTTCCATCAAGGCTTAAAGAGGAAAAATAAAGAATTGCAATATATACATTCTCCTATGTCCTCCTTCTCTTGAGGAAAGAAGGGAGGGGAAACAAAGAAATAAGTCGAAGTTAAGGAAATTAGGAAAAAAGTGAACAATGGGAGACAGAGTGGAAGGAACCTTAAGATTGACTCCTGTCCAATCAGAAGTAGAAGGATAGATTCACATGCAAAGGGAGAAAAGGAGAAAATACTCTAACCTTGAGGTCCTCTCTCTCCAACCTTCAACAACTACTGGTGTCCTCTTTATGACTTGAGTCCTTTTTCGCATGATTTCGCATCCATAATAAGATTCACGTGAAAATTCATACCGATGTAACATGTCATCTTACATTTCGTTGGGGATTAAGTTTTGCCAAGATGTGATGAAACCAGGAGAACACATTATATTCTCTTCAATTGAACATGAGCTTTAGAAACATTAACCTAGTTTAGAGATAAAAATTATAGTCTGTTACTTTCATGTGGTTAATATTGAAACTAAGATTTCTCATGCATTTATTTATTAGTGATATAGTTCTCAAAGGCTGGAGGACTTTTAAAGTAACATTGCTGTTGTGGTGCCCGGGTGACTCAGCTGGTTGGGCGACTGACTTCGGCTCAGGTCATGATCTTACAGCCACAGTACGTGCGTTCGAGCCCCGCGTTAGGCTCTGTGCTGACAGCTCAGAATCCTGCTTTGGATTCTGTGTCTCCTTCTCTCTGTCCCTCCCTTGCTTGCACTCTCTCTCTCTCTCAAAAATAAATAAACATTAAAATAACAAATAAAGAAGTGTTGCTGTAAATTTATCTCTCAGCTTAACCTAAGTGTCTTTTGAATTGGTATGTTTAACAATTCAGTGATGAAATCAGACATATTTGACTTGAATGCCTACTTAGCTTTTAGTTTAGTAAGTTTGTACAAAAGATGTGACCTTTCCATGCCTCACTTTTCTCATTTGAAGAGGTAAGGGTATTCTTTTTGTATGCTTGCTTTATTAAATTAGACAATATCGTCATTTGCATAATGTAAAAAATATAATGTATTTTGAATAGTGCTTACTACATTTGCAAATACAATTGTCCAGGGCATACTAGTCAATAGTGCTCTCAGAGAACCAAAAAAATCTATAACATTTCATAATCAGGCTCAAAGCAAGATTCACTGGGACAGTTGTCTGTACCTATTGTCTATTCAAGGTCAAAGGAATTCTAACACATTTCATTGAAAGCCATTCTTCTCTGGAGTTTATATTTGACTTCCTGGTCTCATAGGCCACTGAGCCATGACCAGCCCCATTATCACTTTCTGTAGGGCTTTGGTCCATTATCTATTCATGAGTCAGTGTTATATCCTCACTCAGAGAGTGTTGAGATAGTTGCTACATTCCTCTAAAGCATCAGTATCTTGATGCTTGAACACCATCATCTAAGTGCAGGGATGAGATATGGTTGACATTTCCTCTCCAGTTTTCTCCTCAAATTGCCAAAACCCTTCCAGATGTCAAACATTTGGTCCAGGCACCAGGCAAAGCAGCACCCGTATGTGTTCGCATCTATTCTTCCTACAAACTTCACCTGAACTAAACGAGTCAATTCTTTTCTCCTACCCCATTATTCCTGTCACTCTTTGGTCACTTCAGAATACCCCAATTTTGTTATATTTTCTATTTCTTCCTATCAGAACTGAAAATCTCATTAGCCAATTTTTTTTTTCATATTTTTGCAAACCATATGTCCTAAAATTTGGTTGGATATCTAAGTCAATCTTACTATTTAAAATTTCTATTTCTCATTGTGTTTGACATTAGATATTAGACCTAGAGATTACTGTTGTAAATATATTTTGTATGGCCAAGTCTTGACTACCTTGACTTGCACCAAGTGGAGGAAGCTCCACTCAATGAGAATCGAGTTTCAAGTATAACATCTGAACTTTAGTACCATATTACTAAAATGATTTTTGGTCCAGGGCACTACAATATAACTCAGGGCCTTACAAGGAAGTGACGGTGATTCTTTTGAATTCTGGCCAAACAAGATCAGTCTCATCTAATCTTATTTATTTATAATATTATGCAGAGTATATGTATAATTTTGACTACTGCTGATTTCCCTATATTGCCAATGGAGAGCTGATGACCTTTGTCTTTACCGAGAAAATTTGCGTTGTCATAGGGGAACTATAATATTCTGTCTGGATGGAGTATCATCTAGGCAGCAAGTGACAAATGTATAGTGACAAATGCAATTAATGTTTTGTAAAACGTGTGTCTATGATGATTAACATTGAGATAAAATTTTTAAAAATAACATATTAGCTATATCTACATATTTATTTGACCAATAGTTGAATATTTGTTGGACATTTTCTAGTTTCTTCTGGATTCTTGGCATTATTTAGACTTAGATTGTTTATATTACAACATAAGATTATATTATTGGTCATTTTAAACATTTTTGGCAATAATACATTTCTCTAGAATATATTTATCTCAGCGTGTCTCAATTATTAATATTAACAGTTAATAATTAATCAGAGGGAACATAGCCAATTAGGTTGCACAGAACCCTCAAACTTCATCCATGAAAGCAATATTTAAAGTTGTTTTTGTTTTTTTGTTTGTTTGTTTTTTGTTTTTAGAGATAGTGTGTGTGTATGAATGTTTGTGTGAGCAGGGCTGGGACAGAAAGAAAAAGAGAGACAGAATCCCAAGCAGGCTCTGTGCTTACTGTGGGGCCTGAACTCACAGGCCATGAGATCATGACCTGAGCCAAAATCAAGAGTCGGACGCTTAATGGACTGAGCCACCCAGGGGCCCCTTGTCCATGAAAACAATATTACATTAAGTGATACCCCTCTAGAATTCAATTTCACATTAACGTCATTTCGGGTACCAGGTTGCTTACATTAGTTGTCTGTTTTATCCTGCTCACTCAGCACTTGGTAAAGTTCTGTTTTGCTGTACTGCTGAGATACAGAGTGATGAAGTTCTTTCCCATTAATAGATCTTCAAACATGTGAGAAAAACGTTAGAATGTGAAAACCTACCATGAAACATTGCCCTTAAAACAGAGCGACAAGAAGGTATCTAGAGTTTTGCACAAGTGTGAAATGTCAATGTATTTAGTATCTCAAGAGGAAAACTACTCATCTAGAGGTAACATAATTGTCAAGACACTCAAGAAAATGGTTCATAAATGATGCATCCTAAGAGGTGACAGAGCAAAGGCGAATAGAAAGCATGTGGATGCTGTGAGAATATGGCAAGAAGATATAAATAGTCAATCATGGGGGAATAGCAGGCAGAAATTGACTGTCAAACAGGATTACTTTTTGTAAAACTCAAGGATGCTAAAATAAATATTGAAAGGGAGAGGGTAGAAAATAATATGAAAAAGGAAAAAAAATGAAGTAAATTAAAATCAGATTTGATTCTCAAATGAAAGATGCAAAAATCAATTAAAAATACATAGTGCCATAAAAGTGGAGCAGAGGGGGAGGAGAGAGTAAGAAAAAAAAATGGAATCAATTTGTGGTAGCATGATTTTAGGCACTTTATATACATTTTCTCTTATAAATTGCCCAACAATACTGTAGTAGGCAGAATAAAGTAATGGCTCCCAAGATGTCCACATCCTAATGCCTGGAACCTGTGAATATGTTAGGTTACGTGGCAAAAGGGAGTTTGCAGATGTGATTGAGTTAAGACCTGGAGATGGGGAGAAAATGCTGGATTATCTGCGTGGGCCCAATGGAATCACAAGAGTCCTTATAAACGAAAAATGGATGTAAGAGAATCAACATCAGAGTGATACAGCACAAAAGGCTTGACTAGCCATTTCTGGCTTTGAAGAGAGAGGAAGGCATCGTGAACCCAGGAATGCGAGCTGCATCCAGACGCTAGGAAAGACAAGGTAATGGATTGGTGGCCTGTAGGACAGAGCCCAGATGATACCTTGGTTTTGAGCCCAGGGAATCCATGTTGGACTTCTGACTTCCAAAATTGTAGAAGAGTTGTCTTAAGCCACCGAGTTTGTGGTAATTTGTTATAGTGGCCAGAGGAAACTAATACAAATACCACTAAGGAGCTGGCATTATATCCTCCTTATAAAAGAAAACTGACTTCTCAACAGGCCACCGTATTTAACCCGAGGTGTACTGCAGAGTCAGGGCAGAAATGCTGATTTTTCTCCCTCTACAGCTTAATCTAGAGCCATTAGTTCAAACTGCCACTTCATTGTCGACATAGAAACGAAATTTTTAAGAAACAACGTAAATTTTTTTTTTTTTTTTTAATGAGCATCTTAAGATGATTGATGATGGTTTAATGGTTTTCTTGACAGCGCTGAGCAGGTATGTGTTTGTATGAATCCTCAGGCAATTTAAATGATTAGATTTCAGCTAATTAAAACAAGGGGACAGTAGACCGAAGTGTCCCAAATGCCATTGAGGGCTATATCAGCCCACCAAACCTCAACCTGTGAATGATAAAATTGAAACCTGAGGATAACGGATCACAAAGAGCCAACTAGGCTTTAGGCTATAGTCTGTCAATACGTTCCTTGCTTTGTTTCCACTTTTTTCCATAGAGCCTCTCCCCAGACTTCTAATCACTTCCGGTTTGATGCTGTCCAATTGGAATCTATGTTTTCCTCAGATGAACTCTCAATTTTTTTTTTTTTTTTTAAATATACACCTGGGTTTATCTTTTAACAAGTTTCAACGTTTTAGTGAGCCTTTGTCCTGTGAGCTGTGACCTTGACGAGTGCTTTTCAGTTTTGTTCCCTCCCTTAGAGGAGATAGGAAGTCCAAGAGGTTAGAGTTGAGGATTCCCCCACCCCCCTCCAATAATTAAAGGCTACTGGGGCCGGGGTTGCTTGGGCTGTTTCCTTTCTTCCAGATCATTTAGGCCCTGGTAAAACAGTTTCTGTCCAGGGCAGTCCTTTGTTTAGGAAAACAGAGTTTTCTGGGAATACTTCAAAATCCTCATCACCCCTGGCCTCCCTTTCCTCCTAGAAGCTGAAGAACAAGGGGATTTTTCTTCAGTCTTCCTTCTGAAAATCTGGTAGGGCTTCTGATGTTGAAACTCACAAAAGTGTGAAGGCCCTTGAAGAGTGGGCCCTTCTGAGATTTTTAACTTTCAGGCTAGTTCACACCACACATCCAGCCATTCGTCAGTAATACCCAAGGTTCCCACCAGTACAGGCACCATCAGTAGTCTTCTGCTCCTGGAAAGCTGTGATTCTCAGGATCTGTTTGACTCTCCAGTTTTGAGAGTGGCAATTTGTCCTGGGACCTCAATTCCCTATGGGATCAGAAAAGAGTTATTGATTTTCAGTTTGTTTCCCAAACTCTTTTCATGTTGGACAAGAAAATCCAAGTCTGAGTTTTTCTGGTTTTTGTTTTTCTTTGTTTTTGTTTTTTGACACAAATATATTTGATCACCTCTATTTGATGATGGTCTTGTATATTTCTTGTTCAGTCCTAGAGTTAAACATCATCCGAGATGTCTTTTTTTGGTGGTGGTGGAGAGAATCTCCCTTGGGATTCTTTTATATTTATTCCTCTCAAAATGCCTACAATTAAATATATATTAGTAGGGCAAGATCAGGAAAAAAATATCAAAAAAGGTATATATTATACTCAGTGCTTCTCTTCTTGTAAGATCTATGAATATTTTTATTGAATAAATTGACTTGTAGTATTGTGTAAGTTTTAAGGTGTAAACGATGTTACACTGATGCATTTATATATTGTAATATGATTGCCAGTGAAGTGATATTTATCACATTATATCATCATAGTAAAATATTATTTCCTGTATTGATTATACTGTGTGTTAGATCTCTGTGGCTTATTTACTACTCATTAGCTGTTTGTACCCTTAACATCACTCTTATCCTTTCACCCCATCCACTGGTAAGCACCATTGAACTTTTACAATTATACTTTTTAATATTCTTTGTATAAGTGATATCATACAGTATATGTCTTTCTCTAAATCATTGACCATAATATGCTCAAGGTCCATTCATGTTGTTGGATGTGAAAAGATACCTTCCTTTCTCATGGCTGAAGAATATTTCACTGTGTGTATGTACATCATTTGGGTCACGTCTTACCTGTGCTTTTGTGAATAATGCTGCGATAAACACGGGTGTGCATATATGTCATTGAAATCCTGTTTTCATTTCATTTGGGTATATACCTGAAATGGAATTGGTAGATCATAGGATAGATCTATTTTCAATCTTTTGATGAAACTCCTTATTGTTTTCCTTCGTTGTTAAACCATTTTACATTCCCACCAACGGTGTGTTAGGGTTCCCTTTTCACTGCATTCTCACCAGCACCTGTTGTCTCCTGTTTTCTCGAAGATGTGAGATGATAGCTAGCAGGTGGGAGATGATATCTCATTGTGGTTTCAGTTTGCAATTTCCTGATGATTAGTGGTGCTGAGCATCATTTCGGGGATCTGTTGACTATTTTGATATCCTCTTTCCAAAAACGTCTATTTGATGTTTCTATTCTTCTTTTTTTCTAAATCAGATTGTTAGTTTTGTCACTGTGGTTGTTAACTGTTAGTTCTTTATGTTTTGAACATTAACTTTTACTCAATTTATGGCTTACAAAATTTCTCTCCCTTTCTGTATGCTGACATTTCATTTTGTTAGTTGTTTCCTTTGCTGTGAAGAAGATTTTTAGTTTCATGTAGTCCCATTTCTTGATTTTTGCTTTTGTTGTTCCTTCTCTGGGCATCATGTCCAAAAAATTATTGCCAAGACCAATAGTGATGAATTAAAAAACATACTTGTTGCTAGGAGTTTTATAGTATCAGGTCTTATGTTTAGTCTTTGATGCATTTTGAGTTAACTTTTTGTCAGACCCTTTAGACAAGTGTCCAATTCAATTGTTCTACATGTTTTTCCCCAGTTTTTCCAGCACCATTTGTAGAAGAGACTATCTTTCCCCCACTAGGTATTCTTTGCTTCCTTGTTTAGTACTAGTTGACTGTACCTGCTGGGATTTAATTTCTGGGTTTTTATGTTCCCTTGACTTACATTCGTATTTTTGTGGCTGTACCATGATGTTTTTGTTACCATGGCTTTGTAGTATAGTTTGAAATCAGAAAGCATGATACTTTCAGCTTTGTCATTTTTTCTCAGGATTGCTTTGGCTGTCTGGGGTCTTTTGTGGTTTCACACGTTTTAGTATATTTCTTCTATTTCTGTGAAAAATACCTTTGGTATTTTGATGAGGATCACATTGAATCTGTAAATGACTTTGGGTAGAATAGCCATCTTAAAAATATTTATTCTGACAACCCACAAACATGAGGTATCTTCCAATTTTATTGATTATTTTCAGAAAAGTCTTGTAGTTTTCATTGTACAGTCCTCTCACTTTCTTGGTTAAATTTATTTCAAAGTGTCTCATTGTTTTTGATGTTATTGTGAATGGGATGGTTTATTTCTTTTTCTGATGCTTCACCATTAGTGTAAAAGAATTCCACTGATTTCTATAAATTTATTTTGTATATTTCCACTCTACTGAAATCATTGATTAATTCCAACTGTTTTTGATGGACCCTTTGGGATTTCCTACATAAAAGACCATATTGTTAGGAAGTAGTAACAATTATCTTCTTCCCTTCTGATTAGAATGCCTTTTATTCTGAATTCTTGCATAATTGCTGTAAGACTTCTATATTAAATAGAAATAGTGGGGACATATTTTTTATTTGGGGGAAATGCTTTCGATTTTTCCCCATTGAGCATAATGTTAGTTGTAAGTTTGTCATATATGGCCTTTATTATGTTGAGGTATGTTCCTTCTATACCCAATATGTTCAGGTATTTTTTTTTTTTTTTTTAGTGTTTGTTTATTTTTGAGAGAGAGAGAGAGAGAGATAGAGCATGAATGGGGGAGGGGCAAAGAGAGAGGGAGACACAGAATATGAAGCAGACTCTGAGCTCTGAGCTGTCAGCACAGATCCCAACGCAGGGCTTGAACCCATGAACATTGAGATCATGACCTGAGCCAACATTGGCATTCAACTAACTGAGCCCCCCAGGCTTCCCAAGAGACTCTTAAATATAGAGAACAAACTGAGGGTTGATAGGGGTGGAAGGTTGGGAGTGGCGGGGAAAATGTGTGATCATCATTGAGGAGGGCACTTTCTGGACCATGATATCATGGGATGAGCCAAAGTCAGAGCTTAACTGACTGAACCACCCAGGTGCCCTCCCCACTGCCCCGCCCCCCAAGTCTGTTAAGGTTTTTTAATCATAAAAGGATATATTTGTTTGTGTGTATTGAGATGATCATACGATTTTAATTTTTTCATTTTACTGATAGGATGAATTACATGTATTGATTTGGGTGTATTGAACCATTCTTGTATCTCAAGGATAAATCTCACTTGGTTGTGGTATATAATAATTTTAATGTATTGTTGAATTTGATTTACCAATATTTCAGTGGGAATTTTTCCATCTACACTCATTAAAGATATTGGTCTACAGTTTTCTTGTGATATTTTTATACAGTTTTGGTATCAAGGTATGCTTGTTTTTTAGCATGAATTTGGAAGTGTGACTCCCCCTCAATATTTTGGAGGAGTTTGAGAAAAATTAGTGTTAATTCTTATTTAAGCATTAAATAGAATTCTCCAGTGAAGATACCTGATTCTACAATTTTCTCTATTGGAAGTTTTTTCAATACTGATTAATTTTTTTCCCTTTTTTAAAATTTTATTTTATTTTTTATTTTTAAAAAATTTCATCCAAATTAGCATATAGTGCAATGATTTCAGGAGTAGATTTCCTAGTGCCCCTTACCCATTTAGCCCATCCCCCCTCCCTTAACCCCTCCAGTAACCCTCATTTTGTTCTCCGTATTTGTGAGTCTCTTCTGTTTTGTCCCCCTCCCTGTTTTTATATTATTTTTGTTTCCCTTCCCTTACATTTATCTGTTTTGTCTCTTAAAGTCCTCAGATGAGTGAAGTCATATGATTTTTGTCTTTCTCTGACTAATTTCACTTAGCATAATACCCTCCAGTTCCATCCACGTAGTTGCAAATGGCAAGATTTCATTCTTTTTGATTGCCGGGTAATACTCCATTGTGTGTGTTTGTGTGTGTGTGTGTGTGTGTGTGTGTGTGTGTGTGTGTATATATATCACATCTTCTTTATCCAATCATCCATCGATGGGCATTTGGGCTCTTCCCATACTTTGGTTATTGTGGATAGTGCTGCTATAAACAGGGGGTGCATGTGTCCCTTCAAAACAGCACACCTGTATCCTGTGGATAAATGCCTAGTAGTGCAATTGCTGGGTCGTAAGGTGATTAAATTTCTTTAGTCATTAGTGATCTGTTTAGGTTTTCTATTTCTTTGTGATTCAGTTTTAGTAGGTTTTGTGTTTCTAGAAATGTACTCATAGTACTCTTTTATGATTCTATCCATTTATGTGGTATCACTTGTAATGTCGCCTCTTTCATTTTTAATTTTATTGTTTGAGTCTTCTCTGTTTTATTCTTCATCAGTCCAGCTAAAGGTTTATCATTTTGCTTATCCTCCTGGAGTATGGGCCCTTTGTCGACTCTTCCGATTATTTGATGCCCTCTATTTTATTTACTTCTGTTCTGATTTTTATTATTTCCTTCCTTATGCTAATTTTGCTAGTTCTTTGAAAAGTAAAGTTAGGTTGTTTATTTGAGATCTTTCTTTTTTTTTTTTTTTTTTTTGAAAGAGAGAGGGCACAAGTGAGCAAGGGGAAAATAGAGACAGAATCCCAGGAGGGGCAGAGGAGAAAGAAAGCGAGACAGAGAGAGAGAGAGGGTGGGAGACACAGAGCGAGAGAAGTGGGACTCATCCGAAGCAGGGCTACTGTTCACCTGATATGGGACTCAAACTCATGAGCCATGAGATCATGAACTAAGCTGAAGTCAGATGCTTAATGACTGAGCCACCCAGGCGGCCTCTAATTTGTATCAATACAACTTATTGATACAAACATTTTATCTTTTGCCTTCCGGTTGTTTTGTCTCTCCATTGTTTCTCTTAACTTCCGTTTCTGTCTATCTTTGTAACTTGGTGATTTTTCCATGGTGATTTGCTCAATGCTCAATCTCCCCATTTTTATGTTCTATGTTTCTGCTTGAGATTTTTGCTTCGTCATTACCATGAGGTTTACAAAAAAAAAAAAAAAATCACAGATAAAATTGTCGTCTTACTGCTGATAGCAATTTATTTTCATTTGTTTATGAAGTTTCAATCCTTTTACTTTTCGCTTTTTATACTTTTGATGTCACAAATGATCTCTTTGTGTCTGATTTTGTTCCCAACTGTAGTAACTATAGTTATTTTTAATACTCTTATCCTTTAATTTTTATGCTATAATTAAGAGCTTAATATACTATTCTAAAAATAAGTAATAGTTTTCTAATTATGACTATTTCTCACTTTAATCAGAGTTTTGTGTATTTTCACCATTTTGTTTTAGCTCGAGGGACTTCTTTCAACATTTCTCATAAGGCAGATCTAGTGGTGGTGAACTTCTTTAGTTTTTGTTTGTCTGGGAAAGCCTTTACTTCTCCTCAATATATGAAGGAAAACTTTGCTGGATAAAGTATTATTGCTTGGCAGTCTTTGTCTTTCAATATTTTGAATTTGTGATTAGAGTTTCTCCTGGCTTGTAGAATTTCTCTTGAGAAATCTGCTGATAGCCTAAGGAGGGTTCTTTTGCAGGTTAGTCTTTTTTTCCCCCCCTCCATCTGCCTTTAAAATTCTTTCTTTATCATTGACTTTTGACAGCTTTAATATAATGTATCTTGGAGTAGGTCTTTTGGCATTGAGATAATAAGGTGTTCTATTAGCTTCATTGACTTGTATATTCAATTCCTTCTCCAGCTTTGGGACACTCTCAGCTCTTATTTCTTTAAACCGCCCCTTCTCCATTTCTTCTTCTTGAATACCTATTATTTTTATCTTGGCTTTTCAAATGGAGTCTGATAGCTTTCGTGAAGCTTCTTTTAAATCTTAATTTTCTCTCCTTTCCCCCCTGAATCATTTCTAGAATCCTCTCTTAGAGCTTACTGATTCTTCAATCTGATCTGCTATATTTCTAAAGTAGTCCATTGCATTCCTTACCATTTATGGAGTACTTTAGTTCCAGATTTTTTTTTGTTTGGTTCTTTTTTAGAATTTAATCTCTTAGGTAAAATACTCCTTCTATTCATTAATTTGATTCCTGAAGTCATTGCATTGCCTTTCTGAGTTTTCTTGTAGTTTGTTGCATTTCTTAATGAGAGCTATTTTGAAATCTTTATCAGATCACAATATTCCAAGTCTCTGGGTTTGGTTGCTGGAAGACTATTATTTTCATTTTGTGATAACATATTACCATGACTGTTCATGTCATTTGATGAAAAGTGTCTCTGCCATCACGTTTGAAGTAGCAACACCCTCCTTTTTTAGTAAAGGCTTTGCTTATTTTGATTCTAACAGCTTAATACGTTGGTAATTAGAAACCTTCCTTTGTTTCCTAGAATGTGGTTTTATAGTTAAAGTTTTGGTTTTTCTGGCTGACTGGACATTAAGGTTGGGGGCAAGAGTGTGTCAGGGGCGCCTGGGTGGCTCAGGCAGTCAAGCATCCCACTCTTGGTTTTGGCTCAGGACATGATCTCAGGGTTTGTGATTTGCACCCCCCCCCCCCCCAGCCCTGGGCTCCCTGCTTATAGGAAGGAGCCTGCTTAGGATCCTGCCCCTCCCCTTTCCCTCTGTGTGCTTGCCTAAGTGCATCTGCGTGCTTTTTTTGTCTTTTTCTCTGTCTCTCAATATAAATTAAAAAAATAAAAATAAAAAAACTTTAAAACAAACGACCAAAAACAGTGGGAATAAAAGGGTGCTGGCAAAGAAGAGGGAGTTGTATACTTAGCACGTGGGGCTTTGGGTGTGCCGCACAGTCTGGTAGGGGAATCCCCCAGTGGCGGCGGGTGGGGGGCGGGCGTCTAAGAAGCCCATGGTCCACAATCCTGGGGCAGACAGAAACAGACACTTTCCTCCAAACTTCTTTGTCTACTTACTTGCTTTTCCTTTTCTTTCCCTCAGTCATTATGGTCTCTGCTCAGAGACAGCGACAGGTCTATGTGCAGACTATGTATCTGGGAAGAACCCCATTCATTGCTGTCACCCTCTACCTCCTCTGCCAGGAATGTCCCCCTGTCCCACTGATGGACCTATCACCTTCCCTGACACCGCTGCCTCTTCTATGGTCTAACTCACTCACTTTTGGTTGCATAGATATGTGGATCTCTTCGGTAACCTGATATGCCGTGCAAAGGCAATTTGCTTTTTTTTTTTAAGTTATGGAAGTCTGATTAGTGTACAAATCACAGGGAAGAGAAAAAAGAAATGACTCAGGCTACCACTATGAGGCTTACATCACCCCACAATTTCTTATTTATTTATTTATTTATTTATTTATTTATTTTTAATAAAGTTCATGTGTGTGTGTGTGTGTGTGTGTGTGTGTGTAAGTTATCTGTACAACTTGTGGGGCTCGAACTCACAACCTCAAGATCAAGAGTTGCATGCTTTTCTGACTGAGCCAGCCAGATGTCCTCAAGATTTCTTTTTGTTGGGGTTGGTATTTGAAATTTTTTTTAATCTTTATTTATTTTTGAGAGAGAAACAGAGTGGGAGTGGGGGAGGGGCAGAGAGAGAGGGAGACACAGAATCCCAAGCAGGCTCCAGGCTCCAAGCTGTCAGCACAGAGCCTGACACGGGGCTTGAACACGGGAGCCACAAGATCATGACCTGAGCTGAAGTCCGACGCTTAACCGACTGAGCCACCCAGGCGCCCCTGGGGCTGGTATTTCAAGACCACACTTGGAGTGTTAAGGGTATTCGTTGTTACAGGGTTGTCATATCTTTCAGGTCTTTTCAGTGCATTGAGCTAGATAAATGTATTCTTTTGGAAAGAAAAATAAACTTGAGTTTGTATCGACATTTTGACTCAAAGGTGAGACTACCAGATATTTACTTATTTGCTTTGAATTTATATTTTTAATCTTTTTTTTGCCTTTAAAAATCTTTGTTCCTAAGGATATTAAAACACCCTTTATTGTCTCCACATAATATTTAATAGTTTAAAAATAATAAGTTTTATATTACTACTAACAACAGCATTCCTGAATACCAGCTAAGATCAATTCATTTTGCCCTTATCCCAGGAGGCAGTTTTGAAGTCACTTTTGCTGGGTTCTGTCACCCATTTTATATAGTTAGGCTATTGTGCATGACATTATCTCCTTAATTTTTATTTGATGCCTTCATAAGGAATCTTATTTTTCCCTACTTCTTTGACTTTCATCAACTAGATGATGTGGGGGAAGAATCAGCGTCACTCTGCTATTAAATACGGAAGGAAAATCAACTGAGGTAGCAGGAGTAGAAAAATAATAAATCTAAACATCTGAACCCAGACTGGGCTCTTATGGTAATAATGAGCTGTCATGAATCCAGGTGACTTATGTAAGACTGACCTTCACATTTTGTCATAGATCAACACTCTAAAACTGGGAACATCCACTATATTGAAAATCACACATGTTACAAGTTCTGTTATGCCCAGAATTCGTGATCCCCAAAGACCACCAGGGAGCCGAGTCCGATGCAAAAGCAAAAGAACCTTTATTCGAGCTAGCTCGAGCTCAATCCCCTACCTGCACCGAAGCAGCGGTGAGATACCAGGGAGAGAGAGCGAGTTTCAAAAGCACAAAGGTTTTATAGGGGTCTAGGGGCAGTTGGTGAGGTAATGGCTGTGGCCTCAGCCGATTGGCTGGGGAAGGGTCGGAGTCCTGTTACGCAGGTCGCTGGGTGTGTTTTGATCAGGAAGTTTGAACGGGTGAGCGGGAGGTTACTCAAGGGGAAGAGGCGCGGTCTGAGGTTTCTGTGATTTTCCCAGAAAAAGGGGTCATGTCGGGGACATAGTCACTCAAGGTGGAGAACACAGAACAAGATGGAGTCGGCCGGCGTAGGCCCACCCTTTCAGTTCCAAATCTATTTTTCGTTTTTCTAAAGTCTACTTACTTTGAGAGAGAGAGAGAGAGAGAGACAGAGTGAGCCGTGGAGGGGCAGAGAGAGAGGGAGAGAGAGAATCTCAAGCAGGCTCTGCACTCCCAGTGCAGAGCCCTACATGGGGCTCAGTATCAGGAACTGTGAGATCATGACCTGAGCAGAAATCAAGAGTCAGACGCTTAACCGACTGCTTAACCAAGACGCTTAGCCAAGTGCTCCCTGAATCTACTTTTCAGAGGCTGTTTCATCTGCCTTACTTCCGACGTGTTAGAACATGTGCTCTCGGCTTCCTGTTTGCTCACTTAGCTAGTATTGTACGTCCAGTCCTTTCTTTTCCACTTTATCACATCATCAGCTGTGTACCTGGATCCTTTATTTATCTCAAAGCTGTTTGCTAGCATTTGGTGCGCCATTTAAAAGACAGTTGGAGGGGCGTCTGGGTGGCTCAGTCGGTTATGCGTCCGACTTCGGCTCAGGTCATGATCTCACGGTCTGTGAGTTCGAGCCCCGAGTCAGGTTCTGTGCTGACAGCCCAGAGCCTGGAGCCTGTTTCGGATTCTGTGTCTCCCTCTCTCTCTGCCCCTCCCCTGTTCACACTCTGTCTCTCTCTGTCTCAAAAATAAATAAACGTTAAAAAAAAAATAAAAAAAAAAATAAAAGACAGTTGGAATTTAAAACAACAAATAAGCAAACAAGCAAACAAACAAAACACAGAGTGAAGTAAAACCTCCAGCAATGTCTATTTTTCAACAGTACTTCCTGTTATTGTTTCCTTTCCCACACAAAGAAATTGATGGTTTCTGGAGTTGACTTAGATGAGAATATTTCCATATCCCTCTTTAGTAGATGGGTGAATGTTTTAACATTATACTGTCATTCTTATGCATAGTCCAACTTCCCACTTTATAGAGAAATAAAATGAGTGGTCAAACAATTAAATGGTTACATTGATGCTCACCAGGGTAAATTCACTAGTGAAATAATGAGACTCATTTGTGCAAAAATCTGCCACAGAAGACAAAAGGTGCATTTGTATGTTTATCATCTATATTAAATATAAAGTACAGTCAAGATTTTTGAAGTAGGTAACAATGTGAGGACAGGTGTTTCACACTGAAAGGACCAATTGCTATTTTTATGGGGCTAATAAGAAAAAAAAAATTCTTATTATCTCTAGTAACCAGGGAGGCTTATCATCAATGGTTTTGATAAACTTTTGAGGGATACAATGCCACCAGCACAAAAAAGAAAGTGGGCCTGAGAGCATGGCTGGCAAAGTTCTCCTCCTGAGGAAATGGGCATCTGTGGTAAGGGAATAGAGGCAAATTTCTCACTGTCCTTTATAGATTGTCAGAGAAAACTACACACAGATCTTATTCAGATTAATTAAGCTGCAGTACTGGAAGGCACAACCTGGGGGAAACTAGACCTAAGTCCAGATCTTCCAGACAGGGGCATGTGGTACCAAAATGGCAGATAGAATCACCATTCGAGTCATAACGGTAGCTAGTGTGTGTTATACGACGGTACAATTGCTTATTCAAACCCAGCAAAGAATAACTGCAGAGCTAATGAGAACCTTAACGAATCAAATAAATGTCAAAGTAGAGAAATAAACAACCAACAAAAATAAGGTGCAGTGAGGACAAGAAGCCAATAACAATGTGAAAGCCCCAATACATCAGTAAGTATAATAAAGAGGAAATGATTAAATTCCCTAGTATATATATATATATGTATATGTATATATATATATGTATATGTATATATATATATACATATACGTATACGTGTATATATATATACGTATATGTATATGTATATATTTCAACTTTAATATTATAAAAAAATGCAGGAGACTATGCGTTTCATCTTGGGGAATGAAATCCTTATTTTAAACATGACAAAGCTTAGAAGTCATAAGAAAATTAACATTTTGATAGGAAAAATATACCATTAACAAATCCAAAAGTTGTTACAGAATAAAAGAGACTGTTTGCAGCTTATTTTAGACAAGGTTAATATTCAAAATATATTAAGAACTTCTGGGTCAGTATGACAAAAAAAAAAAAAAGAAGCCAAAGTTGTCGGTATATAAATAAACTAGAATTACATAAGAATTAGAAGTACAAGTGGCCATAATTATCTGAATAAATGCTTTATCTTGTTAATGATAAGACTTCTACTAGACTTCTACTTCTAGGTTTCTATTTTATAGAAATAATATCATGTACAGATAGTTGAGAAGAGGCAAGAATTAGACTATTCTTTCAAGATTCATTGTTAGGGTGAAAAAATTTGAATAACCTTTATAATTATCAATGGGAAAATTGTCAAGTTTTGTTATTTTATACTGGGGGATACAACAGTTTAAATGAGTGACATATGTTCAGTAGGGGTAACATGAAAAGAGTGCCTACATATACTCTTAATTAGAAAAAAAAGCTAAAAAAATAAATTGATATATAGGCATATAAATATTTTACCTATGTAAATACATAACGAAGAAATATATAGTAAAAAAGAGATCTGAAGGTAAAACTTAAAACTTTCCAATAGTGATTACTTCAGGAAAGAGAAATAACTTGGGGGTATTTTAAGAGGCCTTTTCCATTTTTCTCTGTATGCTTTTTCATATTTTTAACTTATGTGAAATCACAAATAGTGATGTACTTACGCAACATTAAAAAATGAATAAGTTGAAAAGTGAAATATACAAAAAATTTCAGGGAAAAATATTAGTGGTGACATTTCTTTACTTTTTTATTCCTTGACAAATGAAATAGGCAATGATAAGCAAGCAAACGTGAGTGAAAAATATAATTAATAAATAGGAGGATGGAACCCATGGGGAAAATGAGGAAGGAAAACACGAAGAGGCAGGAGAAAAGAGAAAATGGAGTTATTGTAAAGAGTATGGATTATGCGATCAGACTGCAAGGGGTACAAATGCTACCTTATCACCAGCTGTGTAACCTTGGGGAGTCATTGGCCATACTCATTCCTCAGCGTCCTGGTCGTTTACATGGTAATAATAAAAAGTAGCTGCCGTATGGATTGTTACGAAATTAAAATGAATTAAATCATGAAGCTTCTCTATCTGGAAAATAGTAAGTCTATAATATATATTTTATATATTATTGATATTATATATTACTATTATATACTCTATACATACCGTAAAGAACCTAATAGGGTTTCTGTTTATTCACTTGATGTAGTTTCATTTATGTCTATTTTTGATTTACAAATTTGCAGTCTTTTTTTTTTTTTTAAGGTTTCTTTATATTTGAGAGAGACAGAGAGAGCCCAAGCTGAGGAGGGGCAGAGAGAGAGGGGGACAAAGGATCTGAAGCGGGCTCTGTGCTGACAGCAGAGAGCCCAATGCACTGCTCGAACTCACAAACAGAACCCTGAGATCCCGACCTGAGCTTGAAGTTGGATGCTTAACTGACTGAGCCACCCAGGCGCCCCTACAAATATATGTTGTCATAATGGCCATTGCATCTTTTTTTTTATCTCATCCAAGATATACTTATTCTAAAGTCATTGTATTCATAAAATTATTTTCGCTTGAAATGCGTTCATGTTTCAACGATTGCCCGTTAGTTTCTTTCTTAGCAACACTTTTTGTTGCTGTGGCCCTCAGACCTATTTTTGAGTGCCCTTTAAAAATGTCTTTACGGTGCAGCTAAGATGGCGGAGAAGAAGGGCAACTGGGCTTTCCCTTGTCCCTCAGCCACAGGGGTATTGAGGTCAGAACACTCGGAACACTCACAAAATCAGTCTGCAGAGTGACAGAAAAATCTCCACAGGTGGGTGGAGACAGCTTGGCAGGACTGAGGTGCATGTATGTGAATTGGGAGAGACAAAATGGTGTGGGCACAGTGCGGAAACCCGTTCTGTGGAGAGACAAAAGGGAGGCAAAGAGAGGCTGTGGAATTGCAGTATTGCGTGAGAGGAAAACCTCTCCAGACCACGGACTGGGGAAAGAGAAATACGGAAGAGTGCCCGTTTCTGCTTTGCAAACAACCTTAGGTGCCGAAGATTGGAAATCTCAAAAGTGCATGACTTTCTCCTGACTGGAGGCCAGCCATGTGCTAATGCCTGGGGAGGAGGGGAGCCCGCCCGGGGGAGTGGTAGCAATCTCAGGGGCGCGCTCAGCAAGGGGGAGAGAATCGCCCCCTTCCTCCAGTGCTGCGGGCAAGAGGGTTGATTGTCCCTCCAAGGACAAAAGACTCTGCGGGCACCAGCCAGAAGCCCTTTGTCAGCCGAGGAGTGGTGCTGCTTCCAAACCAGGCCCACATGGTGCGGGATCCCTTAAGACACGGGGTTTGAAGAGCCAGTGAGATCCTAGGAGGCGCGGAAGGCTATGGAGCAGGACAAGCCAGCCACCCGGGCTGCTCTGCGAGGGCTGACTGAACAGTGGGGTTTAGAACACCTGGTTCTGGAAGGAGAGACTGGGGTGTCACCATTTTTCTCCTCATCACCAACACAGTGGGGCCTCAGGGAACAGGAGGATGGCTCCCAGTGGAGACCAGACTCGCTGACACCAAACCCTGCTGGTAACTGCTTATCTACCAGAGTGAGATTAACCCGGACTGAACCAGGAACCAGATTGCCTCTCCTCCAGACCATCACAGCCACCGGTCCCAGGCACCAACTCACAACTGTCATGCAATTTTCTATGCTAGTCTGTTTTTTTTTTAAATTAGTTTTTCTTTTCTTTCCTTCTCTTTTCCTTTATTTTTCTTTCCACTCTCCTCTTTTATTTTATTTTTTCCTTTGGAATCAGGCTTCATCAGTTTCTGATTCGATTTTCGGTCAATTCTTATGATACATACCTGTCTTTTTTTTTATTCCTTCTTTTTCTGGTCTGGTTGTTTGTTTAATCAGGCATTTTTACTATATTCTTCTTAACACCTTTTCTGTATCTCCTTCTTTATTTTCTTCTCTCTCTCTCTCTCTCTTTCTCTGGATTAAGCCTTACAGTTTCTTTGATTCTCTGCCTGTTTTATTTGTTTGTTTGTTTCCTCTTTCATTTTTCTCTTTATATGGGACAAGGTTCCCCCCAATTTCCTTTTTTCCGGGGTTACTTCCATGAACAAATCAAAGCAAACCTGGTGGAAGGTCCGAACAACCCACCACTATGAGTAGTGGGATAGAACAGCTAAATATGCAACAACAGAGTGCATGCAATACATTCCAAAAACTCTTCCTGAGGTGCAAGGCCCCGGACAGTGTATGATCCCTTCTTAATATAGTAGTACTTGCAGGTGAAGGACACAGAACAAGCCATTAAAACATGTTAAAGACAGAAACCTGTCCAAAATGATGAGATGGAAGGATTCTCAAAAGAAATTCCAGGAAGAAATGACAACCAGAGAATTGCTCAAAAAAATATAAACAATATGTCTAAACAAGAATTGAGAATAACAGTCATAAGACTCATGGTTGGACTTGAAAAAAGTAAAGAAGACAGCAGAGAATCTAGTGCTGCAGAGATCAAAGACCAAAGAAATAGTCATGATGAATTAAGAAATGTTGTCATTAAGATGCAAAACAAACTAGATGTAGTGATGGCAATTATGGAAGAAGCAGAGGAGAGAAAAGGTGAAATAGAAGACAAAATTATGGAAAATAATGAAGCTAAAAAAAAAAGAAGGAAAGGAAATTATTAGACCATGAGTGGAGAAATAGAGACCTAAACAATTCAAAAACGAAATAATATACATATCATGGGAGCTCCAAAAGAAGGAGAGAGAGAGAAAGGGGCAAAAGGTATATTTGAACAAATTATAGCTGAGAACTTCCCTAATCTGGGGAAGGAAACAGGCAAGGAAGTCCAAGAGGCACAGAGAACTCCCTTCAAAATCAACAAAAAAGGTCAACACCATGACATATTATAGTGAAACTGGCAAAATATAGAGATAGAGAATTCTGAAAGCAGCGAGGGACAAACAGTTCTTAACTTGCAAAGGTAGAGAAATGAGGGTAGTAACAGACCTGTCCTCTGAAACTTGGCAGGCCAGAAGGGAGGGTCAGGAAATATTAAGTGTGCTGAATAGGAAAAATACACAGCCAAGAATCCTTTATCCAGCAAAGGTGTCATTCAGAATGGAAGGAGAGATAAAGGCTTTTCCAGACAAACAAAAACTAAAGGATGTCATGACCACTAAACTAGCCCTGCAGGAGATTCTAAGGGTGACTCTGTGAGTTGAAAGCAGCAAAGACTACAAAGGACCAGAGACATCACCACAAGCACAAAACCTACAGATAACACAAGGACACTAAATCCACATCTTTCAATAATTATTCTTAATGTAAATTGATTAAATGCCCTGATCAAAAGACATAAGGTATCAGAATGGATACAAAAAACAAGATCCATCTATATGCTGTCTCCAGGAGACTCATTTTAGACCTCAGGACATTGCAGATTGCAAGTGAGGGGATGGAGAACATCTATCATGCTAATGGACATCAAAAGAAAGCCAGAGTAGCTATATCAGGCAAAGTAGATTTTAAAACAAAGACTGTAACAAAAGATGAGGAAGGGCATTCTATCATAATTAAGGGGTCTATACATCAAGAAGAGCTAACAATTCTAAATTTTTATGCCGCCAAGATGATAGAACCCAAATAAATAAATCAATTCATCACAAACATAAAAAAATATATAGTTAATAATACCATGATTGTAGAGGACTTTAATACTGCACTATGACAATGGACAGATCTAGGCAAAATCAATAAGGAAACAATGGCTTTGAATGACATATTGGACCAGATGAACTTAACAGATACACTCAGAACTTTTCATCCAAAAGCAGCAGAATACACATTCTTCTTCAGTGCACATGGAACGTCCTCCAAAATAGATCACATACTGGGTCACAAAACAGCCCTCAACAAATATAAAAAGATTGAGATCATATCATACATATTTTCAGGTCACAACACTATGAAATTTGAAATCAACCACAAGGAAAAATTTGAAAAGCCTCCAAATACATGGAGGTTGAAAAACATCTCACTAAAGAATGAATGGGTCAACCAGGAAATTAAAAAAGAAATTAAAAAAATATATATATGGAAGCAAATGAAAATGAAAACATGACCATGCAAATCCTTTAGGATGCAGCAAAGGCAATCCTAAGAGGAAAACACAATGCAATTTGGGCCTATCTCAAGAAGTGAGAAAGGTTCCAAATACATAACTTAATCTCACATCTAAAGGAAATAGAAAGGCAGCAGCAAAGAAAGCCCAAAGCCAGCAGAAGAAGAGAAATAATAGAGCAGAAATAAACAACATAGAATTAAAAAAAACAAAGCAAAACAAACCAGTAGAACAGATCAATGAAACTAAGAGCTGATTTTTTGAAAGAATAAACAAAATTTATAAACGTCTAGCCAGAGGACAGATCACAACCAACACCACAGAAATACAAACAATTATTAGAGAATACTATGAAAAATTACACACCAATAAAATGGACAATCTGGAAGAAATAGACAAATTCCTAGACACCCAGATACTACCAAAACTCAAAAGGGAAAAAAGAGAAAATTCCAACAGATCCATAACCAGTGAAGAAATTGAATCAGTTATCAAAAATCTCTCAACAAGTAGGAGTCCTGGGCCAGATGGCTTCCCAGGGGAATTCTATTAGACATTTAAAGCAGAGTTAATACTTATTCTTCTCAAGCTGTTCCAAAAACAAACAAAAAGACAAAAGAAACAAATAACAACAAAACACAGACAAATAGAAATGAAAGGAAAGCTTCCAGACTCATTCTATGAAGCCAGTATTATTACCTTGACTCCCAAACCAGGCAAAGACCCCCAAACAAGGAGAATTACAAGCCAATATCCCTGATGAACATGGACGCAAAAATTCTCAACAAGATACTAGCAAATCAAATTCAACAGTATATTTAAAGAATTATTCACCATGATCAAGTGGGATTCACTCCTGGGCTGCAAGGTTGGTTCTATATTTGCAAATCAATCAATGTGATGCGAAAGGATAAGAACCATATGATCCTGTCAATCGATGCAGAAAAAGCATTTGACAAAATGCAACATCCTTTCTTAATAAAAACTTTCAAGAAAGTCGGGATAAATTTTTTTAATGTTTATTTATTTTTAAGACAGAGAGACAGAGCACAAGCAGGGGAGGGGCAGAGAGAGAGGGAGACACAGAATCTGAAGCAGGCTCCAGGCTCTGAGCTGTTGGCACAGAGCCCAACACCGGGCTTCAATATATGAACCGTGAGATCATGACCTGAGCCTATGTTGGCACTCAAGCAACTGAGCCACCCCGGAAACCCAAGGGACTCTTAAATAAAGAGAACAAACCAAGGGTTGATGGGGTGGAGGGTTGGGAATGGTGGGCAAAATGGGTGATCATCATTGAGGAAGGCACTTGCTGGGATGAGCACTGGGTTTTGCAGGTAAGTGATGAATCACGGGACTCTACTCCTGAAGCCAAGTCTACATGGTATGTTAGCTAATGACAATGAATGAATGAGTGAATGAATGAATGAATGAATATAAAAATGTCTTTAATTTCTTCTCTCACTTTTGGTTCACCTCGCCCCATGCTTCTCTCTTCCTAGCTGTGTTTGCACAGCTTTCAACACCTGGTGCACTAGGTCCAGCTCTAACCATGTCTTCCAAAGGCCAGCAAGACTGAGCCAGTCATAGATCCCGCTGGTACCTCCACTGAATTCCTGGTGAGGAAACAATTATTTTTCCTAGGTTCACTTTCTAAAGTCTTTAGCTCCTGGTCCTATACTCGCTTTCTAAAATCTTTAGCACCTGGTCCAGGTTGCAGGTAAGAGTGTTTTCTCTCTCTCTTTGAAAGCAAGCAGATGGACAGGTAAGTGGCACACTTCACCCCTTGGCTTCAAGTCTGGCTCCTACTTTTTTCTTTATCTCAGGTCTCCTGGGCTCAGAGATCAGAGGACTCACAGCATTAGCTTTGAAGTCTGCATTTCTGTTCTGTTCTTGTTACTGAACATGAAAATATGTCTTTTTGGTTTCTTATTATTACTGCTGCTATTGTTTGGAGAACAGGAGACGTGTAGCATGTGGACGTATGTGACCATAGGTCCATTTCATTCTGGCGTTTGTATGCACATCGAAACTCTTTTCACTAAAGACATTATAGATATTATACATTTCCTGGCTGCCAGATCCCATGTTCATTTTCAGTCCTAATCTTACCACACCTCAGCACTACTTGAATGAAACACATCAACAATTCCCTCCTTCCTGAAGTTTCTTTTTCTTTATTTACATGATATATGATTCTAGTTCTCATCAGGAATTCTTAGTTGTTTTTACTCATTATTTTCATTTACCTATCTTCGAAGTGCCAAGTTACTTAGCATTTAGTCTTTTGCTATATTGCTTTTTGCTCCCCCCCTCTCATGGTCCATCATGGGTACAATCTAATGCAGTCTTTAGGCAGAATCTAAGGTTTTGAATTCTGACAGCCGCAGGCTTTATGGACTCTGTTTGACAAGTTGGTTAACTTTCCTGCATCTCAAATTTATCATCAGTAAAGTGGAGTTGATAATATTTAGGTTAAAGTGTGTTTTGAATATTAATTTCGATAACACACACAAAGCACTTAGCACAATGCCTTAGTATTCAAGACATTTTAACAATATTTTTTATTATTTTCTGTCATCTATATACCAAGAACTCTCAGATTTATAGTTCCTGTTTTTCTCTTTTGAAATTTTCAATCTTCTCTCTCACTCCCAACTTGACAAAACCAATTGGTTATGTAACCATAAGGTGTTCAGAATTAAGCCCCCAATTTCTCACCCACATGCAACTCTTTCACTTTTCTGCATTTCAGTAAAAGACAATCAATGTTAAAATTAGCAAACAAAAAGATAATTCGCATTCTTTTTTTTTTTTTTTTCCTTCAGCCCTTAGTCCATCACTGAGTCTTCTGAGTTCTATTTATTTTGTTTTAATGAGAGGTCATTTCTATTTTTACTCTGACTTCTACCCTCAAAATCTGCATTGTCTCCTACTTTAGTGACTTTGACGATGGACTCATGTGCCTCCCGCCTCCAGTTTATTCTCTACACAGCAGCTACAGTCATTATTTTACAAGTTAATGAGTAAAAATGGAAAGTGCCATACACATGGGTTTAACATATACTATTCTACAAGTTATTTTCCATTTATTGTTGTTAAGACCCCAGCACAGATAAGCAGAGTTTTCAACATACAGAACATTTTCCCAAATTTTCGCTAGTCTGGAGGAAATAACCTGAGATTAGGAAATACTATTTTCAAATGAGTAACTAGCAAGTGTAACAGAGGTATTTAAAAACATGCTGAATACATTCAGCTGCAGCAATTTCTTACTAGACACATCTCCAAAGGCAATGAAATTAAAAGCAAAAATGAAGTATTGGGACTTCATCATCAAGGTTAAAAGCTTCTGCACTGCAAAGGAAACAATCAACAAAACTAAGACAACTGAAGGAATGGGAAAAGATATTTGCAAATGACATATCAGATAAAGGGCTAGTATCCAAAGTCTGTAAAGAACTTACCAAACTCAACAACCAAAAAAAAAATCCAGTGAAGAAATGGGAAGAAGACATGAATAGATACTTTTCCAAAGAAGACATCCAGATGGCCAATAGACACATGAAAAGATGCTCAGCGTCACTCATCATCAGGGAAATACAAGTCAAAGCCACACTGAGATACCACCTCACGGTGTGTTACCACCACCGGTGTCAGAATGGCTAAAATGAACAATCCAGGAAACTATAGATGCTGGCAAAGATGTGGAAAAATGGGAACCCTCTTGTACTATTGCTGGGAATGAAAACTGGTGTAGCCACCCTGGAAAACAGTGTGGAGGTTCCTCAAAAAATTAGAAATAGAGCTACTCTCTGACCCAGCAATAGCACTGCTAGGAATTTACCCAAGGGATACAAGAGTGCTGATGCATAGGGGCACGTGTACCCCAATGTTCATAGCAGCACTTTCAACAATAGCCAAATTATGGAAAGAGCCTAAATGTCCATCAACTGGTGAATGTATAAAGAAGATGTAGTTTATATATACAACGGAATACTACTTGGCAATGAGAAAGAATGGAATCATGCTATTTGCAGCAATGTGGATGGAACTGGAAGGTATCATGCTGAGTGAAATAAGTCATCCAGGGAAGCACAGATATCGTATGTTTTCACTCATACGTGGATCTTGAGAAACTGAACAGAAGACCATGGGGGAAGAAAAAGGGGAAAAATAGATACAAACAGCAATGGAGGGAGGCAAACCACAAGAGACTATTAAATACAGAGAACAAACTAAGGGTGGATGGGGAGGGGGGCAGGGGAGAGAGAAAATGGCATTGAGGAGGGCACTTGTTGGGATGAACACTGGGTGTTGTATGTAAGCCAATTTACAATAAATTATATTCATAAAAATATAATAAATTTAAAAATGCTGAATACAGTTGAAAACAAATATAATAGAAATTAGATTGGGAAACTCATATGTAAAAATAAAGAAATAAATATAAATGAATAGATTAGAGTTGCTGCAAAAATTAACAACAGCTTCACAAAAGTTGTTCCAGGGATAAAAATGTAATATTAAGTACAAGACAATCAGACACTGAGAAGGTAGTACTAAGTCAAAGAAAGAAAAAAAAAAGTCAAGACCCCAGAATTAAAACAAAACAAACAAACAAAACCCAACTTTATCAATGGGCACTTAGTACATTTAAAGAAACTCATACCTACATATATATCTGGATACTTTGTGAAGGGTAGAAGGGGAAGTTGATGTGGGAATTATGATTCAAAATGTATGCCTTAGCTGAAATAGTAAGTACTTGATAAATATAGGAGATATAATATGTCATAGTGTACTTTTAAAAATTCTGTCATAATAAGAATCAGAATATCCTGAAGAAAAACATTTATGAAAAATAGATTATGTTTAATCTATTTTGAAACCTCAGAAACTTGACTACAAGAAAAAAATGTTGCAGGCAGTCATGCAACATTGCAGAGTTACTAACAAAATTATAAATTTCATCACATACTGTTCTGGCATGATAGGCATGAACATATTGGATTGGAGAAAAGATAATACAATGTTAATATGTAAATAGTTTTGGAAGGCTAAATTTAAGAAAGTGCGCTTAAAAAAATTACTAGAAACCTATCCTTAATTTTGGATAATAGGATTCTGAACAATACTATCATAAGTAAAACTTTGATGTATATTTTTATTCTACTTCAAGAATCCTGACAGTTAGTCACTTTTATGACTACCTCTAAAGGTTGAACATATGTATGTGTGTTTATTGAAGTGTGTAAAATTAAAATAGCACTTTTCTCTGTGTAAATGTGTTCAGCTATGCAATAAATCAAAAGTATAGCCTAGAACTCATTTCCTTCCCTTGTATGGCCTAATGGGAAAATAGGAAGTAAAGAGCAAAGGATTAGATTTTCTCCCTACTATAACAGATGGATGATCATTTCCAGAACAATGATGTGTTCCAAACAGATATAAGAGAATTTCAGTAAATGTAAAAAAGGTTGTTGTGCATTTTCAGTTTCCTCTTCTCTATACCTATTGGAAGTGCATTTATCTGGTGGACAAATTATTGATGTCTAGTTATAATTACAGAGTTCCCATAAATAATTGATTTAGTTTTCTTGGTAAAATTTTGAGGCAAAATAAAAATATAACGTAATTAACTACGTAGACTAGTGCAGCCGTCCTTTCCTATTTTCAAAAGAGTGAGGCTGACCTTTAACAATAGTGCCAGGAAAATAAAGTCTAAGAATGAACTAAGCCTGAGAGAAAAGTTAAGGGTACGAAAATCTCCTTTTAGTTTTAATCTGTGTAAGAATTGATAATACATTACAGAAAAAGTAAGCATGGTATTCAACTTGCATCGTGTTTCTTTCTGTGTAGAGCAGGGTGAGGTTAAAAATGAAAAATGTAGAACCTCTTTCCTGTCTGACATCTAAGGAGTTTGGCAGTTACCACTCTGACCTAAAAAGGATGAGCCGAACAAGCAGAAAAATCAACACTTCTTCTTAGATCCATAGAAGAAGTGAGCTCACATGGCAAATTGCTGTCCACTACATTGCTTAGAGAGAGACACATGATCACAATATACCGGAATACAAACCCACAAGCAGAAACTTTGACAAGAACTAGAGCCAGGGTAGGAAAAGCTAAACTTTTAATGGCAATTTGCTAGAGGCCCATTGGGGAAAAGTCTAAGAGTTAAAAATTCCAGAGGTCCACACTTTAGTGAGCTTTGTCTCCAGGAACTGGATTGGGTTCTCACAGGGAAGGTCAGAAAAAAAAATCCCATAGTCCTTCTCGCAAGGAGCAGGAAAAGAAACTATTTTGACATATTCCAGAGTGTCCTCTTCCTAATGAGGTCTACCCTCAGGAGAAACTAACCAATGAATAACCTGCTGGGACTTAACTGACCTGGGGGAAGAAAAATTCCCGACTCCAGATCTCTCTAGCCATTCTGCCTCACCTAAGGTGGGTGGGTGAGGGACCTGAAAAGCACTTGTGAAGTTTGCTGTTCTCAGGCACAGTATCACTGAAAGTTGAGACCTAATCACAGGCTATAGAAATTTTCCTCTCTCCATCCCCACCTTACCACCACATTACTAAGGGCTTATTTATACTGGTCCTTTAACCTATTACATTATGTCTTCCCATTAAAAAAAATTACAAAGCACTCTAAAGGCAAAAATAAATAAATATAAAATGGTTTGATGAGATAAAGTAAGCATCAGAACCAGACACCAATATGGCAGCCATGTTGGAATCATCAAACTGGGAATTGAAAACAACTGTGATTCCTTCGATAAGGGCTCTAATGAGTGAAGTATCCACCATACAAGAACAGATGGCAATGTAAGCACAGAGATGAAAATTGTTAAGAAAGAACCAAAGAGATATGCTGGAGATCAAAAATGATGTAACAGAAATTGAAAAAAAAAATAACTGACTTTGATGGGCTTATTAGAGACTGGCCACAGCTGTTGAAGGAATCTCTGAGTTTGAGGATACCTCAATAGAAGCTCCAATACTAAAAAGAGACACAGAGATGAAAAAAATGAAAGAACATTCAAGAACTGTGTGACAACTACAAAAGATGTAACATACCCATAATTGGAATACTAGCTATAGCTAGTATTTTTCTATAGAAAAAAGGAGAGAAAGAAAGAGAAGAAATATTTGAAACTACAATGACTGAGTTTCTCCTACAAACTAAAATCAGACAGCAAAATACAGATCCACAGAGTTTATAAAACACCAAGTAGGAGAAATGACAATATTACTAAAACTAGGCATATACATTCAAACTACAAAAAATCAAAAATAAAGAAAGAGTCTTGAAAGAAGCAACTTGAAAAAAACCCTTATCCATAGAGAAGCAAAATAAAAATTATATCTGTTTTCCCATAAAAAGCCATGCAAGCAAGAAGAGAATGGAGTAAAATAGTTCATGTTGAGAGAAAAATCCTACAAACTTAGAATTCTGTACACTGTGAAACTAAGCTTCAAAAGTCAAGAAGGTATAAAGACTTTCTCAAACAGAAATGAACAATAAAACCATGTGATTATCACACTAGAAAGTTTAACTTCCACTTATGATAAAAATCCTTAGTAAATTAGGTGTAGAAGAAACATATCTCAACATAATAAAAAACATGGATGACAAGCCCACAGCTAATAATATACTTAATGATAAAAGGTTGAAGTCTTTTCCTCTAGGATTTGGAATAAGACAAAAGTGTTACTCTCATCACTCTCTTCAACATAGTACTAGAATTCCTAGCTAAAACAACCATGGAAGAAAAAAAAATAAAAGTTATTAGAAAGGAAGAATGAAAATTGTCCTTATTTACAGATGTTGTGACTTTATATATAGAAATCCCTAATGACTCAATAAAAAAGCTCTTATCTAATCAGCAAATTCAGTAAAGTTGTAGGATAAAAATCAACTTACAAAAATTAGCAGCATTTCTATACATTTTCAATGAATTTTCTGGAAAAGAAAGACATTGATTCTATTTACAATAGAATCAAACAATAAAGCACTAAGAAATAAATTTAACTAAAGAGGTGAAGCATCTCTACTCTGAAAGCTACAAGACCTTAATGAAAGGAATTAATGAAACAAGTAGGTGGAAAGGTATTTTGTTTTCATGGATTAAAAGAAACAATATTGTTAAAATGTTAATGCTACCAAAAGCCATGTATACATGCAATGCAATTCCTACTGAGATTCCAGTGGCATATTTTATAGAAGTAGTAAAAACATCCTAAAATTTGTATGGGACCACAAAAGACCCCAAATAGCCATATAAATATTGAGAAAGAGGAACAAAGCAGGAAGCATCACACTTCCTAATTTCAAAATATATTATCAGACTATGGTCATAAAGCAGTGTGGTACTGGCATAAGAAAAAAAAAACAAACCCAAAAACAACCAAAAAAAACCCAACAGATGAATAGAACGATGAAAAAGAATCAAGCATCCACAAATAAACCCAACCATATGCAACCAACTAATATTTGACAAGAGAACCAAGAATACTCAATGAGAAAAAGACAGTATTAACAATAAATGGTGCTGTGATAATTGGATATTCACATGTCACAAAATCAAACTAGGACCTCTATCGTACAAAAATCACTAACTTGAACTCAAAGTGGAAGAAAGACTTAAATATAAGACCCAAAACCATGAAACTCCTAGAAGAAAACATAGGACTAAAACTCTTTGACATGGTCTTATTAATGATCTTAAAAAGAGAGAGAGAGAGAGAGAGAGAGAATATACAGGGGAGGGGTAGAGGAATAAGGAGAGAGAATCCCAAGCAGACTTCATGCCCAGTGCAGAACCCGACATGGGGCTCGATCTCAAGACCGTGAGATCATGACCTGAGCCGAAATCAAAAGTCTGATGCTTGACTGCCTGAGCCACCCAGATACCATTTATTAATGAATTTTTGGATATGACACCTAAGGCAGAAGCAACAACAACAACAATGACAAAAACAATAAACAAGTGAGACTAGATGGAACTGAAAACTTCTGTATAGCAAACGAAACAATAAAGTAAAAACAAAACTGACAGAATGGAAAAAAAAATATTTGCGAACCATGTATCTGGCAAGGAGCTAATATCCAAAATATATAAAGAACTCAACAATAAAAAATAAAAAAAAAAAAAAAACAAATACAAATAACCCAATTGAAAATGGGTAAAAACAACTTAGGTGACATGTCTTCAAAAATAATATACAAAGGGCCAATCAGAACATAAAAAGATATTCAACGTCACTAGTCATTATGGAAATGCAAATTAAAACCACAGTGGAACACTGCCTCACACCTGTTAGGATGGCCATTATCAAAAAGGCAGTACATAACAAACGATGGTGTGGATGTGGAGAAAAAGGAAACCTTGCACACTGTTGGTAGGATTATAAATTAGTACATTCCCAGTGGAAATTATAGGGGACCCTCAAGAAATTAAAAATAGAACTACTATGTGACCCAGCATTTCCATTTTGGGGAATATATTCAAAGGAATCTAAAATAACTCAAAAAGACATCTGCACCCATATGTTTATAGCAGCATTATTTATAATAGTCAGGACATGGAAGCAACCTAAGTGTCTGCTGGCTGATGAATGGATAAAGGAATTGTGGTATATATAGACTACTGAATATTATTCAACCATAAAAATTGGAAAAATCCTACCATTTTGGACAATATGAATGGACCTTGAGGGCATTATGCTAAGTGAAATAAGTCAGATGTAGAGACAAATACTGTATGCTCTCACTTACATGTGGAATCTAACAACAAAACAAAACTCATAGAATGAGACTAGACCTATGGTTACCAGAGGCAGAGGGTGGGAGAAGGGAAAAGTGGAGGGAGCAGGTCAAAAGGTACAGAGTGCCAGTCCAGTTATGAGCCGAATAAGTCCTATGGCTGTAGTGTACAATATACATATGACTACAGCTAACATTGCAGTATGATATATAGGAAAATCACTAGAGAGTGAACCTTAAGAGTTGTCTACACAAGAACACTTTTTTGTTTTTTCTTTTTTTCTTTTTGCAATGTTGTATTTATACGAGAAAATGAATGTTAGGTGAACCTATTATGAATAGCATTTTGCAATATATGTAAATCAAATCAGCATGCGTATGTCAATTACTTCTCAATAAAACTGGAAAATTTTACAAAGCAATGGTAATCAAAACAATATGGTACTGGCACAAAAGCAGACATACAGAACAATGAGACAGAATAAAGAGCCCCTAAATAAATTTAAATATTTATGCCAAACTGATATTTGACAAAGATGCCAAGAACACACAATGGGGAAAGAATATTCTTTTAATAAATGGTATTGGGAAAACTGATATACACATGCATGAGAATTAATTTGGACCCTTATCTTATACTATAAACACAAATACTTTCTAAATGGATCAAGTATTAAATATAAGGCCTGTATCTGCACAACTACTTTTTAAAAAAAAGGGAGAAATAATTTATGAGATTGTCCTTGCCAACAATTTTTTCATCATGACAACAAAAGCACAAAATAAAGCAATAGGCAAGTGGTAATAGACAAGCTAAAGAGCTTCTGCACAGTAAACAATCAAGGTGAAAACTAATAGGAATGGAAGAAAATATTTGCAAACCGTATATCTGATGAGTTAATCTCAAAAATATATAAGGAATTTTTATACCGCCTCCCCCCAAAACCTCTGATTTATAAGACACACAAATGCTAATAGGCATATGAAAATTGCTCAGTGTCACTAATCATCAGGGGAATGCAAATAAAAATCACAATGAGCTATACCCTCATACCTGTTAGAATGGCTGTTTCTAAAAAGGCAGAAGATGATAAGGTTTGGCAAGTATGTGTGGAGAGGAACCTTGTTCACTGTTTTGGGAATGTAAATTGATATAGTCACTGTGGAAAACAGCTTCAAAAAATTTAAAATAGAAATATATGACCCAGAAACCCCAGTTCTGGTTCAAAGATGTATCTTCTGTCCCATGTTCAGTGCAGCATAATTCACAATAGCCAAGATATGGAAGCAATCTAAATGTTTGTTGACAGAAAAATTGCTAAAGAAAATGCTATACACGTGCATGCGAACACACACACACACACACACACACACACACACACACATACACACACACACAGAGGAATATTATTCAGGTTTTAAAAAGAAGGAAATCCTGTCATTTGCACACACACAAAAAAAGGATTATCTGGAGAGGTTTTTGGGTGAGGGGGTATAGAAATTCCTTATATATTTTGGAGAGGATGTATGCTGTCAAAGAAGCTAGATACAGAAGACAAATTTGCACAATTTCACTTATATGTAGAACCTAATAGAAACTCCTAGAAGCAGACTGTGTAGTTGTGGTTTCTAGGGGCAAGGGAAGTAGGAAATGGGAAGATGTTGGCAAAATAATATAAAGATTCAGTTATACAAGACAGGCAAGTCCTGGAGATCAAATGTATTTATTTTTATTTATCATATATTTATGTATTCATACATTTATTATAATTAAAAATTCTGTATCGTATACTTCAAGTTTTCCAAGAGTGGAGATCTTAAGCATTCACAGACACACACACACGCACACACTCAGACACACACAGACACACGCACACAATGGTAACTATGTGATGTGATAGATATATGAATTTGCTTGATTTTGGTGATCATTTCAGAATGGGTGTCTACACAAAAACATCAAGTTGTAAACCTTAAATATGTCAAATTTCTATTTGTGAATAATATTTCAGTAAAACTGAAAAAAAAAACTGATACACTAAAAAAGAAGAGAAAGTGTAATCATGTAAGATGTAGAATGAAAACTACAACAGGCAGTGGCACTTGGGTGTCTCAGTCGGTTGAGCATTCAACTTTGGCTCAGGTCATGATCTCAGTTTGTGAGTTTGAGCTCCACGTTGGGCTCGTTGCTGTCAGCACACAGCCTGCTTCAGATCTTCTGTCCCCACTCTCGCTCTGCCCCTCCCCCATTCTCAAAAATATATAAACATAAAAAAAGCACAACAGGCAGAAAAACTATAGACAACAATATGAACAAAGACCAAGGGCAAAATAATAAACAGTAGTAAATATGGTAGATATTAATCTAACTATATCAGCACTCACTTTTAAATTAACATTAATGGTCTAAATGCATCAATTAAAAGATAGTGGATCGGGGCGCCTGGGTGGCGCAGTCGGTTAAGCGTCCGACTTCAGCCAGGTCACGATCTCACGGTCCGTGAGTTCGAGCCCCGCGTCGGGCTCTGGGCTGATGGCTCGGAGCCTGGAGCCTGTTTCCGATTCTGTGTCTCCCTCTCTCTCTCTGTCCCTCCCCCGTTCATGCTCTGTCTCTCTCTGTCCCAAAAATAAAAAAATAAACGTTGAAGAAGATATTTATTAAAAAAATAAAAAAATAAAAAAAAAATAAAATAAAATAAAAGATAGTGGATCTGTCTGAATGGATCAAAAACTAAGACCCATCTATATGTTGTTTACAAAAAGCACACTTTATTTTTTAAAGTTTATTTATTTATTTTGAGAGAGAGAGGGGCAGGAAAGACAGAGAGAAAGGGAGAGAGAGAATCCCAAGTAGGCTCCACACTCTCAGTGCAGAGCCTAACATGGGGCTCGATCTCAGGACTGTGAGATCATGACCTGAACCGAAATTAAGAGTCAGATGCTTAACTAGCTGAGCCACCCAGGAGCTCCAAGAAACACACCTTAAGTATAAAATACATGTAGATTAGGGGCGCCTGGGTGGCGCAGTCGGTTAAGCGTCCGACTTCAGCCACGTCACGATCTCGCGGTACATGAGTTCGAGCCCCGCGTCAGGCTCTGGGCTGATGGCTCGGCTGGGAGCCTGGAGCCTGTTTCTGATTCTGTGTCTCCCTCTCTCTCTGCCCCTCCCCCATTCATGCTATGTCTCTCTCTGTCCCAAAAATAAATAAAAAAACGTTGAAAAAAAAATAAAAAAAAAATAAATAAAAAAAAAATACATGTAGATTAAATGTAACCTAATGAGAAAGATATATCATGCTAACACTAATCAGAGGAGAGTGGAAGATGCTATATTAATATCAGACAGAACAGACTTCAAAGCCCAAAAAGCTATCAGGGATAAAGAAGGGCCGGACATAATAGTAAAGGTGTCAGTTCTCCAGGAAGATATAACAATCTTTAACATGTATGCACCTGACAAGACAGCATTAGCATATGTGAGTCAAAACCTGATAGCACTGTAGGGGATGGTCTATTATAGTTGGAGATACAGCACTGCTCTATCAGAAATGGACAGATCCAGCAGGCAGAAAAATACGAAGAACATAGCTGAACCATCAATCAACTGGATATAATTGTTATCTATAGTCTACTTCATCCAACAATAGCAGAATACACATTCTTCTCAAGCACGCATGGAACAGTCACCAAGGTAGAACCTGTTCTGGGCCATAAAATACATCTTAACTTGTTTATAACCATAGTATTACATGATGTCTGCTCTCAGACCTCAAAAGAACTCAGCTAGAAATGAATAACAGAAAAATGACCAGAATATCTCAAATTACATGGATATTAAAGAATATGTTTCTAACTAACACATGGGTCAGGGGCACTTGGGTGGTTCAGTCGGCTAAGTGGTTGACTTTGGCTCAGGTCATTATCTTGGGGTTCATGAGTTTGAGCCCCACATCGGCCTCTATTGACAGTTCAGAGCCTGGAGCCTGCTTTGTCTCCCTGTCTGTGCCCCTCTGCTCCCTGTGCCCCTCTGCTCCCAGGGAGCCCTCTGTGCTCCCTGTCTGTGTCTCCCTCTGTCTCTGCCCCTCCCCTGATTGCACTCTGTCTCTCTCTCACACAAAATAAATAAACATTAAGAATCAGCTTTAAAAACAAACAAACAAACAAACAAACAAACAAACAAACAACACATGGGTCAAAGAAGAAGAAGAAATCTCAAGAAAAATTAAAATTATATTTTGAACTAAATAAAAATACAACTTATAATTTGCGCAATGCATAAGAGTAGTGCTTAGAAGAAACTTTACCGATTGAATGCATGCATTAGAAAATAACCTAAATTTCCACCTTGGAAACTAGGAAAAAAAAAAACAAGTAAATTCAAACTAAGCAAAGCAAAGAAATAATAATTACAGCAATAATGAAACTGAAAATAGGAAATTGACAGACAAAATCAATGACCCCCAAAGCTGTTTCTTTGAAAAGATCAATAAAATTGATAAGTCTGTAGCCAGGCTATACCAAAACAACAACAACAACAACAACAACAACAACAAAAAAAAAAAAAAAAAAAAAAAAAACAAAGAAAAAGGAAAGAAAGAAAGAAAGAAAAGACCCAAATTATTAATATCAGAAAGAAGGACATCAATCCAGATCCCAAGGACATTATAAAATGGTAAAAAGGAGTATTATGAACAACTCCAGACTGAGAAATTTGACAACCTAGGTGCAATGGACTTATTTTTTGAAAGACACAATTTTCTGAATCTCTCACAAGAAGTAACTATTTGAATAGACCTGTATCTATTACCGAAATTGAATCAATAATTAATTTATTTCTTTTTTTTTAATTTTTGAAAAGATATTTATTTAGTTTGGAGAGAGAGAGAGAGAGAACACAAGCAGGGAGGGACAGAGAGAGAGGGAGACACAGAATCCGAAGCAGGCTCCAGGCTCTAAGCTGTCAGCACAGAGCCTGATGTGGGGCTCGAACCCACAGACCACAAGATCATGACCTGAGCTGAAGTTAGATGCTTAACTGACTGAGCCACCCATGCACCCTGATAATTGATTCACTTTCAAAACAGAAAGTACCAGGCCCAAGTAGGGGCTGATGAATTATACCAAACATTTAAAAACCTATACAGTTCTCTACAGTTTCTTCTAGATATTAGAAGAAAAGGAAATACTTTTTAACTTATTTGACGAGGGCAACATTAGCCAAATACCAAAATCAGACAAAGGTATTACAAGACAAGAGAACTATAGGCCATTATCTCTCATGGTCATAGATGCAAAAACCCTTAAGAATAGTAGAAAATTGAATCCAACAATGTATAAAAAGAATTATACACCATGGCCAGTGGGATTTATCACAGTTGTGCAAGGTTGGTTTAACATTTGAAAATCAATTAGGGCAGTTCATCACATCTATAGGCCAGAAAAGAAAAATCACAGATCATATCAATAGATACAGAGAAAAGCTTTTGATAAAATCCAACACCCATTCATGATTTAAAAAAAAAACAAACAAACAAAACTTGACTAAATTAGGAATAAATTATAACTTCCTCAACTTGATAAAGCATATCTACCAAAACACCTACAGGTAACATCATAGTTAATGGTGAGAAACTAAGCTTTCCCACTAAAAATGAGAAAAAAAAAGATAAAGAAGTTTTCTCTCAGCACTCCATGTCAATATCACACTGGATGTATTGACTAATGCAGTCAGACAATGAAAAGAAATAAAAGTTATAGAGAGTGGGAAAATATACATTTGTCCGCACCAAATCTGAATCAACAAAAAAGCTGCTGGAAACAATAATCAATTATAACAAGGTTGCAGGATACAAACCTAAGGTAGTCAAATGCTCTACCACTGAGCTATACCCCCGCAGGATACAAACCTAATGTACAAAAGTCATGATCTTGCGGTCTATGGGTTCGGGCCCCGCATCAGGCTCTGTGCTGACAGCTCAGTGCCTGGAGCCTGGTTCAGATTCATGTCTCCCTCTCTTTCTGTCCCTATCCTGCTCCTGTTCTCTCTCTCTCTCTCTCTCTCTCTCTCTCACTAACCTATATATCAGCAACAAATGAATGGAATTTGAAAAAACAATAATAAAATCACTCACATGAACAACTCCCCCCCCACACACTGATACTCAGGTATACATCTAGAAAAATATGTACAAGGTCTATATGAGGTAAACTACAAAACGAACAAAATCAAAGAGCTAAATAAATGGAGGAATATTCCATATTCTTGGGCAAGAAGACTAATAATACTGTCAAGATGTCAGTTCCTTCCAAATCTCGAGGTATAGATTCAATACACTTTCAATCAGAATCCCAACAAGTTATTAATTTAAAAAAAAAATTTAATGTTTATTTATTTTTGACAGAGAGAGAGAGAGAGAGAGACAGAGCATGAGCGAAGGAGGGGCAGAGAGAGAGAGGGAGACACAAAATCTGAAGCAGGCTCCAGGCCCTGAGCTATCAGCACAGAGCCCCACGCGGACTCAAACCCACAGACCATGAGATCATGACGTGAGTTGAAGTCGGACGCTCAACTGACTGAGCCACCCAGGCGCCCCCAGAATCCCAACAAGTTATTGTGTGGATATTGAAAACCTGATTTTTTTTTTTAAGAAAGCTCTACACCCAATGTGGGGCTTGAACTCACAACCCTGAGATCAAGAGTCTCATGCTCCACTGACTGAGCCAGCCAGGCACCCCTGAAAAACTGATTCTGAAGTTTACATGGACAGGCAAAAGACACAGAATAGTCAGCACAATCTTGAAGGAGAAGACAAAAGTTGGAGGACTAACCTTACTCAACTTCAAGACTTACTGTAAGTTACAGTAACCAAGACTGTGTGGTATTGGCATAAGAATAGGCAAACAGATCACTGGAATAGAGACGCCAGAAACAGACCCACATTAGTACAGTCAATGGATCTTTGACAAAGGAGCAAGGTAAAGACAATGAGGCCAAGATGGTCATTTCGACAAATGATGTTAAAACAACTGACCATTCGCATGCAAAACAAAACAAAACAAATCTAGACTCAGAACTCTTTACAAAACTCTTTATGAAAGCTAACTCAAAATAGGCCACAGACCTAAGTGAAAATATACAAAATTATAAAGGTCCTAGAAGATAAAAGGGCAAAATCTAGATGCTTTTGAGTTTGGCAATTACCTTTTAGATATGGCATAATCCACGAAAGAAAGAATTGATAAGCTGAACTTTATTAGAATTAAAAGTTATGCTCTGTGAGAGAAACACTGTCAAAAGAATGAAAAGACAAACCACAGAAAACATCTGCAAGAGATATATCTGATAAGAAACTTATCCAACATGTACAAAAAATTCTTAAACTCAACAATAAGAAAAAGAAAACAATCTGACTAAAAAAGGGGCCAAAGGCTTTAACGGACACTTCTAAAAATATTTTTTTAATGTTTATTTATTTTTGAGAGAGAGAGAGAGAGAGAGAGAGACAGAGCATGAGCGGGGGAGGAGCAGAGAGAGAGGGAGACACAGAATCCAAAACAGGCTCCAGACTCTGAGCTGTCAGGACAGAGCCCGATGCGGGGCTCGAACTCACAAACCATGAGATCATGACCTGAGGGGAAGCCGGATGCTCAACAGACTGAGCCACCCAGGCGCCCCAACAGACACTTTTATAAAGGTATACAGATAGTAAGTAAGTATATATGAGATGTTTCACATTATATGTTGTCAGGGAAATGCAATTTAAAATTGCAATAACATACCACCATATATCTATTAGAATGGTCAAAACACTGACAACACCAAATACTGATGAAGATATAAAGCAAAAGGAACTCTTGTTTGTTGCTGGTGAGAATGCAAAATGGTAAAGCCAAAATATCGGAGGATAGTCTGGCATTTTCTTCCAATGCTAACATACTCTTACCATATAATCCAGTAATTGCATTACTTAGTATTTACCCAAAGGATTTGAAAATGTATGTCTACACAAAATCCTACATAAGGATGTTTATAGCAGCTCTATTCACAATTGCCAAAACTAAGGAGCAACCAAGATGTTCTTAAGTAGATGAATGGATGAATAAACTGTGAGATATCTGGACAAGGAAATGTTACTCATCACTTAAAAAATTAGATATCAAACCATAAAAAGACTTAGAAGAAGCTTAAACGCATATTAGTGAGTGAAAGAAGCCAATCTGAAAAGGCTACATACTGTATGATGCCAACTATATAACTTGCCTTAAAGGGCAAAAGTATAGAAACAGTAAAAAGATCAGTGATTGCCAGGGGTTGGGGGAAGGGAAAAGGATTAATAGGCAGAACACAGAGGATTTTTAGGGCATGGAATTTACTGTGAATGATACTACAATGGTGCATACATGTCATTATACATGGTCCAAACCCTAGAACATACAAGGCCAAGAGTGAACCCTAATATAAACCACTGACTTTGGAAGATAATGATGTGTCAGTTTGGCTCGTCAGTTGTAACACATGTGAGAGGTGCTGGTGACAGATAAGGCAATACATGGGAAATTTATGTACTTTCAGCTCATTTTGGCTGTTAACCTAAAACTGCTCTAAAAATAGTCTATTATAACTAAAAAAAAATGTGTCATTAGTTTTCAAATAAAAGGTTAAAGGATCATTAATAAAATAAAATTGAACTTTTTTTTTTTTAATTTTTTTTAACGTTTATTTATTTTGGAGACAGAGAGTGACAGAGCATGAATGGGGGAGGGGCAGAGAGAGAGGGAGACACAGAATCCGAAGCAGGCTCCAGGCTCTGAGCCGTGAGCCCAGAGCCCGACGCGGGGCTCGAACTCACGGACCGCGAGATCGTGACCTGAGCTGAAGTTGGACGTTTAACCGACTGAGCCACCCAGGCGCCCCAATAAAATAAAATTGAACTTTAAGGCAGGTAGGGAGAGATTAAAAAATGAGCTGGTTTTCTAAATGATACTTACTTATATTTTTCAATTTCTGCAAATTGCAAAACAATACCAATAATCTGTTATTAACTATTTAGTATTTAGAGTAGCTGAAATTCAAGTAGGAAATTTAAAAAGATTGATTTAGGAAAGAATATTCACTCACTTGATGTTGATTCTAAGGGAAGAAAATTAAAAGTTATCCAAATTTTTTAAAAAAGATATACAAATATACAAAACTAATGATATACAAAAATTTACAAAATATTAAATATACAATTTATTAATTTCCCTGATTTTAACATAATACATACTTAATTTATATGTAGTAGAATATTGACATATTCAGAAGCCACTAAGTAAGAAAATGAGTCATCCAAAATAATCCATCACTCGGAGCTGTATTTTAGTTTATTTCTTCCATTTTTAAGGAGTCATTACTTAGATACATAGAGAGAGGTGAGATATTTATATTTCACATGGCCCTAAAGAAAGAACCAGGATATCTCGGGATTCCCTAACCCGCCCACCTGGGTTTGTATAGATGAGTTCTCAGCATCGTTGCTCTGGAAAGACAAGAATATTTATTATTGGTACGGTGACAGGATATAGATGAACCAACACTCTGTTCATCTCTTCACTCCCTCCCTCATCTCTTGGCAAGCCTCCTTCAGGGGTCTGGTGTCCTCTGAGTACGGATGTGGATGGCAGCGTGTCCACTTGGACCACCTGCCTGAGATCACTACTCATACGATTACTTCTGCAGGTGAAACGGAAGCACACAAACTGGGGAGAGTGTGTGCACACAGCACTTCGCCCTGTGACCAGGCCTTGGGGTCCTAGACAGGTCTTCTGTCTCTGCTCTTGTGAGCCCAAGTAGAGTTTTACTCTTCTTTGGGTCACGAAGGGAAATAATTCAGAAATAGAAACTTGTTTTCTCATGAGTTTATTTATTCCTAATGTCGATACTGCAGATTTGGGGATTTAGTCCTTATCAAATCACATGCATCTTTTTTCTAATGCAGAAAATATCAACGTTTCAAAAGCTAGCTGTTTTTGCTGAAAGGCCTTTTTTTTTTTTTTTTGCCTTTTTAAACCATTATTTTGAAAAAAAAGAGCCTCATTTGTACTTAACTTACATAGTTCGTAATTTATGTGTAGGACGTGAGGTCACCAGGTGGGGAAAAACGTACATTCTGGAACAAAGCTGGGAGCGTCTGACCACAGCAAACCCCTCGGGCAGAAGGTTTCTCTTAAAGATGTGACAGACTCCACCTACTCCCCCTCAGGGTCCCCTCTGGAATTTGACAATCAAAATACTTAACTAAAAGAAGTAAACCATAAAACTTGTGTTATAGGAGGGACAGTATGACCATAGTCTAACTCCTCCCACAACGGAGTCAAGCCAGTCAGGAATGGACAAACCAGCACCCAGAGGACCCTTGCCTATTGTCGCGGGCATTCACTTTTGAATGTCCCCTCTCTGTAAAGAGCTTTCGTGCTGTTCTTTCTTTCTGATCTTACACTCTAATAAACTTGGCCTGCTGCTCATTTTGTTTCCACACCTTCAGTCTTCGAAGCAGTGAGACAACAAACCCTGGGTATTGAGGCAAAAAATCCTGCAACAGTTTCTAATATTGTATTAATGACTATAAACCTTGCTCTAAGCAAATGTTTAGCTGCACTGTTCGCATTTTATGTCATCACATAATTAAACACACACACACACACATGCACACGCACACACACACTAGTTGAGCAATAATCTTTCTTTTGGTTAGTTTTTGCATGGTGGCTTTTTCTTCATTTTAAATTTACTTTTACTTAAACTTTCATCTATATTTAAAGCTGTCTCTTGTAAGCAGTATATAGTCCCTCTTAATCCAGATGGCAGTCTCTTTTAATTAAAATGTTTAGGGAATTTTGTTTAATTTAATTAGCGATATATTTGGTTTTTTTCTTCTATCTTTTATTTATTTCTTATTCAAACTGCTTGTTTTATGTTTCTTTTTTCTTCTTCTTTCTTTCCTTCCATTGAATTAACAAAAGATTTTTCAGGCAACATTTTCCTTACAGTACCTTGTTGACTATATATATTTAAAAATTTTTTTTAATGTTTATTTATTTTTGAGAAAGAGAGAGAGAGACAGACAGAGCACAATTCGGAAAAGGGCAGAGAGAGAGGGAGACAGAGAATCTGAAGCAGGCTTCAGGCTCTGAGCTGTCAGCACAGAGCCTGATGTGGGGCCCAAACCCATGAACCATGAGATCATGACCCGGGCCGAAGTCAGCTGCTTAACCAACTGAACCACCTAGATGCCCCAATTTTTAATGTATTTTTAAAATCTGTTCTTCCTTTTTTAAACATATTGTAGATAGCTTTTTAAAGATCCTTGTTTGAAAACTCCAATAACTAGACTGTCTTTGAAACTTTTTTTGTTTATTTAATCTTAGAATGATTTGTAATCTTTTTTTTTTTTTTTTTTTTCTGAATGTCATATATTGTGGTAGGAAAATTGTAGAGATGTATAAATTTTCTTACAACAGATAGGTTGGCCTAATGACCACAATCCAAACAGAGACTGAGCTAACTCCAAATTGTGTAGGGTTTTATCACCCTCAAATTTCCTCCCATTTATAAGGTTTTTTACACCTCCAGTATTCTGAAGGATTAGGTGATCCCTGGATTGTGTTTTTAAAGAGAAATGAGTAGGCTCTGGAATACTAATTCTTGGGTTTTTTTTTTTTTTTTTTTTTTTTGTCTTAAGGATATCAGGCTTTTTGTTTGGCTTTTTGTTCAGTCTGCTGTTCTGAGTTGCTTTGGAATTTGGTAAATGACTCAGGACAATGGATTGTGAGTATATAGTGTTGAGTTTAAAGTTCTCTGAACTTTGCTTCTTACTAGAATCTTGCCCTTTTGGATTCCTTCCCCATGCTCTCCTGCCTTGTTCTTGTTAAAAAAAAAAAAAAAATCAGGTTTCTGGTTTTTTGTACTTGTTTCTGTGTGGGTCTGTTTTTTGCATATCTTAGGTTCATTTTGTTTCTGTTTGCGTTTTTTTGGTTTTGGTGTTTGGGTGTTTTGTTTTGTTTTGCTAAAGACTTAGAATTGCAAATGACCTGAGGGATGTTGGCTCACTTCTCTGGGAGGCTCCCCATTGTCAGGATTATTATTTATTTATTTATTTATTTATTTAATTTTTTCAGTTTTGGTTGCTTCAATATCTCTCTGATGCCTTCAAACAGTTTTTCACTCTGTATTTTCTCTCTGGATTTTTAAGTTTCTTTCAACAGGATTAGTGGACTGCCTCAACTAAAAATGAATGTGAGTGTTGTGATCCTGGAGGTTCCCAGATGGACTGTAGGCCAGCAAAAAGCAGCACAATTTCCCTCATTCACTTCCAGAAACTGGTCATTAAGACACCCATCTATAAAAATGAACATGAAGTATGTTCTGGTCATAAATAAATCTATCCCTTAAAACTGCTAGGGGATTAGCCAGATTTGGAGGATTTGCAATCCCTATCCTGTAGATCACAAAAGGAGTAGGGGACCAGGCAGGATGGGTCCCTGAGATCTTTGATCCTCTTCATTTGACTATTAAAATGATCCGGAAATCAAATTGGACCATGACTTACAAAATTGAGTTCCTACAACTAGCTTAATGAAGAACTACTAATGAGAGACTAAGAGAAAAATTACCAGGTGTACTCACAACTGCAAAGAAAAGACCCCCCCCCCCCCCCCCCCCCCCCCACCATTCCCGAAACCAGCCAGGGCGTGCCCGGTTGTGGTCTGACCTAAAGGCGGGAACCAATCAAGTTCTGCTGAGTGTTCAAATTTAAATGTCAACCAATAACAGCTCTGTAACCACAAAAAATCCCTAACTTGTTTGTGCCTGTCTATAAAAGAAGCTGTAAGATCCTCGCTCGGGGCCTCTTAGCCTCACCGGCAACGAGTGCGCAGAGGACCGGGTTCGAACCTGCAATAAACGACCCTTGCCGCTTGGCTTTGACTCTGGACTCTGGTGGATTGTTTTCGAGGGGTCTCTTGAATCGGGGCATATCACTAATGAGGCCTTCGGTATACTTTCTACTGAATTGAAAAAAATCTACCTCAAACGTTCTACTTCTATTCCTGGCATTGGTGCCTTTTAACTAGCAATGTGTGGTTATTGAAATTAAGGAAACAACATGGGAAGGACATTCACTATGTGACCCACTGGGCTGCTAGTTCATGGCTCTGCTTTCACCACTTGACAATATCACAGAAACAACACAACGGGTTCAACAGAAGGAACCACAGCAAAGTTAAGGAGGAAGTAGATGATTATGCTGACACGTACATTTGTTCCTACATCCTAACTTGCCAGATTATTTGTGTTAAAAAGTATGGTTACGCCTATGATGACTTAGGTGACTAATGGAAATAATTGAAGGATATAATGTTATGAGCATCTCTCATTTCACATGCATACACACATGCCCATAAAACAGAATTATCATCGGCTTATGGTAACTCAATTGCATGAAAGTAAGTTACCAAATTCAACCATTAGATGAAACACATAAACAAACAAACAAAAAAAACCAGAGTCAGTACAGTTGACAATATTGAATATTATCTAAATCTTTTGCTCCTGGAAAGCAGCAACAGGAGGGAAACCCCTGACCTTTTTGAGTTTTTGACAAATGGCTAACCTCAAAAGACCACCATATATTTTCGGATAAGTCTAGTTTCCATCCTTCCTCAAGACTTGCTTGTTTACCTGTCCTTATAAAACCCAACGTCCTCTTCCTTTCCTCTGAAACATTCTTCCCTAAAGAACATAGCCCTATTACAATAACCTGAATAAAGTCATCTCTTTAATTGTCTGGTGCATTTCATTTTTGACAACAGAAATGAGAAGACTTTAGTGAAAATATAATTTGTATCCTTGGAGGGTGTTATTCTATATGATAAATATGCATGGTGATATGCAAAGAAGCAACTCAAATTATTTTAGCAGTTGCAAGTAAACACCAAAAGAATACACTTTAAAGCCGCATTTACATGGGTGAAGTATTAGTGATTTGGGTGATTGAGCTTAAAGACTTTCAAGAACATGGCTGGTATAAAAAGAAAAAAAAAAGATTAAAACTGTGTGAAAAGTGTGATAAGTGACATGGAGTATTTATCACAAAGTTTCACTGTCTATGTAATAGGAGTTATGTGGGAAAAGCCCTAAGAGTGGAAAAAAGGCAAAAACCAAAGAATTGATTGTTGACGTATTTCGAGACCTGAGGAGACATAGGCTTTCAGATCGAAGGGATTACCGGGTGCCAAAGCAATATATTTGGGGAGAATAATAGATTCACATCTAGTGCTAGCCTCATAAAATTTCTCTACTCCTGGAAAAAATCCTAAAACCTTTCAGAGTGGAAAGTCTTGAAGAGGTTACTTGCCAAGTAAAAGGACACAGAATTAGCATCAACTATTTTAATGCATAATGTCATCAAATAATAATGGTAGTTAGCATATTTAGGACAGGCTTGCTCTAGTTTTTTGAAACTGTTTCCTCTTTTAATCTTCTTATCAATCTGATGAGGTGGGTACTTATTATAACCCTCATTTTTCAGAGAAGGAAGTTAAGACACAAAAATGTTGAATAAGTTGCTTAAGGTCACACAGCTGGTAAGCAGTGTATAGAGATTTAAACACAGACAGCCTGGCTCCAGAGTTCATGCTTTCGTCTGGCTTGAGGGAAATGCATGTAGAGTAAACTATTATCCAAATCTGAGAGAAAAATAAGTGTATTTTTATGCACACCAAGACTGAGACATTTTGCTTAATGACATCACTTAGGACATCACTTAGGACTGAGCCCTGGGCATTCTAATATTTAGATGTTGGGCCAAGGAGATCCAGGAAAATGAGACCAGAATCAAGAGTGGAGTTGCAGACACTAAGAAAATGTTCCATGAAAAATGGGTGATGTCAATATTAAATACAGCTATCAGGTTGAATGCGAGGGATTAAAGTATAACCATTGGATTTGGTAATGTGGAGATTACTGGAGACAAAAATCAGACTGGAGCAGATTCCTGAAGGAATGGGAAAGAAAGCTGTAAGGACAGGAGATACAAACCTTCCCTGATTACATGTCCGTCCATGACCATTGGCCCCTCCATGGTATCTGGCACCACGTCCAAATGGATAAGAGATCTAAATTTAAATTTCAGAATTTTGAAATATTGCATCAAAAAATGTGTACGGATGTATTTATATTTTACAGTGGGACCTACTTAAGCAAGGCATGACACTGAGAATCTGCACCACAGAAAAAGTGAAAAGAGTTGTGAGCTAAGCTTCCAAAGTACCAATACACTGGTGAAAGTATTTGCCATCAGTGAAGCAGGCAAAAGGATTCAGTTTTCAAAAAAAGGCAGGCAAAGGAACATAAACCTTCAAATAACTTTAAAACACAATTTAACGATGATGAAATACAAATAATAAAAATACAAAAAAATAAAAATCTCACGTACAAGAAAACACAGGCAAGTTAACGAAATTGGATACTTTTCTTGACCATTTGTTGAAACAAATGAAGATAATTTTAAATATGCTAAGTTGGCGATGATGTGTGAAAAAAGATTACTCCCATACACTCATGGTAGGAATGGAGAATGAACCAAACCTTTTGGAATCAGTTTAGCAATCTGTTAAAATTTAATTGATAACTTAAATTTCAGAATTTAGTTCTAAAGCCCTCATAACTTGCGTAAAATGAAGTGTGTACAGGAATATTCGTTGCAATATTATTTGCCATAGAAAAAAAACCCCTAAAAACAAATTAAATACCAATCCTTGACTGCACAGTTAAATGCAACATAGAACATTTGGACTTTGGAATGTTGTGCAACTTTAAAGCAAAATGATGTAAATTATTTCGGTGACATGAAATGACCTCCAAGCAAGGGTTAAGTATGAAAAAGCAAGCTATAGTACAATTTATCGACCAAATTTGATTAAAAAAAAAAAAGATATAGCTAGCCCACTAATGATACACGAAAGAAAGAATGTCTGCAAATCCACGTGAAAAATGTAAACCATAGTAACCTCTGGTGCGGGTTTAGGATGTGGGAGAGAAGCAATACTGTATCATTAATTCATTTTACTCAAAGGATCATTGAATCACTTGAACTTAAAAAAAAAAAAAAGGTTTCTTTATTTTTGAGAGAGAGAGTGGGGGAGAGGCAGAGAGAGGGAGAGAGAGAGAATTCCAAGCAGGCTCCACACTGTCAGCTCAGAGCCTGATGCAGGGCTTGATCTCACCAACTGTAAGATCATGACCTGAGCTGAAATCACGCTTACCTTGATTAACTTGGTTAACTGGAAGCTTAACCAACTGAAGCACCCAAGCGTCCCAGTCACTTGAAATTTTTAAGGAGTAATGCTTTTGTTTTTATTTCTAAAAGAAGAAAATATTTTTTTTTATGTTAAAAGGAAGGATAAAAGAAGCATCATAATAATTATATTCTCACAACATATACTAAAACCAATTCTACATGGATAAAAAAGAGATAAAAAGGTAAGGCCTGAAAGATCTAAATCAAGTGTTTCTCAAAATTAGAAGGATTACTATAAGACTAAAGCACTGGGAAAAAGTCAGTAAGCAGAGTATGAGCATTTTTGTTTAACATGTGCATTTGCATAAGGCATCACCCATATTTTAATATATACATAGGAAATGAGACACACAGAAAAATGTGTTACCGATGGCTATTGTTTGAATGACAACATTTTATACTTTGATGTATTTCTGTAAACTTTCTCTGTCCCCCACCCCACCAAGGAAGAGCGATTTTGTTTTATTATTTTTTTTATTTTATTTATTTATTTATTTATTTATTTTTTAACGTTTATTTATTTTTGAGACAGAGAGAGACAGAGCATGAATGGGGGAGGGTCAGAGAGAGGGAGACACAGAATCCAAAGCAGGGTCCAGGCTCTGAGCTGTCAGCACAGAGCCCCACACAGGATTCGAACTCACAGAGCGCAAGATCACGACCTGAGACGAAGTCGGACGCTTAACCAACTGAGCCACCCAGGTGCCCCGACAGGACAGCGATTTTGTTTTATAACAAAGTGGAACATCGTATCAAATGTACTTTATGTAACTGCTGTGTAATGTCTAGGAATCCGGTGATGGACAACAGCCTGTACACTAGGAAGTGTGTTGGTCAGCCTGAGCAGCAGCAGGACAGAAAGAACGGATTGACCTTGACTCTTGTACCCCTGCTGGCTCTGGCATTGTTACCTTTAATAATGAGAATCTGCAGTAGGAGATTGGATATTGATTATTTGTGTTCTCTGTTTTTAGCTGTTTGAGAACGTAAACTGGGGACCGAACTGAGGCTGTGTTAACCACTGCACAGAGCCATTCAGTGTGTTTTGTTTTGTTTTGTTTTGTTTTAGATTCTGAGCACTTTTCCTCTGATTCTTTTCAGTCTTCTGTCTCGGAACTGCAGAGGCCGGGTCACCACAAGGCCACGTGGATTTTGTTGGATGAGTCTGTTTGGGAACACACTATGGTAGGTGCTTCAGATTCAGCCTGGAGTCCCCAAGTGGTGGAGGGCAGGGAGGTTAAGCAATTACAGTTCTAGTATGAGCCACCATGCCTGTTAGGGGCTGCCTGTGTCGCCCCCCCCCCCCCCCCCCCAGTTCCTATGTTAAAGCCCTAACACCCAGTTCAGAATATGACTGTATTTGGATATAGGGTCTTTAAAGAAGTACTTAAGTTAAAATGAGACGTTTAGGGTGGGCCCTACTCCCACCGACTGGTGTTTTTATAAAAACAGGAGACTGGGGGGTGCCTGGGGGGCTCAGTTGGCTGAGCATCTAACTTCGGCTCAGGTCATGATCTCACGGTTTGTGAGTTCGAGCCCCACATCGGGCTCTGTGCTGACAGCTCGGAGCCTGGAGCCGGCTTCGGATCCTGTGTCTCCCTCTCCCTCTGTTCCTCCCCTGCTCACACTCTTGTGTCAAAAAATAAAGAAACTTTAAAAAAATAAAGAGGAGACTGGGGCACACAGAGGGACGCCAGGGCTGTGATTGCACACATAAAAGACCACATGAGGACATAGCAGGAAGGTGGCCCATAACCTTGAGTTTAGGCTTACGGTGTCCGGAACTGTGAGAAAATAAATGTCTGTTTAAGCCATCCAGTCTGCGGCATTTTGTGACTGCATTCCTAGTAACCTAATAAGTTCAAGGTGCTCTTACAAAGTGTTGTCGGAAAGCACCGCTTTCCACAGGGAGAGGCTGTTAAGCCTCCGTAACAAGGGAAATTTAAGTGGTCCTGTGAAAGCAATGGAGATGAAGGAAACACTGAGAGGCGGGGAGAAATTTGAGAAATGTAAACAGGAAATCCATGTGATCGTTTTGGAATTTTCAGGAGATCAAGCTGGCTATGATATGGAAATCAGTGAGAATCTGGGGTGGGACAGAGGAGGCTGAGCCCAAGTAAATACCCTGGAGTCTGAGGGCCAAACAGGAAAGGTGGGCCTTTTACCAAACCCCGGAGCGTAGGGTGGTCAGCAAGGTGCAGCAAGGCTGAGTGGTGTCCTCGAGGTCGGTGGGGGTCGTCAGCCCTGAGCAGCAGCTTCTGAAGCAAGCCCCAAGCCGACACCAAACTGAAGTGGCCCGAGGAGGGAATGGGAATTGGGGAAATGGAGACAGTATCTTTAGGCAGCTTCTTGGAGAAGTTGGGGGTGGAGGGACTTTGAATGGGAACCACTGGCCATTTGGACAGATGCCTTTGTAGATTCCTCTAACCCTGTAGAGTGGTTCTCAGTGCGAGGAAGCAGCAACAGCACCACCACCGGGAACTTGGAAAATGTGAATTCCCAGCCCCCACCCTTCCACCTACGGAATCAGAAACCTCCAGGACAGGGCCCAGTGAACCACTGCTTTTGGAATATTATTTAAAGGGTATGGAGGGGCGCCTGGGTGGCTCACTCGGTTAAGCATCTGACTCTTGATTTCCTCTCAGGTCGTTATCTCATGGTTTGTGGGCCCGAGCCCCATATCGGGTTCAGTGCTGACAACGTAGAGCCTGCTTGAGATTCCCTCTCTCCCTCTCTCTCTCTGCCCTGCCCCTGCTCATACTCTCTCTCTGTCTCTCTCAAAATAAATAAATATACTTTAAAAAAAGTGTATGGAGGTGAACTATAGGCATAGAAAGCCCTTATAATTGATACACTTTATGTCTCAAGTTTTAATTCTTTAAAAAAAATTTTTTTTTAATGTTTATGTATCTTTGAGACAGAGAGAGGCAGAGTGTGAGCGAGGGAGGGGCAGAGAGAGAGAGTCACAGAATCCCAAACAGGCTCCAGGCTCTGAGCTATCAGCACAGAACCCGATGTGGGGCTCGAACCCATGAACCGTGAGATCACGACCTGAGATGAAGTAGGTCGCCAACCAACTGAGCCACCCAGGCGCCCCTCAATTCTTAGTTCTTTTAGTTCATTCATTGCTGTCCGGTGTAGGGAGATACACATATGCAAACACACACTGACTTCTTTACCAGGAGTAGTGAAGAGTGAGTCTAAGAAATATGACATACCTTGCCAGAATATTATGGTCAAGTTTTGTGAGGTTGCTGTCTTAAGTTATATGTTTAAAGACATTTAATATTTTTGGTGTGTTCTTCTCCACCGACTCCCCCGCCCCCCACCCCACATTGAGTTAACATAACATTTATTATGTGCACTCAGTTTAATTGAGGAGATTTTTTAGCTTTCATAACCTCTCTCTTTTTATACGCGGTAATTTTCCTAACTATTGTTCAAAACGTCTTTGAAATTTTAGACTCCGAGATATTTATCTCCATTAGATTCACATCTGTATACCTGTCATCCTTTCAAAACTCTTTATTAATTCATATCTTTAGGCATAATTATGATTTAACCATCCAGATAGCTTATAGCTTCGTTTCTCACTTATGCGTGTTTCTCGTCTGAGTTTCGCCGTGATGTGTTTTTGCCTTTCTTACACTTCATCATCGGTAGCAAATGTGAATGGTAGTGAGGGAGAAAGGGGTGCCACGTGCCTCCGTGTATTATGTACAGAGCTTAGCACTTAATTGGGGCCAAGATATTTGAGCATTATCAAATTACATTATCACGATGACTGCAACGATCACAAGGGCACACCAGAGCTGTGCTCAGCATTGGAAGTTCATTCTTGATTTGTTCATTCCCTTTTTCTAACCCTAGTCAGCTTTTTGACGGTGTGAACTTGACCTCCTTTAGATTTATAGGTCTCGTGTGCAAAAATCTCTTTTGGTATTTTCTTTTTTAGTAAGAAATACAAAATAACGGTAATCTTCTCGTGTGTTCAAAATACTCTGCCTGAAAACGTACTTAAATTCTAGAAAGACTTAAACTAATTTAAATTACAATGGCACCATCTTTTGTGCTTGTCATTATCTTTCCTAGGCTTTGTCATTTCCATGGCAACACATACTGTATTTTACTTTGTGTTTGAAAATTATTTATGCTCAGTGATAAACTAGTTTTTATGAATATTCAACAATGCCTTCCAAGTGGTGAAATGTTCTGAGCCTCTCTTAAACCCTTCCCACACACAACTTCTAAATTAATCCTTTGAAGTATGGCTTTCATCATGTCACTGCTCAGCTCAAAAGCCATCGGTGACCCCCTCTGTTTACCAAGTAAAGCCCACACTCCTTAGTCTGGCTTCTGCCTCCTTGATAATCTTATCCTGACCTACTTTTGCAGCCTTACTCCCAACCTGCTAGCATACGTATGAGACTCCTTTGCCTACAAACAACAGAACGAAGACGTTATTATATCATAAAAAAGCAAATATAAAGTAAAGGGCAGTAGTTGTTTGATTAAGTCTCAGTATTACCATGGTTCCGGTTCACCTTCTCTGAAATTCCCCAATGGTGCTGGGATGGCTGCTTCCGTTCAAGTTTTCATGTACACAAAGAGGCAGAATAGAGAAAATTCTCTACCTTATGTCGGTTACCACGAATGAGAAAAACCTTCCCAGGATCTTCCAGCACATTCTCCTAAGTATCTGTGGGACAGAGTTTTTTTCACACACATGTTAAAGCCATGTACCTGGAAAGGTTCAGAATGAGACCATAACTGGCCTAAGCTGATGAATATGCAGCTCCTGGCCCAGGGGAGGATTGCAGAATCCCATGGAGGGCATGGCTGCTCAGAAGAGGATGAAGAAAGCTGGGTTCATTCGCTGGAGAAAGGGAAAATTGGCTATGGTAAGATGGGACTTCCACACCAAACTAAGATGATTATTTAACATTATGACTAAGAATCAAGCATTTTTTGTCAGTATGCTTCCATTGCATGGCATGTAGTAACTCTCACCTCTGGATAAACTTTTATAATATGTGCTGTATTTCCTTCTTAAATCAGGTTCATTTACTAGGCCCTGAGATATCTGAGTCTGCTTATCTCCACTTGGGACTTCTTGGCCTCCCTTTGACCAATACCAAAGCCTCCTTGATAGACTCTACCTTCTCATACCACTTTTCCAATATAAAAGCTTATTTATGAGCTTATGTATGACTGATTAGGGCTCAAATGATCTTCATCTGGATGCTTCTTGGTGAGCAACGAGCACTCATGCAATCAGAGGAGAGACCAGGGCCATTCCTCAACTATAGGAGGCTTTAGAGTTAATGGACAGCCCAAGACTCCATGCCACTTAATAATTCCTTGATATAACCACCTGTGTCACTCTCCTGTGTCATTGCTTATACAATTCCCTCTTCTTGAATTGCAATTGTTTCCATTTCCTCCTCCCTAAATCCAAGTGTGTATTTAATTGATCTAGTTTGTCAAGTAATAGGTTCTGTTTTCAAGTTTTAATATCATAAAAATAATATGTAGAATGTTGCTGGATTATTTTAGTTACAAACTAAGTAGAAACATAGATATAACAACCTCTTAAAGAATTATTGATGGCTTTCTTTGAAATAAATTAATTATGACTGCATCCTTAAAATTAGGTATTTATCTTTAGGGATATATATTCTCTCTCTGTATATAGATCTATATTATTTGATATTAATTTTATTAATACTTTAATGAGGGAAAATATATAAGTTTATATTTATTTGACAAAGTGACCCCTGAATTATTTTTAATGAATACATCTCAGCCATGTTTTTTTGTTCATTTGCTTGTTTTAAGATATAAGACTATTGGTTATGTATCCATCCAACATAAAGAATCATTCACATAGAGGAAACGTGATATTAGTCAAATAAACTCTTGTATTCTTTATGGGAAGCATTCATTATTTATCCACTAGTTTAATTGATTTAATTACATGCAGGAATGAAACATAGGGATTTTTGCAACAGGCTTAGGGCATGAAGTGTTTAAACTCATGAGTATTGTAATAAATGATTTTCTCCCCTATTACTCTATATCCATGTTTATGTTTGAAATGCCATATAAAACCCACACAATTAAAGTTGTTACTTTATGATATTGTTGAATTATTGAAAACCAAAATCTCTACTCACTAATCTGAGTATGACTGAATCAAATACCTAGTTACTTTCTTTTACTAATGCCCTTTTTTTTCCAAGGCAATAATATGTTGTTTGTCATTTCCTTATATTCCTTAGGTCATGTCTAATAAGTGGTGTATTTCCTACAAACACTTTTAACTTTGAGAAAATAGGTACCATGTATAACATTTTTAATGCTCTCTTTAAAAATTGATGATACTTTGAGGTAAGAAACAACATTTTTGTATTTTATATTAGTAAATTGCCTGGTAATATGTGTCTATGATTAGTTTTTTTGTGCATATTTGGTTTTACTGGGTCATTGTAATGATTTACATTAAATTTGCCTATTTAAATTGGTTCAGGGGATTTTGGTCTCTGATGGCATTTAATCCAGGGGAACTTCTGAAAATAAATTTAGCACAAGCTCCCTGACCTTCCAAAAAGTTCCTTGCTTCAGTTTATACCACAGAAGTGCCCCTTTAATCTCCAACTAATAGATTTCTATAAACTTGTCTTGCCCCTGTTCATATAATACAACAAAGGGAGACTTCTGGGGGCAATGAACAATTTGCTCCTCTGTGAATCTGTACAACGTTTGGAACTTGCCTGAGTTGAGAGTAAAACTGCTTAACTGCCAAGGTATGTTCACACACACACACGCACACATGCACACACTTCTGATAGATGGAAAAAGATACTTGCGGTAAATAAACTAAAGGTCTAACTTGGTAGGAGGGGAGAACAACTGATAAAATTTTGGTAAGATGTTTTTACTTGCTATCTATATATATAACTCGAGGAAACTTTCTTTATCTAAATTATTTTTCAGAATGTAACATCTGACAAGATCCATTTTCAGCAGATGTCTTCTAGTAAAAGAAGAAGAAGAAGAAGAAGAAGAAGAAGAAGAAGAAGAAGAAGAAGATGATGATTGTGACATCATATCTCAGAACAGCATTTTCTGTTGGAGAATCTTGCTAAGGAGGATACTGAAGTTGAATTTCAGCGAGTTTTACTGTGTACCATTAAGGACTACTGGTCCAAAGTCTGTCTTTAAAGTTACCTTGACGACCATTCTTTTCCTCCCCTCCTTTTCTTGGGGAGAACCTTCATAATGGGTTGTGTATCTATCTCCCAGAGACTCTATGAGCCTTCTCTTGTCATAAGTCATTTTGTAGCATGCATTTCACAGAGTTTTACAGTCTGAGTTGGGATTCTTCATATTTGTGTGCCCTTGCGGCATTTGGAGTGACATATGTTTAGATCTCTGTCATATTTAACATCCATCTGGAGAATTTCCCCAATGTTAATGGGCAAATGCTGCTGTTCATAAGACACCAAGAGCCCATGAGATCACGACAAGATCTGTGGTTGGAAATTCCACTTAAAATTACTTCTCAGTTGACAGTCGTGATTCCAAACTTGTTGCCGTTCTTCTAACAATACCCCTGCTCCCTTTAATGGGATATGGGTTGTTATAATGCTGGCTCAACTAGGAAGTACTTGTGACAAATACTGCAACGGTTATATGCTCTTCCAATATGAAACTTAAAGATGGCCTCCTTGAACTGAGCTTAAGATGTCTGATGGCCTACTCCCATGAGTAGGAGGTTACATATCCATTCTGGTAGCACCATATACTTCTTTGTAGCATTTGGTGTTAATATTTTTTTGACTACTGTCTCCATTATAAATATGAAAGTCCTATGTTTTGTTTACCACAGCTTCTTTAGTACCTAATAAACATTGGCTTAAATGAGTGAATAAATGAATTATTTAGTATTTAAAAGCCTTATTATGAATTTTAGAGATTGTAATAATTATTTGTACTTTTGAATCAATAGCTGAAGTCCTGAAATACTCACCACTAATACAGAAATAGTTTATTTGATTAATATTATTACATTCATTTGATCTCATAATCACCCAAATGCAGATATCCCCAAATATTAATAATTATGATGAAAAACCTAACTGTAAGACAGGAAGCCATCAAAATCCAATAGGAGAAAGCAAACAAAAACCTTTTTGATCTTAGTTGCAACAATTTCTTACTCAACACGTCTCTCTGGAGACAAGGGAAATAAAAGCAAAAATGAAGTATTGGGACCTCATCAAGGTAAAAACCTTCTGCACAGCGAAGGAAACAATCAGCAAAACTAAAAGCCAACCGACAGAATGGGAGAATATATTTGCAAATGACATATCAGATAAAGGGTTAGTATCCAAAATCAATAAAGAATTTATCAAACTCAACACCCAAAAAACAAATAATCCAGTGAAGAAATGCAAAAGACATGAATAGACACTTCTCCAAAGAAGACATCCAGATGGCCAACCGACACATGAAAAAATGCTCCACATCACTCATCATCAGGGAAATACAAATTAAAACCATAATGAGATACTACCTCACACCAGTCAGAACGGCTAAAATTAACAATTCAGGCAACAACAGATGTTGGTGAGGATGCAGAGAAAGAGGATCTCTTTTGCATCGTTGGTGAGAATGCAAGCTGGTGAAGCCACTCTGGAAAACAGTGTGGAGGTTCCTCAAAAAATTAAAAATAGAACTTCCCTATGACCCAGCAATTGCATTACTAGGTATTTATCCGAGGGATACAAGTGTGCTGTTTCTAAGGGGCACATGCACCCCAATGTTTATAGCAGCACTATCGACAATAGCCAAAGTATGGAAAGAGCCCAGATGTCCACCGATGGATGAATGGGTAAAGAAGATGTGATATATATATATATATATATATATATATATATACACACACACACACACACACACACACACACACATATATATACACATATATATATACACATATATATATGTGTATATGTGTGTATATATGTGTATATATATATATATATATATATATATATATATACACATACACATACAAAGGAGCATTACTCGGCAATCAAAAAGAATGAAATCTTGCCATTTGCAACTACATGGATGGAACTGGAGGGTATTATGCTAAGTGAAATTAGTCAAAGAAAAATAAATATCAAATGACTTCACTCATGTGAGGAATTTAAGAGACAAAACAGATGAACATAAGGGAAGGGAAGCAAAAATAATATAAAACAGGGAGGGGGATAAAACAGAAGAGACTCTTAAATACAGAGAACAAACTGAGTGTTGCTGGAGGGGCTGTGGGTGGGGGGATAAACCTAATGGGTAGGGGCATTAAGGAAGACACTTGTTGGGATGAGCATTATGGGTGTTACACATAGGGGATGAATCACTGGAATCTGCTCTTGAAATCATTATTGCACTCCATGCTAACTAACGTGGATGTAAATTTAGAAAGAGAGAAAGAGAGAGAGAGAAAGAGAGAAAGAAAAAGAGAAAGAGAAAGAAAGAAAGAAAGAAAAAGAAAAAGAAAGAAGGAAGGAAGGTAGGAAGGAAGGAGGGAAGATTCCAGTAGTTATTGGATTGTCGTCAGGCTACTTAATTTAGATTAATTTAATTGAGTAAATATTTTATTTGGCCCCTTTTTTATGCTAACATAAACATCAACATATCTTTAAATTTTAAGTTTTGTTTGATCTCTTACATCAAACGTAACACACCACAAAATGATGGTATTTTCCCCCAGATTTGTCAAAGAATAGAGTTTAACTATACAACTGGACACACTCTTCATAATTTATAATGAAGATTACTAGTGTTTTGTACATGGTAAGGTGTTGTTGTCATTGAATGAATAAAATAGTCTCCCTAGAATCACTGATATAAATAGCACATCCCTTTCAGTTGTTTCTTTTCATATAACTCTCTCTTGCTTTTCTGGTTATTTGAAAACCGGAATGCCGCTTACTGAGTAGAACAATTGTATATTACTCATCTTTCTCCAGTTGCAAGGAATAATGTAAAATTATCAATCTTTTTCAAATATAGCAATTACAAGTGGGTAAGTAACATAAATGAGACCCCGGATGCAGAATAGATGAGAACATGTCATTACCTTTCTTCAAAATGCAGTGGCTCTGAAGAAAATCACTCTTCACTGGTTAGTGTGATTAAGCTGAGATAAAACCATTGGATAATCAGGAACAACTTTCATTTCCCTTGAACTTGAAGCAAATCAAAGACATACTTACAAATTTCATACCGATAATTTGTATAAGAGGCTGTTTACGTGTAAAAGAGGCAGAAAGACAAAAAGGAGAACAGGAGGGGAAGAGGGAAGAATGACTAGGGGTACGAGGTCATTTTCTGAATCGTGAAATTGATCCGCACACACAAGCGTCAAACAAGCACAAGCAGAAGAGGAAAAGTAAATAAAGCCACCCAGGAAAAGACAAAAATGAATGTCTTTTATGTAGTTATTACTTCAACTATGTAGAGTCCCTCCTAAAGAAGCCATTCATACAAAATTAGATTTAGCCATACAACATCAATAATCATTGTGTAGGTTTATGAAAGATAAGCTTGGTCCATTCCCTTTTGCATTAATAAGTGTTTGGACATCTGGTTTAATGTGGTAAGGAAAATAGTTTGGTTCTTTTTCATTGAAACTCTGTTGACTCTGTTATCTGAATGTCCCAGGAGGCAAATAATTTGGCACTCTCTCCAACCTATTTGTTTAGCATTTAACTAGTAAGGCAGGAAGAGACTGATATCACATTGATGCAAGCTACATCCCTCTTTCTATGTGTCTATCTCATTTATTCCTGTTTCTCTTTTTTTCAGGTTCCTCCTAACCAGACTCAGCTTCCACTAGGACTCGGGTCATAAGGTAGAGTTGGATATACACTCAAAGGGAGCAAACGGGACCCACCTTACAAAGTTCAACATGACTTCCTATTTGTATTTAATTAAAATGTTATTTTATTAAAGTTAGGCACATACAGATTTTTAGATATGTAATCAAGACACTTAAATATGTGGGGCGCCTGGGTGGCTCAGTCTGTTAAGCATCTGACTTCAGCTCAGGTCATGATCTCACGGTCTGTTGAGTTCGAGCCCTGCTTCGGGCTCTGTGCTGACAGCCCAGAGCCGGGAGCCTGCTTCAGATTCTGTGTCTCCCTCTCTCTCTTCCCCTCCCCAACTCATGCTCTCTCTCTCTCAAAAATAAATAAAACTTGAAAAAAATTTTTAAAAAGACACTTAAATATGTAATTAATATAATTTGCATTTCATATATAGCCTTCAAAATTTGGTGTGTTTACAACATTTATCATGCCCTCCAGTTTTATTGAGATATACTTCCCAAATAACATTGTGTAAGTTTAGTGTACAACATGATGATCTGACATGTGTATATATTGTGAAATGATCACCACACTGCAGTTGGCTAACGCAGCTGTCACCTCACATAGTTACCATTTTTGTGTGTGTGGTGAGAACATTTAAGATCTAATCCCTTGGTGAATTATAAGTGTACGATATTGTTAGGTATAGTTAAGTATACCATATTGTTAACTGTGGTCATCACGTTGTAAATTAGATCCCCAGAATGTATTCATTTTACAACTGAAAGTGTGTACTCTTTGGCCATCTTCTCCAATTCTTAGCCCATGACAACCACCGACCTACTCTCTTTTTCTATGAATTTGACTTCTTTAGATTCTACATATAAGGGAGTTCATACAATATCTATATTTCTGTGCCTGACTTATTTTGCTTAGCATGATACCCTGAAGGTTCATCTATCTTGCCACAAATGGTAAGATTTCCTTCCTTTTTTATGGCTGCATTATAATAATAATTAATGAAAAACTTTTCACACTAATAAATTACTCACAAGACATGGAAGCAACCTTAGTATCGATCAAAAGATGAATGGGTAAAGAAAATGAATAACACTACTGTATGTATCTATCAGATATAAAATACTGCAGCGAACACAGGGATGCAAATATTTCTTGGAGATAGTGATTTCATTTCTTTTGGAAATATATACCCAGAAGTAGGATGGCTGGATCATATGGCAGTTTTATTTCTATTTTGTTTTAATGTTTATTTTGCAAATGAGAGAGAGGGGAAGGGGAAGAGAGAGAATCCCAAGTAGGTTCCATGCTGTCAGTGCAGAGCCCGGCATGGGGCTTGATCTCACAAACTGTGAAATCATGACCTGAGCCGAAATCAAGAGTCAGATGCTTCACTGACTGAGCCATCCAGGAGCTCCTATTTTTATATTTTTGAGGAAACTCTCTAGTGTTTTCCATAAGAGGGCTGTACTAATTTTGCATTCCCACCCACAGTGAAAAAAATTTCCCTTTTCTCCATAGCCTGACCAACAGTTATTTCTTGTCTTTTTAAAACTTTTTTTTTAACATTTATTTATTTTTGAGAGACAGAGTGAGCCTGAGCACGAGTGAGGGAGGGACAGAGGTGGGGGGGGGGCACAGAATCCAAAGTAGGCTCCAGGCTCTGAGCTGTCAGAACAGAGCCTGATGCAGGGCTCGAACTCACGGAGCACAAGATCATGACCTGAGCCGAAGTTGGACGCTTAACCGACTGAGCCACCCAGGAACCCCTCTCTTGTCTTTTTGATAATAGTCATTCTAACAGGGATAAATTATCTCATTGTAGTTTTAATTTGCATTTTCCTAATTATTAGGACCTCTGTCTTAGATCATACACAAAATTAACTCAAAAATGGATTAAACACTTAAATGTTAAGACCTAAAAGCATAAAACTCCTAGAAGAAAACAAGTAAACTTCCTTGACATCATTTTGAACACAAGCAGCAAGAGCGAAAACAAACAAGTAGGACTAGATGAAACTGACAAGCTTTTGCACAGCAAAGGAAGCAATCAGCCAAGGGAAAAGGTGACCTATGAAATGTAGAAAATATTTGCAAACCCTAAAGCTGATAAGGGCTAATATGCAAAATATATAAAGAATTCATACCACTCAATAAAAAAATCAAACAATCTAATAGAAAATGGGCAGAGGATCTGAATCAACATTTTTCCAACAAAGACCTACAAATGGCCAACAGGTAACTGTAAAAGTTTTCAACATTGCTAATCACTGTGTATATGCTCTTAAAGAGCCAAAACATCCTACTTTCCATTGAGCTCCTGACTGCCACCTGGCTTAGAGTTTCTAGATGCTGTCAGTTTTTCATCCTTTTAGCTATTATGTTTCTTCTATTTATCTCCATCTTTCTTTATGTTTTCTTTAAGTTTATTTTGAGAGAGAGCACATGCACACATGTTGGGGAGGGGCAGAGAGAGAGGCAGAGAGAGAATCCCAGGCAGTCTCCCCCCTGTCGGCACAGAACCTCATTGCGGGGCTTGAACTCACGAACTGCAAGATCATGACCTGAGCTGAAGTTGGCCGCTTAACGCACTGAGTCACCCAGGCATCCTTGTCTCCATATTTCTAAATGGCAAACTCGTGCTAGTTTTTTTTTTTTTTAACTAAGACTTTGTGCTAAATTTTGACTGTATTTATTGACTTCCTGCTGTGGAAAATAAGTAGTTAGCTTTTCTGTATGCTTAAGCAACACCACTTTTATTCTTTATTTTTAATTTGTTTTAATTTTTTTTTCCAGGGTGGATTATTATTGAAGGCAATGATAGCACTTTTCCTGTAAAGCCAACCATCACAGAAAGACCAGGAAATGCAATTTGTTGCTCAATACTGTGCTCATTCTGGCGATTTCCTTTGGTTTTTAACTCTCTCCTTTGTATAAGTGTAATCTGTGAGTAATTTGAACAGGTGTTTAAGTGAGGTTTGTGAGCATAATTCATTCTGGAAACATGCTTATAATCCAAAGCACTCGTATATCAAAGCAACTTTCAAGAACCGTTGGCTCAGTTGCGATCACCTGACAATCGGCATCATGTACTACTCGTATTGCAAGACGTGCCTTGTGTACCAAGTTAAAATTTATTAGCAATGTTCACTCGTCTTGCCGAACACTCGCAGAACAAGTTACTCACAATCGAAGATTTTGCTGTTATAAGTTAAAAATGAGAAAAATATGTACTTTTAAAATTATGGTATACAAAAATAAAAAAGGAAAGGAAAGGAAAGGAAAAAGAGAAGAAAAAGAGAAAAAAGAAGAGAAGAGAAAAGAAGAGAAAGAAGAGAAGAGAAGGTGCACCTGTGTGCTTCGGTTAAGCATGGACTTCAGCTCAGATCATGATTTCGTGGCTCCTGAATTCGAGCCTCACATTGGGCACTGTGCTAACAGCTCAGAGCCTGGAGCCTGCTTCAGATTCTGTGTCTCCCTCTCTCTCTCCCCTCTGCCTCTTGCACTCTGTCTCTCTCTCTCTCTCGAAGATAAATAAACATTAATTTTTTTTGTATTTTTTTTTGTATTTTTCAAAATGAAATTTACTGTCAAATTGGTTTCCATACAACACCCCGTGCTCATCCCAACAGGTGCCCTCCTCAATGCCCATCACCCCCGTCCCATCCCTCCCACCGCCATCAACCGTTTATTCTCAGTTTTTAGGAGTTTTTTATGGTTTGGCTCTCTTCCTAACTTTTTTTTCCTTCCCCTCCCCCATGGTCTTCTGTTAAGTTTCTCAGGACCCACATAAAAATTTTTTAAGATAAAGTAAAATGAAATAAAGTAAAATAATGGTACATAAACATACCTTTACGATTCTGATAAGTGCTAAATAAATTATGTGCCACAAAGACTAGAGACAAATGATGAGTCTTCACAATGTCAATATATAACAAATTAACCACCTCTCTCGAATGAAATGGCATGTAAAATATTTGTGCTCAGTGGCAATTAAGGAAATTTTAATTGAAAAATGAAAGATAAACTCTCTTCCTCCGACCACACACTGCATGGGGACATAGTCCTCACTAGACTGTGAGGCAGTTACTGGGCAGGAGGAAAGGGGTCGAATGTGGTAGGAACATTGTATAGAGATGTTTGAGAATGTAGAGAGAAGAAGGGGCACCTGGGTGGCTCCGTCAGTTAAGCGTCCGACTTTGACTCATGTCATGATCTCACTGTGGGTGGGAGTCCCATGTCGAACTCTGTGCTGACGGCTCAGAGCCTGGAGCCTGCTTCGGATTCTATGTCTCCCTCTCCCTCTGCCCCTCCCCACCCCCTCCTCTCAAAAATAAATAAACATTAAGAAAAACTTAAAACACAGCAAAAAAAAAAAAACCCTTACAATTTTGTGTAGGCTTTGGTGAAACAATTCCTCTCCCAGTAATTTTTCATAATTTTGTTTATAGAATATGTTTCAGCATTCTTTATAATAACAAAAAGATGCTAACAGCTTTATATTATGTAGTATACAAATAAGATTATAATATAGATAGTTATATAAGGTAACTATTTTATATAGAGTATACATAGATTATAAATAGATTATAATATATAGTACATAAATAAGATTGTAATATGTTATATATATATATATATATATATATATAAATGAGAGAGGGAGGAGAATATGCCATGTTAAGCACTTATCACCTCCTTTTTCTGTATTTCCATGAGTTTACACTGCTAGTACTGGGTGTTCCTACCCATTTAAGAATGGAGGTAAGGGGCGCCTGGGTGGCGCAGTCGGTTAAGCATCCGACTGCAGCCAGGTCACGATCTCGCGGTCCGTGAGTTCGAGCCCCGCAGTCAGGCTCTGGGCTGATGGCTCGGAGCCTGGAGCCTGTTTCCGATTCTGTGTCTCCCTCTCTCTCTGCCCCTCCCCCGTTCATGCTCTGTCTCTCTCTGTCCCAAAAATAAATTAAAAACGTTGAAAAAAAAATTAAAAAAAAAAAAAGAATGGAGGTAATAGGGGCACCTGGGTGGCTCCGTTGGTTAAGTGTCCAAACTCTTGATTTCAGTTCAGGTCATGATCTCACAGCTGGTGAGTTTGAGCCCCATGTTGGGCTCTGCACTAACAATGTGGAGCCTGCCTGGGATTCTCTCTCCCTCTTTCCCTGCCCCTCCCCCACTTGTGCATGCATATGTGTGTGAGCGCACACACGCTCTCTGTCTCTCTCAAAACAAATAAACTTAAAAACAAAACAAAACAAAACAGAATAGAGATAACATCCAAAGAAACACAATTCCAGGCCTTAGTCATGTTCAATCCTATACTCTTGGCCCATCTGTAACCCAGAACATCACATAACGAAGTCATAAAAATACAGAACATAGAATAATATCTACTGACTGGAGACAATGTTTATAGTATATTGCTAATTTAAAGAATGTATATGCAAGGCATGCCTGGATGGCTCATGGTTAAGCCTCCAACTCTTGATTTCGGCTCAGGTCATGATCTCATGGTTTATGAGTTTGAGCCCTGCATGGACTCCACACTGACAGTGAAGAGCTGCTTGGGATTCTTGCTCTCTCTCTCTCTCTCAAAATAAATAAATAAACATTAAAAAAATAAAGAATATATATGCAAAACAGATTTTTTATGTCATAATATTTTTAAAAGCATCTGCAGGTACATAGGGGATCAGATGAGCCAAAACATTTAAAAGACTAAAATTTAGAGATTAAATTTTTGTACTTTTGTATTAAATTTTGTATTAAATTTTTGTATTTTAGATTTTTTATGCATTGAACATACCGTGTTGTGTAATATGAAAACTGAGCCAAATTCAGATCTATTTTGGCTTGATTAAAAACAATGTTTATTTATTTTTGAGAGAAAGAGAGACAGAGCATCAGGTGGGGAGGGGCAGAGACAGAGGGAGACACAGAATCCGAAGCAGGATCCAGGCTCTGAGCTGTCAGCACAGACCCAGCGTGGGGCTCCAGGTCATGAATTGTGAGATCGTGACCTGAACCAAAGTCAGAGGCTTAACCGACTGAGCCACCCAGGTGCCCCCCAATTTTTTAAATTGTAATTTTAGCTGGACATTTTGTGTTTTGGCAACTAGGAGACCAAGACTGTCCCCTTACCCTTCTTTCCATCCTTACTCTTTCCCGGAATTAATGCTTATGTAGAGAGAGGGGAAACAGCATATGTCAAACTATTACTTTATAACCTGACTTCTCACTGCTACAAGATTTAGCATTATTTCTGTTGGAAACCACAGAGTCGGGGGAGGAAGCAGTAATTTTCCCCACAAAGGGGATCAGGGAAGTAATCAGAGAAAGTGACATTTCAATTGTTCTTCAAAGATAAGCATCTCTCTGACAAGTGAAAATGTAAACAAAGGCACATCTTAAGCACTAATAGCTGTATGGCAAAAAAAAAACAAAAAAAAAACAAAAAAAAAACAAGGAGGCATGAATGTTTTTGGTGTCTTTAATGATCTCAAACTAATAATAATAGTAACGTTTTTCAGAGAAATTACCACCTGCCAGAAGGTGGTAACTGATTTCCTGTGGGTTTCCCATTTCACCTGTCACCTGACAACTGCAAGCATCTTTGTCTCCTCTTTCTTTCCCCTTCAGTGTCTTGTTTCTGGAAAAAGTGGATATGCAAATTTGACAAATTCTGCAGCAATGTTAAAGTGACTTGAAGCTGACGAAAGACTGGGTGTGGCAGTTAGTTGACTGATTATTTTTTCCTTTCCTGTTCAGAGAGAGGCAGTGGTGGGGAGGAACAATCAGAGATGAGGAGGGGGGCATTGAAGAAGTTTATGTGTTTGTGCCTGTTTGGTTTCATACTTAAATTTATTTAAAAAAGTGTTTAATGTTTATTTATATATTTTGAGATAGAGATAGAGAGCAAGCAGGGGAGGGGCAAAGAGAGAGTGACATCCCAAGCAGGCTTCATGCTGTCAGCACAGAGCCTGATGCAGGGCTCGAACCCATGAACCATGAGACCATGATCTGAGCCAAAATCAAGAGTCAGACACTTAACCGACTGAGCCAGCCAGGTGTCCCTTATACTTCAATTTAAAACACAATTATTAACTGCCATATAAGGTAAAAAGCATTTATTGAATGCCCACAAAGTCCAGGGAGCGCCAAGAAAATTAAATATAATCCTTGCTCTCAGAGATCTCCTGGTGGGGGTGATTTATTGTACTTTGTTTTAACTATCTGTTTACGTGACCAGTTGACTAATGAATGGGAGAGTGAACGCATGAATGGAGAGTTAATAAATTTGGCTAACAGAACAGTGCAGGAAATGCTCTGTGTATCCAGCACCAGGGTCGAGATCAATTAGAACCTCTATTTGCGACGACATAAGAGATAAAATTGTTATCTCTCGGACAAAAGAGAAAGAAAAACTATTTTAAAATAGCGTCTTTTCAGGTTATAAATGTATATTTTGACTCTAGTTTTAGTATTGCAGATGTCCTTCGCCTGTCCCCCAAACGAGTATCTGTGAATTTCCATCTCTTCCAGAACACAGATAAGGCACTGAAAGGGAATCAGGAGTAAGAATGAGCGGCATGGATCATTTATTTTGGTCACTTCGAGGTAAGAGGAAAGGACTACTGAAAGAAGAAACAAGAGTAACAACAACGGGGGTGCGTGGGTAGCTCAGTCGGTTAAGCATCCGACTTCAGGTCAGGTCATGGTCCCTCAGTTCACGAGTTCGAGACCCCGTTGGGCTCTGCGCTGACAGCTTGGAGCCTGGAGCCTTCAGATTCTGTGTCTCCCTCTGTCTCTACCCCTTGCCCACTCACACTCTGTCTCTCTCTCAAAAATAAACATTAAAAAAAAAAAAAAAAAAGTAAGGACAAAATGGTTGATGTTTCCTGTCAATGGAGATTGAGCCTGACTGTGAGTTTTAGTTTCCATGATACCAATATCTGAGGGAGAAAAATTCCTGACAAATCATATTAAGAACTTAATGCGTTTTATTAAATATAATTATTTCATTAAAGAAAGAAATGGCAATGTCAAACATTACATGAGAAAGAAAAGTGGCTCACTGTAAATGAAAATTTGATCAAATGCATACAAATCAGAAGCATCGTAAAATATGTTAATTAAAATTACAGGCTTCACTCCCATTTCATGATTTACTATACTGGCGTGTTGTTCACATATAATGAGGGATATAGAATTAAATGAAAGTATCGAAAAATAAAGTCAAGTTCAATCATCAGTTGCGGTCAGAATCGGATTACATGGGTCTAGATTCCTATTTATAGTACTTGGCAAGTATTATATAGTTCCTCCTGCTCCTCCCTTAATCATTCTCTTCAACTCTGTTCTTTTTTATCGTTTCCTAAGTTCCGACCTATTCACTTCATCATTCTTACATCTGAGTCATCAGCACAGAACAAGGTATTCCTGGTGCAGGTCAATAGAACAGTGCAGTGTCCTAAAATGGAGAATAATGCTCCCGTTCTATCACATAATATCCATAATGCGTCTCAAAACTGTCTTAGTTTTCCTTGGCTTAAATCATAAGACAAACTACTGTGTATATAATTTTGTCTCCAAAAATAATAGTTTTTTTAAATTGGAAATATACTTTAATCTATTAAAATTTATGGGCTCTCAGGTCGTTATTTATTGCTCCAGACATTTAAAGTCATACAGCTTAGGGGCACCTGCGTGACTCAGTTGGTTAAGCATCCAACTTTGGCTCAGGTCATCATCTCATGGTTCGTGAGTTTGATCCCCGAGTGGGGCTCTGTGCTGGCAGCTCAGAGCCTGGAGCTTGCTTCAGATTCTGTGTCTCTCTCTCTGCCTCTCTGCCCCTCCCCTACTATCTCTCTCTCTCTCTCTCTCTCTCTCTTTCTGTCAAAAATAAATAAAATATTAAAAAAATTAAACCATACAGCTTAGTAAAGGAATCTCTCTCTCTCTCTCTCTCTCTTTCTCTCTCTCTCTCACACACACACACACACACACACACACACACACACACAGGGTGTTATTGTTGCTACTGCGAAAGTACCGGATGTGGTGGGTGTGATAGAAAGTGTGAATGCCCATGAATGTTTTCCTTTCTCGTACACATTATAGACCTGCCTTTGAGGATTTTCTAAGCTCTCTTAAAAATGTGTGGGGACTCGTGATTTGTTCCCATCAAGGCAATCCGATTGGAATTGATGTGTAGTCCTTCTGGACCAAGGAACCTAATAAAAAAGAGTAATTGCTTCACTTTATTTCCTTATCCCACATCTAGTTGGAAGGACGCTGAGGCTTTGGCAGAAGGCAAAAAACATGCTATAGGAGAGAGTCTTCCATTATGCGGAACCAACCATTCACAAGGAGCACATGTGACCAACACGTAGATTTCCATTCTCAGTGCTGAAATCTTGGTATTTATTTGTAACCACAGTTAACATTACCCTATTCATACAGCAGAGTCTCGTCAAAGTAATGCTATATGGTGTCAATCTATCGTCCTCCTAAAATCGGGATTGCTCTCTGTATCACTCAGGGTTCTCCAGAGAGACAGAGCAAATAGGACAGATACGAGTTTCGTCTAGGTGAAAGACAGAAAAGCAGATTTGTTTGAAGAACCTGGGTTAGCTCAGGTGATTGTGGGGCTGATAAGTCTGAAATCTGTAAGGCAGCCCGGCCGTCTGGAAACGCAGGCTGCTCTGTGGTACAGTCCTGAGGTACAATTCCTTCTTCCCTGGAAAACCTAGGTGTTTGCTCTCAACTGAGGTTAAGACCCAGTCTTCAATGACTGAATGAGGCCTCACCGCATTATCCAAGGTAATCTCCTTTGATTAAAGACAATTGACTATACATGTTAATCGCATCTACAAAATACCTTCACATGTAGACTAGAGGTTGGACTAAACAATAGCCCAGCCAAGTTGATGCACGATATTAATCATCACAGCTCACCCCTTGCCAACTTGGCATCCACACACACTCCCTCAAACCATACTTAAAATCTCTAAATAAAGACAATAATAAAGTAATGCATCCATTGGACGTGATACAAGTAAAAAGACACTACACGTTTCCCCACAATAGGACGGAAATTCTTTGTACGATGTTTCTTCTTCTCCTCCATATTCTGTAACTTAAATACTATTCCTGATATGTTACATAATGAAGGAATAAGAGGGGGAAGAAAATAAGGATATTGCATCCACATATATACACACATGAGCACCAACGTATTCACAACAAAATAAAGAATTATTCATAATAATTGCAGTTTTCATTTCTGCAACTGGCCACGTGGTTGTAGCTGATTTTTATCCCTACCTTCTCATGTTATCCATTCCATATTTATGTTACCTTCAGCAAGCGCTTCAGCTAATCATGATTCTTTACATGATGGGATGACCTAAACTTTCTTTCCTGAAGTATCTGGGCCACTAGCAGTCCTGCCTGATTGAGCTGTAGTGTTCCACTGGCTTGAATCACAGGGCATAGTAGTGCTAAGAGGCACCCTAAAGATCTCCTGTCTTTTAGACATACTCCTCCTTACCTCCATGGTGGAGAGGCAATCCAATTTCCCCTAGTTAATCAAGATTATTCATCATTTCAGCAATAATTTTCCTGTTGGTTCAGAAATAGATGAGCCCATAGTGGCCATGTGGCAATCATCACTTATAATTCAACAGAATCATTATGGTGTCTCCTGAGGGAAACATTCCTTCTTCGGGACCAGCAGAGAATAAGGTTATGGGAACAGAAAGCAAAACATTTTGCTAGTGGATGACTAGGCACAATACTGAGTAGCGTTCTCCCCATTTCCACCCCTTAAATCTGGATGCGCGAATCCTGGCTAGGGGAGAGGCTGTATATCGGATGCTGGTTCAGAGCACGTACAGCCTTCTGAAGCTTGCTCTAGTCCTACAAGGTAGGACCTCACAGATTTGGTGCTGTAACTGAATCTTCCAAAGGTGACTCCACCATCGTATCAGGCCAGCTGCTTCAGATGGCAGGGCACACAGCAAAATCAGCGAATTCTGTAAGCACAGGACCATTGCTGCCCTTACTTTGCTGTCAAGTGGGCTCCTTGAACGCAAACGATGCTGGGTGGAATATCACGAGAGTGGATCAGGCAGTCTGTGAGCCCACAGATGATAATTTTGGCACAAGTATTGTGCACAGGGAAATTGGATTTGTATTCAAACTGGGTGTATTCCAGTAAGAACAAAATATTGACCCATTCACGCTGAAAAGAGGCCCAAGGTAATCGAACTGCCGCCAGGTAGCTGGCCAGTCACCTGAAGAATGGTGTTGTATGGGAAACTCATTGTTTGCCGCTGGCTGGTTGGACACTCAGTGGTGGTTGTAGCCAGGCTGGCTTGGGTTAAGTGGAAATCTGTGTTGCTGAGCCCATGCTTCTATCCTTGGGGTCATGGCCTCTTTGTTCATGAGCCTGGGGAAAGATGCTCACTGGCATCCACAGAATGGATAATTCTATCCATTTGATTATTAAATTCTCTGCTGAAATCACCTTTTGGTGAACACTGAAATGAAATACAAATATCTTTGTGCTTTTTGCCCCGGCAAAGGGTTCTACCTACATACAGCTTTCTCGCACCCCCTTGTCACTAATTTTCTTCTATTCTTTCCAAGTCCATGACCATCCAGCCAAATCACTGGCGACAGCTTATGAGTATACAATCACCCCTCTGGCCATTGCTCCTACCAACTATAACTAACAACCAGGTGCATGCCCACAGTTTGCCCATTGGGAGGATTTCCCTTCGCCACTGTCCTTCAGGGACATCCCAGAGGGAGGCTTTAGTGCCACACTGCTTACTCTCAGGTGATCCCTCAATATCGTGCAGAACCAACCATAAATCAGGCCTGAGTTCTCTCTGGTCCCCGAGGGCACATGTAGGAGCTGGGAGAGAGAAAGTAAGGTAACAGGAATGTGGGCCATGGGTACTTGGAACACCTCCTCATTTAACTTACTTGTGCCTTGGGGCTTGCTTGAGGCCAGGTACACTTACATCACTTCCATTTTATAATAGAACGTTGCGGTGCATGCCTAACATTATAGCTTGTTGGGTCAGACAACCCTAAGTTCAGAGAGGGCAGCTCAGTTTGCATGGTGACCTGGTGGGCCATGGTTAAGTGTTCAGTCTCTACTAAGGCACAGTAGCTGGCCAAGATCTATTTTTCGAAAGTAATTATCTGCAGAGAATGATAGGACTTTGCTCCCAAATCCTAAGGCTCTGCACGATGATTCCCCAATGGGGCTTGCCCAAGCCTCCAAACAGCATCCTTATCTGCACGGTTACTTCAAGCATCATTAGGTCTTCTGGATCATGTGGCCCAAGTGATGGAACAACTTATACATCAGCTAAGACCTGCTGTAGAAACTTCCGTTATTCTGTGTCTCACCCCAAACTAGCATCTTTTCTTTTTTATATTTTTCATTATTTTTTAAAGTTGATTTATTTATTGCGAAAGGCAGAGAGAGAGAGAGCAGGAGGGGCAGAGAGAAAATCCCAAGGAGGCTCAGCACCGTCAGTGCAGAGCCCGATGCGGGACTTGAACTCACACACTGTGAGATCATGATGAGCCAAAACCAAGGGTCAGATGCTTAACTGACTGAGCAACCCAGCTGCCCCTCAAATAGCATCTTTTAAAGTCACGTAGTAAATAGACTCTAGCAGCACATCCAGGTGAGAAATACATCGTCTCCAAAATCGTAAAAGCCCCACTACGTTTTAAACCTTTGTTTTGGTTATAGGAGGGATCAGATGCAGCAGTTTACTTCACAGTAGGAAGAATATCTCAACATGCTGCACACTGGTGGACACTTAGAAATTTCACTGAGGTGACAGCCCCCTGAATTTTGTTGGATTTCTATCCACCCACTGGCGTACAAATGTTTTACCTATACATCTAAAGTGATCGCTACATCTTGCTTGCTGAGTCCAATCCGCATAATGCCATCAATATAATTGACCAGTATGATGTATCATGGGGGAAAAAGATGATCGAGATCTTCATGGGCTAAATTATGATATAGGGATGGAGGGCTGATACTGCCCTGAGACAGGACAGGGAAGGCATATTCCTGGTAACAGCTTCAAGCAAGCTGCTTCTGGTCGTCTGTATGAAAAAGTATCAAGAAGAAAGCATTTGACAGATCAGTAGCTGCAAACCATGTGTCCTCACATATTAATTTGCGTAAGCAGTGAAACCACATCTAGAACAGCAGCTACAGTCGGGGTGACCAGCTAGTTAAATTTACAATAATACATCGTTATTCTCCAAGGTCCATCTGTTTTCTGCACACGCCAAGTAGGTGAACTGAGTGGGGGTGTGGTGGGAATCGCTGGCCCTGAATCCTTCAAGTCCTTGATGGTGACACTGATCCCTACACTTCCTCCAAGCTTGTGGCTTGCTTTGTTCTTAGGGAATGGTAATTCTAATGACTTCCACTTAATATCTTCCACATAATCTCTTTTATTCCACTATTCAGGGAATTAGGGACGAGACTGTGACTCTCTAGAATTGACCTAGAACTCTTCCTCCTGTACAGATCAAGTAAGAATTTAATAAACTGTCAACCTAGTTCTCTTCTAAGAATATCTGGATCGACTAACCAATACTTTATTCTCTCCTGATTACTGCTTTGGCTCCATTAGAATATATGGTTATATTAACTATATCCACCTCGTCTTTGATGATATATTGGCACTGCTTGGTCTCTTCTGTCTAATTATTCCTATTGTATTTAAAGATACCAATTCAGGGGCGCCTGGGTGGCTCAGTCGGTTAAGCGACTGACTTCGGCTCAGGTCATGATCTCGCGGTTCGTGAGTTCGAGCCCCGCATCGGGCTCTGTGCTGACAGCTCAGAGCCTGGAGCCTGCCTCGGATTGTGTCTCCCTCTTTCTCTGGCCCTTCCCCTCTTGAGCTCTGTCTCTCTCTCTCTCTCTCAAAAAATAAGTAAAAAAAATTAACATTAAAAAAAAAGGATACCAATTCACCAGCAGCAGTTATCACTGTAATTTTTCATTTACAGAGGAGAGCAACCACAGCGTTCTTCAAGTGCTGGAGTTTACCTCACAAATTTGTTCTTCAGAGTTTTAGGGAAGGGTATGTCTTCTGGACCTTCCTGGGGTAGAGGACGGGTCTTACATGATAAATCCACTCTAGCATTCTGAGGCTTTGGATCCTTTCCTCTACACTGGACCAAGATGGTTCTGTCATTTCCACTTTATTTAGTGTAGAACACCTTTTGGTCTGTGTTTTAGTCAGTTGACCAAACTGTTAGGGCCTTTTCTTACCCCTCTAGCTATCTAGTAAATGCCAATCTCTGTTTGTGGTGTGTTTATGTTAGCAAATCAGACCAGAGCCAAATTTATGTTCCTCCTACACTTATCCCACATCCTTTATATACATTCCCATACCTAGCCCCTGGATTTCTCTGTGTATACACTAGACAAATGATGCAGTTCTTCTGGAACACATCTCCTCATGGATCACACTTTGAATCTCACCTTTTGGGATTTGCCAGAACTTGAGTCTAGTTATAAGTTTAGAAGCAAAGATGGGTGGTGGGGGTGAAAGAGGCACCATGAGGAGAATCAGTACTGCCTTCCAAGGTAAGTACCTCTGGTGAGACCAGCTACCTCAGGAAGAGCAGCAATGACTTCATTCCAGGCAGGGGTGGGCGGCCTGTCTCTACCGTCAAAGAAGATTCCACGGTATTTAGTAGAATTTAGTTCAGTGTTCCCATTCCCATTTCCAGGATCCCATTCCTTCCCAAGCGAAAGTCTCTCTTTAACAATAGACAGTTTGCATTTTGTGTTGCAATTCAGCAACTCACAGGATGAAACTCTGTTTTGTTTTCAGTAATCTCAGTTTGGTCTCTGAAGAACATAAGGATTTTCTCCAGGGCAGATACAGAAAATTTCATCATTTATGTAGCAGTTGAGCTGAGAATTTGAAGCTCTGAGCTTCTCCTTTTCTTTCCTTGTTTTGTCCAACACAATGAGGAGCAAACTGCCAATCTCATTATACTCCTTCATCTGACAAAAACATTCAAAGGTGTCAAATACATGGCCACTCAGAACCTCACTTCTTATAAGTTTTTGTAATTTTTTTTATTATTTTAAAGTTTATGTATTTATTTTTGAGAAAGACAGAGACAGCATGAGCAGGAGAGGGGCAGAGAGAGAGAAAGAGAGAACAAATCCGAAGCAGGCTCTGCGTTGTCAACACAGAGCCCAATGTGGGGCTTCAACTTACAAAACCATGAAATCATGGCCTGAGCTGAAACCAAGAGTTGAAAACTTAACTGACTGAGCCACCCAGGAACCCCTCCCTGGTTTGTGAACTTTAATCACATCTACAAAATACCTTCACGGCAACATATAGACTAATGTTTGACCAAATGCCTGGAAACGATAGTTTAGCCAAGCTAATACATAACCATTTTACTCCCTACAGTCACGCTAAGGCTCAATTACCATCAGGAGTGGGCACTTGACTCTAGGAGAATCCAGAATTTAGGTCTTGTGACTTAGATGGAAAGAGTATATTGCACCCAAAATAGTTTCATTCTAGGAATTTACTATTGGAAAATAGAAAAGCTGGGAAGCAACCAGAGAGGCAAAAGGTGAAGCTTGTGCAAGTTTAAGCAGGGACAAGACAATCCAAATTACCTATAAATGAAATTAACATCACGAGGAAACAGTGAGTAAAAAGTGTTCAATTCAACACTCGAGAAGGTCGTAGTTTCAGAAGCATCAGAAATGACACAAGATAAAAATGGAGACAACAGGAAAGGGAATAATAATGGTGGCTCCACTCTAATGCCAGTTTCCAGGAATTCTATAATAATTGAAGTTCTTATTTTTAAATAACAGATATATCCTGAAAAGCCACTGCTGGTTCCCAACTTGAGCTGGTCTGAACATGTGTTTTGTTAGCTTGTTTGCTTTTGTTTTTAACAAAAATACCTAACTACAAGAGAAACCAGTAAGAAAATCTTGCTGGAGGAAGTGTTGCTTAGTTCGAACTTTGAGAAATGAATGAGGGCAGCAAAGCAGGGCCACAGATCCCACATTCTGCACTTTGCCCCCATCATAGCCTGTGCTCCAATCAGTGAGAGACAAGAGAGGGAAGGCCCAAAAAAGGAATTTCAAGGAGAGTGTGATTTATTCTGGCAGCCTGGGAAGCTATTGAAAACATTTAATTTCTTGGGAAGTACACAACACACAACAGTGATTACTCTTGAATGAATGAGCACAGCATAGGGGTCTTTCAGTTTTACATTTAAAAATATGGGCTGTTTGAACTTCTTAAAGCAGGCATGCATTTTTTCCAGTAAATTAAATAGCAATAGAACTTCTTTGAATATCGCCAGAGCACACGATAGAAAATGTAAAAGCCAAACCGTAGTCAACTGGTAAGTGTGTAAGAAGTGCCTTTAGAATCGTTCGGGTTTACATGCAGAATCCCAACAACTAAAGGCTTCGGGTTTGATTTACATCTGATGTCTCTGGAATCATGTGGCTGTGTTGTGGCAGTCTGGGAATTCACCCAGGGCCAGGGTACTAGCTAGAGTCAGTGGCAGTAGAGGGTGTTGTGAAACGCGCTAGATGACAATGGATTCCAAACATACTGAGAACATCTGACAACACTTAGCACCCGATGGAATGTGGGAAGCATGAAGATGGAAAACTGAATGTGACTTCCAAGCTCCTGCCTGGGAAATTGGTAGGTATCCACGCTCTCCGTGAGAATGTAAATGCAAAAATACATGATGGATTTGGAATAGTCTAAAGGAAAATGAGATAGGAATTTTGTGAATTGAGGAAATACATGTTCCTGCTCAAATGGCTGGAATAAGAACAAAGAGCGTTTTCAAAAGGAAAGATTGTGAGTTGCAGTTGCCCTCAGAAGCGTTTTATAATTTCTTGTACAAGACGGAGTCTATCTGGGGCCGTAACGATAGTGTTGTTGTCAAAGTAGAGAGGCGAAGACAGAACCAACCACTCCACCCCCTGTTCATTCTTTCAGGTGGTCTCTGGGAGCGGCTTGAGGGTGAGCTGCTTAGACAACTGCCACCTGAGACAAAGACCTGTCACAACCCCCTCTCAGCAGGGGAGATGTGGGGGCCTCGCCACTCTGGTTGGTTGAATCTCAAATTATACCTCCTTAAGCCAAGACTCTGAAACTGACAAGGTTGTGCATTCTGCTTACTGGTGTCTTGATTGGGGCACATTTTATTTTAAGTCATCTACATTTAACATAAATATTTAATCAAAGTTGCCAAGGGTGCTTTGAAGTATCAAGCAACAGTCATTTCTCAACTCAGGTGTCTAGACTAATCAAACCTTAAGAAAAAGTGCAACATTCATAATGATACCATCATTTTATTGAATCATTCCAGTTAAATTTGATTTCAGTTCAGAAATCACAACATTTGCTTTTCTCTGACAGAAATGCAGCTCTGGGCTATAATTTTCATTTTGATTGAAGGGCTGCGGCTTGTAGTGTTTGGGGACCACATGAAATCCAAAGCTATGTGACTCTCATTCAGACCCACATTCTGTGACCCTTTCTTTAAACTGAAGAATGAAAAGGGAAAATGTTTTCTACACCAATTCTGATCCTATAGCGATAGGAGAGCTGAATTTCTGCTCTGCTGAAAGAGGTAAATCTTTTGTTAAAGCTGTTGAACCGCACTGATAATACCTTCCAATATTATTCCTGAAACATCAAGAAAATGATGTTATTGGGGGTTTTACCATCTTTTGCTGTTGAGACGAAGATTAAGTGAAATGACATACAAGGAGGCTATTGATGAAATCATTCTTAGAAAAAAAGGAACTCTAGCAATGCAGTCCTCCGTGAGGATGTTACTGAAAACACCATTTCTTTGTGTGTTCCACTAACTGGTCTAAACTGTTTTTAAAGACATACGTGATTATATTGAGATACATACTTTTGGATATTGCCTAACACGGGAAAATTCTATATTTGGACATTGTAAAGATATACGAGTCTTCATTACTGACAAATGGTTACGAATGATTTGCTTTTCACAATTCTGTGTTTCTTGAGGAACCTCTGACCTATTTGGGAGGCCACCGCTACCATGTAAGTGTTTCATCAGAGAACAATTAGTGCATGTGAGTGAGTTCCTCCTTCAACAGAAATGAAGAATTGGACATCCCTGAACCCACTGTAAGAGTGGCCATATTCCTATTGCTTTAGTTACTGCCAGCAGTTTAGAATCAGACCTATGGGTGGCAAAGTCCATTTTTATATGGACAGTCATTATTTGTTTGAACTTCACAACAATGGTAAATGGGAAGCAAAGCGAATAAAGTATTCATTTTACAATGACTCGAGGTCCCCCGAGCTTAGATACCTCAGCCTTATGTTGTAACCAGTAAGTGCTGCACCGGGGCCAGGACCCAGGTCTACTAGTTCAATGCCTTTTATACTGTTTTACAACATGTACTTATTTCTTTTTTAATCCGACCCAGCATTTGTGCTCAAAATATCTATAAACAGGTGTTCCCACAAAAACTTTTATATAACAGTGTATCATAGTATCATGGGGTGCCTGGGTGGCGCAGTCGGTTAAGCGTCTGACTTCAGCTCAGGTCATGATCTCATGGCTCGGGGGTTCGAGCCCCATGTCCGGCTCTGTGCTGACAGCTCAGAGCCTGGAGCCTGCTTCGGATTCTGGGTCTCCCTCTCTCTCTCTGCCTCTCCCCTGCTCATGTTCTGTCTGTCTGTCTCTCTCTCTCTCTCTCAAAAGTAGATAAACATTTTAAAAAAATTTAAAAAGAAGTGTTCATAAGCATCATGATTCACCATAGCCAAAAGGTGGATAAATAAATTGTGATATAACCATACAATATTATTGAGCCATAAAAAGGAAGGAAGCACTGGTATGTATGAAAACATGGAGGAACCCTGGAAGCATCATGCTAAGTGAAAGCAGACACACACGAAAGGCTGCATGTTATTTAATTCCCTTTATATGAAATTTCCAGAATAGGCAGACCCAACTGGACAAAAAAGCAAGCTGGTAGCTGCCATGGGCTGAGGGTAAAGAACAGTGAAAGGTAACTGCTAAAGGGCATAGGGTTTCTCTTTTGGGGTGATGAAAACATTTTCGAACTAGACAGATAGACATCTATGCAACATTGTGAATACACTAAATGCCACTAAATTCTGTACTTTAAAATAGTTAAAATGGTGACTTTATGCTATATGTATCATACCATAATAAAAAAAATGCTCTTAAAAACACACTCTCACACACACACACACACACACACACACACAAACCAAAACAAAAATTGAATGGCTCTTGGTTATTAAATACTTGTAGCAATGGAAATCAATAGAATGGCTCCAAACTTAATAAGAGAAGGTTTAACATTGCAATTCTCTGTGGCATGTCTCATCAGAGACACTTGACCAGGATTTAGCACACAGGGCAACAGCTCTTGCCTGCCATTTTTCCCAGGCTAAGCATGTTGTTGTGACCCGTGTCTGTGTGGTGATTCAGGAGATGGCCAACCAGGTGAAGATACTCCCATGAAGTAAAGCCATTTGGTTTAGAGAAAGAAGGATGCATGTACTTGTATGGGACAATAAGTAAACAAATCAGGCCACAAGCATTATTGTTTGTGCTCAGGTTTGGGCTAAGCCCTCTGCAAAGCCACTCTGCAGACATTTTACCTTGATTGAGGTCAAATTCCTTCCATGAAAAGGGAAGCTGGCAGGCATGGTCCCCAAGAAATAGCATGAAATCAGTGACAGTGAATGAAAGGTTGCATGGTGACATAAATACACCATAATATGCAACAACATAAATCTCAAATATCTAGAAGTATAAAACTTCCAGTGGAAATTTGAGGCGATGCTGAAGGAGAAACCCAAGTACCAAGAGGGAGAAGTGAGTGCAAGCCAGGCTGAGAACCAAAGGGGGCGGGCATGAGGATGTGCCCTCCAGGGTCTGCGGCTATAAGTATGGGGGAGTGGGGGAGCAATGGGGCCGGGAACACATGCAGTCAAAGTCTAGTGTTTTGAATATCAACAAATTTAAGATGTGGTTTATAATTCCGTCTACCAATTTTAACATATGTTTCCTCAGTTGTATAAGCTTTGATCTTCCTTAAACATGGATTTATCCCGGGGACGCCTGGGTGGCTCACGGTTGAGCATCTGACTTTGGCTCAGGTTATGACTTCACTGTTTGTGAGTTCGAGCCCTACATGAGGCTCTGTGCTCACAGCTCAGAGCCTGGAACATGCTTCGAATTCTGTGTCTGCAGCTCTCTCTGCCCCTCTCCCACTCATGCTCTGTCTCTCTGTCTCTCAAAAATAATAAATAAAAATGTTTTAAAAAGTTAAAAAGAAAACACATGGATTTATCCCTGGGCATATGTGTCTGGAAAGGAGGTGGTATTTTTAAGGATGAGTGCAAAACTACTCACATATGACTATACACTGGAAGGACCAAGAAATCCCAGCATGTGCCTTCTTAACAACTGGCTTCTATTGAGACATTCTGCTGACCTTGACTCAACATATAATGTATTGCATAGTGTAATATCTCAGATCATTATTAAACTTGGATTGGGGGTTTGGGACCAGAGTAAAGCACTAGGCAAATCTATGAAATAATGGTCAATATATATATTTTTTAACGTTTATTCATTTTTGAGACAGAGAGAGACAGAGCATGAACGGGGGAGGGTCAGAGAGAGGGAGACACAGAATCTGAAACAGGCTCCAGGCTCTGAGCTGTCAGCACAGAGCCTGATGCGGGGCTCGAATTCGCGGACAGCAAGATCGTGATCTGAGCCGAAGTTGAGCTCCGCTCAACCGACGGAGCCACCCAGTCGCCCCAAATAATGGTCAATTTAAATGGAAGCCTCATTGTCCATTATTAAATCCAAAGCTTTAAATTGATTTTTTATTACTATTTTTACATCTGCTACCAGACTATGAACTCATATCTCCTGTCTCATTATGGGATTAGAAGATTGCGAGTGAAATTCCATGGAATGTGTCTGTATTCATGTGTTTGTGCAGAAGATTTACACACAAAAACAACGCTAAGGCATCTTCAAGAATCTCCCAACCATCATTCTTCCAGCTCCATACATTTTCATTTATCACTGAAAACAAGGAAATGAAACTTTATAAATTGCTGTTTATTAAATGTATATTTTTCTCTGAAACACTGTTAAATGTGGGTTCAGTCTACATATTATTCACTGATGTTTACGAATTCTTGAGTTGTTTTTTATCGTTTTATGAGAGCTGAGGTCTTAACATATAATATTTGATAGTATATATTTCATACAAACTTAATTCAACAGATTACCTTCTAAAATATGATGTTTTTCCTTTATTTTAAGTCCCTGCAGACTAGAGTTGATTTTTCTAATTTAGGTGATAACTCCTTTATCCACATACTTTGAAATAAAGTATGTTTTTCAATATCAAATTAAAATCCTAATATTGACTACACACCTTTAGAGAGCTGGGTTTTGGAATCAAAAAGTAATTTCTGAAAAGCATAGGTGGATTTTTACCAAGAATAAGTTTCTGATGTTGAATTGATTTTATAAAATCAGCTATATGCAATCCTAAGTGATTTTGTTAGTGACTCTCTCACTAAATGGCAGGGTCCCATCAATTTTGAGGACTAAAGTTTTAAGGGCATTAAAAGAGGGCAGAAAAATCCTATTGATCCATGTTAAAGATATATTTAATTTCCTCTAGTCCTGTTGCCCATCACCTAAGATCAGTACTTAATCAAGAAGTCAATCTTAAGAAACAATATTTTTCAAGAAACATAGCAAATTAAAGTTTCAACAACATTCAAACAATCAAAAGACAGGAGATAAATTCTTATCTTTCTGGTTCCTAAAAGGAATAAAGGAGAATATATAAATTAAAATAAAAGCAAAATTTAAATGATAAATTTTCATTCATTGAAACATTGATTTATACAATGGATTACATTTGATGAGTATTAGGCACACGTTGCTAAGGATACAGAGATGATTAAACTGATTCTTTGAAGAGACAAGTATGTAAACAAAATAATGACAGTGTGGAGAACGTGACTGTTGTGGTTTAGGTTAAGAGTGTGGGCACAGATTTCTCAATGTCCTCCTTGGGCTTCTTACTCTCCAAATGTCAGTGTGCCTCGGGATTTTCACCCCACCTTGTCCCTTTTCAGACCGTGATAAAGCCCTGTGTGAGATTATTCTGTCCCCTGGTCTTAACTGTTGCCATTAAACAAGAATATCCAAATGTGTACATCCAGCCCAGACTTCTCTTCTCCTAAACACCCATATCACACCTTGACTAGCCATCTCACAAGTGGGTGTCCTGGAACCATTTCATGTTCATCATGTCGAAAACAGACTTCATCATCTTCATTTTCTCTTTTCTCTCAAATTTATGTCATCTGTGATCTCAATTATTCATTCATTCTTTATATTTACATATGAATTCTAACTTAAATCCGGTCCAGGGTAAGGTGTCAAAAATAAAAGTTTAATGAGACAGACTGCATTCATAAATGCTTTTAAATTTATTATTTACATTTGCAAGCACACAACTAAATTACCAATCACTGTTCTTACAAGTGATTCAAATTATAGAGAGTTTTAACCAAGCCTTACCACGCCAAAAATAGTAGTCTAGCAGGTTACTAAGCAGGCATATTATTGAGAACTAGTTTTCTTTGGATGGTGAGGGAACAAGTCTTTACTCAGCCACATTCAGTCTGAGACCTAGGGGATGAATAGATTTGGGTGGGGAAAGTGAGTTAAAGAACATTGTAGGAGAAGGGAGGGGCTGAAGATGTGAACAAAAGATGTGAGAAACTTGCACTCATAAAACATTTGCAAAAATGCACCATGGTCCAATCCATTAAGACCATGCCACAGAATCAGGATATTAGAGACCGCCTACTCTGACCCAAGCGCATTTGACTTGGAGAGCAACCGTGACAATGAAAATCGTATTTATAATGATGAAAGGTGAATCTGGAAACCTGGAAGACTGTTTCCTCTTCCTCTGGTAGTTCAACAAAAGCTGACTTGCATTTCTGGATTAATTCCATGAAAGAACAGGCTGTCTCCAGCCTTGAGAGCCATTGACGTCACTTTCCAATGAGAGCTCAGGTTCACGTTGAATGGAAACTTCCCATTGCTTTAGTTCCATGGATAACCCCAGCCAGTTCTTCAAGTCTATACATATGTGTGGGATTACATGGTCAGGTTCCCCTCCTGGACTCTCTTCCATGGTCCCCCACCACCTGCTCACCGTCAAGCATACCTCTTCCCAGCATGGCGAGGGAAGGCAGCTAAGTTCTCTATCGTCTTCTGTGCCTATGCATTTTCCAGGAAACCTGAGTTTATGTATATTGTTCAAAAATTTTTTTAATGTTTATTTATTTTGGAGAAAGAGACAGAGCATGAGCAGGGGAGGCACAGAGAGGAAGACAGAATCTGAAGCAGGCTCCAGGCTCTGAGTGTCAAAGCCCCAGGTGGGGATCCAGCTCATGACTGGTGAGATCATAACCTGAGCTGAAGTCAGATGCTCAACCCACTGAGCCACCCAGGCACCCCTGATTTTACATATATTCTGAGTGGCTTTCATGATGCATGCCTGTGACCTCTTTAACACAAAATGATAGTAACCTCTGTTACTATCTGTTGATTTTGGAAAATTTTTAGCCATTATTCTTAAGTTTTTATGTTTGGCTGTCATTTACTCTTTTCTCTGTTTTCTGTGTTGTTATTAACTGGCTGTTGACAGTGATACTTTTGTCTTCCCTATATTTTACATCTTCTCACATTTTTTCCAACTTTTTATTCTGTCCTAATATCTTTGCCGATTGAGCACTTACTAACGGCCTAAAATTATTTCTCTCTCATAAAAATTTGTAATGTATTTAGTTTGTTTGATTTGCTATGTACCAATAATAATTGCAATAAAAATTGAGAATAGCATTTTAATACCCATTGCCTTATAAGCATGAGAAAAATTTCAAAGACTGTAATAAGTCTTATGTGTAATTTTGTCTCCAGATACTATAAGAACATTAATGTAAGACTTTCTCTTTTTATTTTTTTAATATGAAATTTATTGTCAAGTTGGTTTCCATACAACGCCCAGGGCTCATCCCAACAGGTGCCCTCCTCAATGCCAATCACCCACTTTCCTCTCCACCCCCCCAATCAACCCTCGGTTTGTTCTCAGTTTTTAAGAGAACTTAAACCCTCTCTTATGGTTTGGCTCCCTCCCTCTCTAATTTTTTTTTTTTTTTTCCTTCCCCTCCCGCCCGGTCTTCTGTTAAGCTTCTCAGGATCCAACTTTCAAAAACAAAAATATATTTCATGAAAATAAAATTTATTAAGAAAACAAATAAAAATATGGACTAAGGGGAAGAAGAAATGATGCAAAATTGACTTTTGAAGAGTATATTTTAAGAAAATATGCAAGACATCAAAGTGCTATAGTATTTAGATAACACGTTTTAAATTTTAAAAAGAGGTGAAACAGTTTTAGTTTTTGTATTTATGTTTTATTTATTTATTTTTTTTATTTTAGAGGGAGAGAAAGTGGGAGGAGGATGAAGAGCAAGGGGATAGAGAGAGAGTCTTAAGCAGCTCTATGCTCAATGCAGAGCCCAACGCAGGGCTCGATCCCATGACCCTGAGATTATGACCTGAGGCAAAATCAAGAGACGGAAACTCTACCAACTGAGTCACTCAGGCCCCCTGAAACAGTTTTATTTTTAAAAGGGAATATTTACATATGCTTGGAATTACATCTTTTGTTACTATTTAAATGTATGATGATAAATCATTTATTTCAATTTAATGTGAAGTACAAAATTGCACATATAATTTTGCAAAAAAATGTAAGGGATTGCAGCAAGCAGAAAATCAATATTATAGTTGCAAAAAGAAAAACATTGGAGGATTAGAAAGGAAGAAATACAAAAGTTATTTTTCATGGATGCCATGATTGTATAAAAAGAAATAAAATTGGATGGATTATGATACTTAAGAAGCAATTTTAACAAATTTGTGGAGTTCAAGCTCAACATATAAAAAATATGACTTAGTTGTATACCCTGCAACAAATAGGAAATAAAATTTAAAATGATGCCATTTACTATAGCATCACAAGCTCAAATACTAGGAATAATCTAACAAAAGATTTACAAGTTGTCTAAACGTAAAAGTATAAAATAATATTGACAGAATTTTTCAAAGTCTTTTTTTTCTGAAAGTCCTAAATTAATGGAAGGCTATATCATGTTTGTGTTGAGATACTCAATATTGTAAATATGTCACTTAAAAATTATTTATTTATTTAGAGACAGAAACAGAGAAAGAGAGAGAGATAGATGGGCAGAGGGAGAGAGAAAGAAATTCTTAAGCAGGCTCTGTGCACAGCGTGGAGCCCAACTCAGGGCTGGATCTCATGACTGTGAGATCATGACCTGAGCCCAAATCAAGTATTAGACGTATAACTGATGGAACCACCCAGGTGCCCCAGAAATATGTCATTTTCCCCCACAAGTTAGTATATTGATGAAATGCAATCTCAAGTAAATTTAAGAACATTTTCTTTTGTTTGTTTTATTTTGTTTTATGGAACTTGTTGAGCTAATTCTAAAATCAGGGCTAGGAATAACCAAGACAATTTAGAAAAAGAAAAATATAAGAGATCTTGGCTTATTGGATCTTATAATTTATTAATCTCAGTAATTAACACAGGACACAATAATAGAAAATAGACAATAGTAACAAAATAGCAAGTGTCCAATATATATGAAGAACTTAATTTCTGTTACAAATGTCAGTGCAGATGAGGGGGGAATAGGCAATTTATCAGTAAATAGTGCTGGGTCAACAGGATATCCATAATGAAGAAAATGACTCGCAATACACAAAAATCAATCTAAATGTTGGCAGTGTTAGGGCTCGGTTCTGGGCCTTTTCTCCTGATGCATACGCACTCTCTCCCCACCTGATTTCTTCTAGCCCATGACTTTAAATACCATCTAAATGCCAGCTATAAGATGTAGACACCTCTCTAGTTGCCAACTTCTCTCCTGATGTTCAAAGTCAAATATCCAACTGCATCTGATAGCTTTACTTCAAAGTCTAATATGTGTTTCAAACCTACTATGTCCAAAACAAGCCCCGTGTTTTCCCTCAAGGGATGGAACTTTTCTCCAACACCCACCAGACCTGTTTCTCTTCCCTTTTCCCACATTTTAATAAACAGCATCCCCCTCCATGAATTTCCCAGCACTCAGGCTTCCTTTTGCTCTCACTTCTGAGGTCAAATTCATGTGCATTTCCCAGACGCATGATGCACAAAATTTATCTCACATTTACTTCATATTAACTGCTGCCATGCTGGTCTAAGTTCTCCTCTTTTATCTTGTAGCTGGTCTCACCGTTTCCACGTTTGTCCTCTCTAATCCATACTACGTAGAATGTAGAGTGTTCTTTTAAAATCAGACAATATTTTCTCCTCCTTTAAAATCCTCAATAGCAGAGATCACAGTAAAACATAATTCAAATGAGCTCTCATGGCTTACAGACCTCTACATTACTCATACATGCCTACCTCTCCAGGTTTACCAGTGTCCTATTCTCTTACTAAGTTCCAGTCACATTGACTTCTTTCTTTACTTGGAACTAGTAATTTAATTGCCAACTTCAGGCTTATGTCCTCAGCACTGCTCTGACAGATTTTGTATTGTTGGGTTATATCTCAAACATCACCTTTAGAGACAGGTAAAAGGTACTGTATGAAGCTAATACAGACCAGTAATCAATCATCCCAATCGTATATTTTATTCTCATTATTGTCCTTACCAGAATCTGTAATTACCTTGATAATTTATTAGTTTACTCCAGTTGTCCCCAAAAGGTAGTCCATAGGCTTACCATGACCTCATAATTGGGTTTATGAGATATCAAATAGGTTTCTAATAATAGTAAGATGTTATTTGCAATTCGAAATGTGTTGTATTTGCACTGCTGGTGCAAAAGCAACTGTAGGTAAAACTGTTGATGTCTCAGCATAAATTAGGGCAGTGGAAACAGACCATATCCTTGAGTTTTTCATTGTCACAAACTTGTAGTAAAAAAAATAAATAAATAAAGCCAATTTCACATGTGAATGTCTGTTGATAAAACAGGAAAAAAATAATTTTACTGTACTTTGAACCTTTACAAGGACATGATTTTTAAAAGTATTGTATTACAAAATGGGAAATCTACATTAAGCAGGTCTGGGGCTACCATGGTCTAAATGTTTCTGTGTTACCCCAACCCCAAATTCATATGTTGAAATCCTAACTCCCAAGGTGATGACGTTGGTAGGCGGGGCCTTGGGAGGTTATTAAGTCATGAGGGTGGAGCCCTCATGATTGGATTACTGCCTTTATGAAAGAGTCCTCAGAGGCCTAGCTCATCCTTTCCACCATGTGAGGGCACAGCATTTATGAATAAGACAGTGGGCACTCAGCCATGAATGTACGGGTGCTTGGATTTTGCCTAGTGTTTATAAGGCACCCAATTTATAGTACTGTCATAGTTGTTTGAGTGGAATAAGACAATGGCATACCGGATTATGATGGAGTTCTTGAGGAAAAGTACTTACAAACTTGATTGGGTTTTGACTGCACTAGACACTCTTTCATTCAGAGCCATCTTTAGTTGAGAAACATGACCGAGGCCATAGTGTTTTCCTGAAAATGAATGAAGTCAGCCTGCCACACAACTCACAGGGGCCAATAATAAAATTGAAACTGTGAAGCAAAAATTATAATTTTGGAGAATTGTATGTGTTGCCATTGGCAGCTTTCCAACACTTAAAGTCATTTCGGTGGTATTGAGGGTGATATTAACAAATGTGATTTTCAAATATATAGATAGCGTGTAATGAATGTGTCAACATTTGGAAGATCTGAGTAAATCCACGAATAACTTTCTGAATGAGCAATCTATGACTTTACAGAATCATGAATAGGTAAAAACTCCATTCGAACAGCAAGACAGATAAATAATTTTAATATGTGGAAAGTTTATTGACATGAGTTTGGATTCCACATTCTGTCTTTTCCAAGGTAGATTTCCTTTCTTTGTGTGCTTCATTCAGAACAATATATCTCAACATTTAATACAGACACAGACATGAAAGCCCAGCCATGTTCTATCAAAGCGGATATCACAGACATTTGTAAAAATGTAAAACAGTGCCACTCTTCTCATTGTCTTTGTTTTGAAAAAGAGTTATTTTACCCTAAAATATATATGTTCTAAGCTAACATGTAACACTTTTTCTGTTGTTACTTATAAATACATATTAAAAAAAATTCTCATTGTTAACTTTGAATGCAGTAAACATCAGTGGATATAGCTCACATAAATAAAAGTTTTGGTAGTTCTCAACTTTTAAGAGTGTAAAAGGGTCCTCAGACCAAACGTCTGGGCACTCTTCACATACCCCTTTGTTTTTGTCTATTCCTGCTAGCATGTGAGATTCATGAGAACATAAACCTTTTCTGACTTCACCATCTCTCGTAACCCATTGCCTGAACCAGGGCTTGGCAAACAGAACTGCCAATTATTTTCTCAGCACACCATGCTTTCCAATCAAGTTTTAGTTCTCCACATCCTGTTAAATACTGGCCCACAGGACCAACGGCTTCTGTTCACTTGTTAGCTTTGTCATTTTCCTGTGCCAAGTCTGAGCCACCCAGAAATTAGCTCTATTCTTTTCTGTGATGCGGGGGTCCTACTAGACCTCACCAGAGCCACGGAGACGAGGAGCTTATACCTTCATGATCAACAAATACCGACCCTTAACTTCTGTAGGAAAAATGTGTTTGCTCATGACAGGTCAGAAAAATAGAATCCAAAGTATCTTTGAATAGTTTAAATTACTCTTTAGTTATTAAACTTTGTGTCTTGCCAGAATTCTTAGGTTAAATACATCTGCCACTTTTTTTTTTGTTCGATGATATTGAAACTTTATATTTCCTACCATTGTATCTTATGGATTTGTAAGGATTCCCATGGTAAGGACTGACCCTTTTCCTCAGGCAAAGTAAACTATCTTCATATATTACTTTTCAAAAGTACCTTGTAGAAGTGTTATAAGCACAATTAATTGTTTACAATTTGATTTGAGATCTGCAGGCGGAAAAGGTGAAATGTAATTTTGAAGTAGTTATGTTTACCATTACGGTTTAATGATGTATATTAGCCATACAAACCCAAAGGGGACACAGCCTAGGGACAGGATTCTAGTACTTTACTCAGAGAGGCAGCCGAGCGGTTCTCATTAATGTTAATAGGAGTCAAACGCTGTAAACCTTAAGGCGGTGATCAGAACACATTGCCTAATGTTGTTACACATAAACACCGTCTTCTGAGAGAGTAGTTTCTGTATGTGCATCTCAAAAACTACTGCACTATATTATTCACATGAGTATAAACTGGTAATGAAAGTGTATCTAGGCACAAATGAAACTTACTTGGTTTGGTTAGTACTATTTGAAAAGCCGCAGCTCAGTAGAGAAATTTCAAGCAGAAATAATGACCAGAAAAGTAGTAGCACATTATGTGCTATAGTGAGTAACGAGATCTAAGATCCAATTTCTTTCTCATTACATCTGAAATATTGAGATTTTTCTTTGTACTAGGAACTGAGATTGATACTAGGGATAAGTTACTCAGGGTAAGAATCGCGGTTTCTGTCTGCTGGAGTTTCATAGGAGATACATAAAAAATAAGGTCACAAGAAGAAGTATTTATAAGCTGTGTACTTCAAAGGAAACGTGCTTCTGGGTTTTGGTCTAGCATGTAACGAGCTTAGAAGTTTTCACCCCATCCTAACAACAAGTAAAAAGCTAATTGAGCTAAAAATAAACAACTCTGTTTAGATATGCCAGAGACATGAGGTCACAGGGTAAAATGACAGCCACCCAAATTATAAACTACAGAAAATCACAACTTACAGGAGCAGAAACTCATGACAACAAACTTCCGCCTGAAAGAGTACCGGGTATATCATATCTGTCTTTCATTGAAAAAAAAAATACAAGACATATGAAAAGGCCAAAAAGACAGTTTGGAGAGCCAGAAGAAGCATCAGAAGAATCAGAATCAGATGTGGCAGGAATGTATGAAATATAAGACTGATAATATAAGACAACTGTAATTAATATAAGGGCTCATATGGATAAGGTACAGTATGCAAGAACAGGTCGGCAGTGTAAGCAGCGATGAAAATGCTAAGAGAGAACCGAAGGAAATGTTAGGAGTAAAAATACTGAAATGGAAATGAAGAATGCCTTTAATGGATTCATTACTAGATTGGACATAGCTGAGGAAAGAATCTTTGGTCTAGAGGATAGACCAATGGAAACTTCCAAACTAGAATATCCAAGAACTGTGAGACAACAACAAGAGGTCAAATACAGCATAATGGGAATACCAGCTGGAGAAAACAGTGAGAGAGGAAAACAGAAGAAATGTTTGAAACAACAGTGACTGACGATTCCCCCAAAGTAATGTGAGACACCAAACCAGAGATCCACAAAGCTCAGAGAACACCAAACAGAGTAATGCAAAAAAAGAAAAGAAAAAGGAAAACCACACCTATGCAAATCATATTCAAATGGCAGAAAATCCAAGGTAAAGAAAAAATCTTGAAGGAAGCCAGAGGGTAAAAACATCTTCCCAAGAGAGGAGCACAGACAAGAACTACATCTGACTTCTCCTCATAAATTATGGAAGCAAGAAAGGAGTAGAGTGGAACATTGAAAGAAAAAACACACCAGGCTAGAATTCTGTACACTGCAGAATTATCCTTTGAAAGTGAAGAAGAAATAAGGACTTTCTCTGAAAAACAAAAGTTAAGGGACTATGTTACCAGTAGACTTGACTTACAAGAAAGTGTTTACAACAAGTCTTTCAAAGAGAATGAAAATGACATAGTTTAAAAACTTGATCTATATGAAGGAAGAACATCAGAGAAGAGATGGTGAAATTATAAGCTTTTATGGAGCAAAGGAAACCTATAACGAAACTGAAGGCAACATAGTGAATGGTAGAAGATATCTGCAAATGACATATCTGACAAGGGGGTTATATCCGAAATATGTAAAGAACTTATACAACTCAATACCAAAACCAAAACAAAAAAAACCAAAAACCACTGATATTTAAAATGGGCAGAGGACTGGAAGACATTTTTCCAAAAAGTTGTATGGATGGACAACATCACAAATCAAAACCACAATGAGATGCCACCATACAGCCCTCAGAATGGCTAAAATAAAAAAGATAAGAAATAACAGGTGTTGGCGAGGATGTGGAGATAAAGGAAACTTTGTGCACTGTTAGTGGGAAACTTTCTTATTCTTTTTTTTTTTTTTTAATTTTTTTTAGTGTTTATTTATTTTTGACAGAGAGAGAGAGAGAGAGACAGAGCATGAGCAGGGGAGGGGCAGCGAGAGAGGGAGACGCAGAATCCGAAGCAGGCTCCAGGCTCTGCCTGAGCTGTCACACAGAGCCCGACACGGGGCTCGAACCCAAGACCTGGAGATCATGACCTGAGCCGAAGTCAGACGCTCAACCGACCTCGCCACCCAGGTGCCCCAAAACTTTTCTTATTCTTAATTCATCTAAGAGATAATGATTTATTTAAAATAATAGCCGCATCAGTGTTTTTGATGATTACGGTTTATGTGTAAGTGAAATAAATAACAGTAATGATACATGGGACAGGAGGAAAGAATCAGGGATATTTTGTTATAAGGAAGTGTGGAGGGTGTTATAAAGGAGTGAAACAGAATGAGGTAATTTATTTATTTTTATTTTTATGTTTTTAATTTTTTAACGTTTTATTTATTTTTGAGACAGGGAGAGACAGAGCATGAACAGGGGAGGGTCAGAGAGAGGGAGACACAGAATCTGAAACAGGCTCCAGGCTCTGAGCTGTCAGCACAGAGCCCCACACGGGGCTCGAACTCACGGACCGCGAGATCATGACCTGAGCCAAAGTCGGCCACTTGACCGACTGAGCCACCCAGGCGCCCCCAGAATGAGGAATTTAAACTGTGTTGTCAGGGAAGGCCTCATATTTGGATTGATCGCTTGTCAGGGAAGGCCTCATATTTGGATTGATCGCTTGTCACAAAGCAGAATTTGAAACACAAAGGCAAAATTATGAAGCTACTGTATAGTCCAAGTAGTAGACTACTAGTAGTTAAAAGTGATGTGGTAAGTAGGAGTAAATATTATACACATATATACTTGACATAAAATCAACAGAATTTCTACTTATGGAATTTTACCTTTCCAGCTATATAAATTTGACTCTTAAATGAACATAAAAGAATCATTAACAAAGACCAGAATTAAGAATACCAAAGCATGCCCAAGTCTTATCACATAGTAAAGATAAAAAAAAAAAATGCTTCTTTCTGTAGCAGAATGACTAAAACTTTGGTTGGCAGTAATTTCAATAGTAAATATTCTAGTTTAAGTATTCCTTTCTGGAGTGTCTTCTGGAACCATCTCTGCTCTTATCAAAGATTTTTTTTTAAGTGTAGTTTATGTATTTTGAGGGAGAAAGAGAGAAGGCAAGCAGGGGAGGGGCAGAGAGAGAGGGAGAGAGAGAATCCTAAGCAGGCTCTGTGCGGTCAGCATGGAGCCTGATGCGGGGCTCAATCTCACGAACCATGAGATCGTGACCTGGAGACCTGAACACTTAACTGAGTGAACCAGGCAGGCTCCCTAAGAATTTGTCTGTTAGTGTCTGTTAGAATTTCTCCAATAGTGACATACCCTTATTCTCTGCCAAGGATCTAGTCATTCTAAAAGTCTCAAATTTCTGGGATTATTTTTGAATCACCTTTATTATCTTCCAAATTTAATTATCTTTATCTTCACATTTAGATATTCTTACATTTCTCCAGTATATTTGGAATGAAATAGTGTCATGCTATTATCCACACTGGAATAAACACCCTAGTACATGTTTCTTGATGCATTTGTGCAAAAAAATCTCTAGGATATCTTACTGAACAACTGCCAGTTGGCAGCTGTGTGCTTCCAGAATTTGAAAAATATCACTGCCTTGCTTTGGCTTCCATTGATTTGTTGGTAAGCCGGTGACTGGTCTAATTGCCATTCTCTTGTCAAAAATTTCTCTGTTCTCTTGGCTGTTTTACATATTTTCTTTGTCCTTCATGGTCTATGATTTACTCTGTTCTTTCTTTGTATCCAGCTTAAAGCTCACCAGTCTCCTTGAATTTAAGAATTGGTGTTTAGTTCATTAATTCTAGAAAACTGTCACCCATTATCTTGTAGAATATTACCCCAGCCCTGCCTCTGTCTCTATTCCTTTCAAATCTGACCAGTAGTATGTTTGACCTCTTCATTTTCTCCCCCATATATTTTACCTCCACTTTATATTTCTAGGTCTTTGTCTTTGGGCTGTCTTCTGAGTTCTTTCCTCATATCCACCTTGCAATTCAGTAGCACTCTCCAATTTTGGCCCATGTGCTGTTTAGCCATTTATTATATGTCTAGACAGGCTTCCTTCCCAATCTGCCTTTTCATTTTAGGTCAATATTTCTCTTATTTTCAAAACTGTATTAAGGCATATCTTATTGCATGGTTTCTAATTGATCAAAGACCTTTGCAAATTCAGTTCTGAAGTGTATTGATTCTTTTGTCTCCCTCATGCTGGCTTATTTCCTTCTGTGTTCTTGGATTTCTAATTCTGCAATCATACTGCTCTAATTTTTCGTGTACAAGTTTCTTTTAAGGCAGAGGTTTAAAATGTTTTCTTGAAAATAAGATTGTGTTCATCACCAACTTAGGGTCATTTTAAATTAAATTTTAGATTTGATATTTTTAGGTCCACACAGTGCTCATTCCATTTCCAAAAAAAAAAAAAAAAAAAAAAAAGGCAGTTTACAGTTTGGAATTCCTATGAATGGTTGATTTTTGGTTTGCTTTATTTGTTTTCTTGTGCAGTCCACTCAGGGAGGCTTCAGAAACTTATTTACCTGCGGATGTCCTATGCTTCTCTTCCTCAGCATGCATTTGCTTCAATGTTTTCAATTTTAAAAATTTTGAGGTTGTGTCAATTATGGCTTCAGCAGATTTTCCTTAATTCACAAGTACTTAAATTAATGTTTTACAAAATATTTTATCTGGGACTTTTAAGGATTCCTAATTGGAAGTGTTTGCTCTTATATATTACATTTCTGGTGTTTGTATTATAAACTCTATTCATGTCTAAGGAGTAAGAATTTGATTCACTGCATAATTTATTAACCCTTCTTATTCTCTGAAAAATGCACTAACCTTTTTAAAAAGAGTTTTAGAGTTAATTGTAGTGCTAATGTAGGATGGTGTTAATAAAGGAAACCAAGGAGGAGGAAGATAGCACGTGAGGTCATGATATCTATGTCCAAAGCAGCTAAGTAAAATAATAGGAGATGGTGAATTAATTTTATTTGAAAGGCTTAATTTTTATTTGAAAGGAATCAATGTGTGGTGAAATATGGCTACTACTCAGCCATCAGAAGAAAGGAAATCTTGCCATTTGCAAAGATATGGATGGAGCTAGAGTGTATTATGCGAAGCAAAACGAGTCAATCAGAGAAAGACAAATGATTTCACTTGATTTCACTCATATGTTGAATTTAAGAAACAAAACAGAGGAACACATGGGAAGGGAAAGGAGAGAAGACAGGGAAACTAACCACATTTGCTCTCTAATGATGGAGAACACACTGTGGGTTGACAGAGGGAGGCGGGTGGGGAATGGGCTAGATGGGTGTTGGATGTTCAGGAGGGTACTTTTGTTGCGATGAGCACTGGGTGTTATATGTAAATAATGAATCACTGAATTTTACTCCTGAAACCAAGATTGCACTGTTTGTGAACTAAATAAAATTTAAATTAAAAAAAAGAAAGGAATCAATTTCTAGCTGTAGATTTTCAGTGGACTTTCGATGATAACAACTATGGAGAAACATGGTTCAAATGCCCATTCTGACCGAAGAAATCATATACAGACTTTTCCAGAGTTGTAACAGGTGGTCCCAAGATGCAAAAATAAAGAATACTGGGAGAATAAACATACACAAGACAGAAGAAAAACACACACCACAGGTAGAATTTCACTTTTTGTCCTTTGTATTTCATACATCATGCTTAGTTTATGTTTACTCAGATACAATCTGAGAATGAAAAACTGTTGTTAAAACGCAGCATCGGTGGTTCCAGTACAAGAAGGTGAGGCAGGAAGCCTCTGAACTCATGTCCTCCACAAAACATACAAAAATACACCTATTTATGGAGCAATTCCTCCTGAAGAAGAAGAACTGAGCAGTGACTAAATAGCTTCTGCACAGCAAAAGATCTCTAGCCTCTGCACAAAAGATCTCTAAGAATAGCAAGATAGACAGAGATGTAGTAATGAAGGGAATACCCACCTCCGTGCTGTGAACTGCAGTGGGGAAGGATAGTACAAGGGACTGGGAATAGATTCCTCTGTCCTTGGACAGAAAAAAAAAATAATGGTTTAAAGAGCAACTATATTATAAAAGAACCAGTCTTAGAACTCTGCCAAAAGGCAGAGGAGGTGCTGGAACTCTCTCTGGATCAGAGGGACTGGAGAGTGACGGGACTTACACTTCCCTTCCACCTTTACAGTGTGAATGGGAGCAGAGCCCAGGTGCCCTAGCTGGGCCACCACTTACATTGAACAGTGGATACCCTAGCCTATACCAGCTCTGGGTGCCCTGGGACACACACAAAAAGCTGAGGTTTATAAGAACCCCTAGCATATACAACAACCAGACCTAGAACTCTGCCTAGTGGCAAGAGAGCTGCTGGAACTCTGTGGGCGGGAGGGGTTGATGGATATGGTCTTTGTTTCCTCTCTACTCTGAAAGCACAGACCAGTGTATAGTCTGGGTGCCCTAACTGGCTTGCTGCCTCAGTGAACCCTGGGGCCCTAGCCCCCACCAACCCCCACCATCCCACCAAGGTGGCCACAAGGCAATGCACCCCAGGACACCTCTGGTTAGTGCTCGCCACAGCTCTAGCTTTCACATCAAGGTGACGCAGGTACAAAGTACCCTGCATACTCCAGGGTCACACTTCTTTTGCTTCCGATAACTTGCTAGGACACCCCTGATGGAGAGTGCTCTAAAACTTCCCGGCTGACTGTTTCAGATCCCTGCCAGAGTTCCTCCTGTGTGGAGTGCCCCAGGAACTCCTAGAGGGTGCCTGTATCAGTTCCAGCTACCCCCCAAGGGCACTTCCTGCACCGAGTACCTTGGGACAACGTGGCTTGTTTCTGTTGCATAGAATCCCCCAGCTTGCACCTACTTTCTCTTCAACTGTTCTGCCATGGCGCCCTCAGTGTTAGAACCCTGGGAACCCCTGGTCTGCACCCACTTCAGCTTTAGCTGTCCTGTCAGTGTGTCCCCTGCACTGATGGCCTTGGGATCTGCTGGCCCTCATGCTTCCTCAATCTCAGCCACCCAGACAGGGCACTCTCTGAATGGAAGGCCCCAAGAGAACCTACTTTTACCATCAACTATTCTGCCAAAGTGCCTTTTGTGTGTAGAGCTTGGAAACGCTCTGGCTTGCACCCACTTCAGCCTTAGCTGTCTTGCCAAGGTATCACTCCATGGAGAGTCCAGGACTCCCAGCCCATACCAGCCACAGCTGCAGCCAGCTAGCAAAAGTCATCAAGCACCCACAGTCTTCACAGGGGCAATCATACACTAGTCCATTTCTTCATGTTTAGGAGAAGTACCTGTTCTGTCTGATCCCTAAAAACAAACACAGGAAGTCAAGCAAAATGGGAAGACAGGGGAATGTATTCCAGAAGAAAGAGCAAGACAGAACCTCAAAAATAAAACTATATGAAATGGAGATATGCAATATGCCTGATAAAGAGTTTAAAGTAATGAACCCAGCAGAGCTGGAGAACACAATAACTGAAATAAAAAAGTACACTAGAGGGAATCAACTGTAAATTAAAGGATGCAGAAGAACTTATCAATAATCTACAAGAAATGGTAGTGGAAAACATCCAAACTGAACAGCAAAAAGAGAAAAGAATAAACTAAAAATGAGGGTAGGTTAAGGGAATCTTTTGGAAAACTCAAGTGGACAAGCATTTGCATTATAGGGGTCCCAAAAGAAAGAGAGAAAGGAGTAGAAAACTTATATGATTACATAACAGCTGAAAACTTCCCTAACTTGGGAAAGAAAGTAGATATTCAGGTTCAAGAAGCACAGAGAGTTCCAAACAAGATGAACGCAAGGAAGTCCACACTATTGCACACGATCACTAAAATGTCAAAGTCAAACATAAAGGCAGAATTAAAGCTGGAAGAGAGAGGCAAAAAGTTAACTACATGGGAAACTTTATAAGGCTATCAGCTGGTTTTTCAGCAGAAGCTCTGTAGGTCAGAAGGGAATGACATGATATTCAAAGTGCTAAAGGGAAAAAAAAAACAAAAACAAAAAACCTAGGACTTAGAATACTTAACCTAAAAAGGTTATAGTTCAGATTAGAAGGAGAGATAAAGAATTTCCTAGACAAACAAAAACTAAAAGAGTTTGTCATTTGCAAAGATGGAGCTAGTGAGTATTATGCTAACCAAAATAAGTCAGTCAGGAAAAGACACATACTGTATGATTTCACTCATACGTGGAATTTAAGAAACAAAACAAATGAACCAAGGCGGGGGGGAAAGAGAAAGAGGAAAACCAAGAAACTGACTCTTAACTATAGAAAACAAACTGATTGTTACCAGAGTTGGGGGATAGATTGAATAAGTGATGGGGATTAAGAAGTACACTTGCTGTCTCTCAAAAATAAATAAACATTAAAAAAAATTTACAAAAGGGGCACCTGGGTGGCTCAGTCGGTTGAGCGTCCGACTTTGGCTCAGGTCATGATCTCGTAGCTCGTGGGTTTGAGCCCCGCGTCGGGCTCTGTGCTCACAGCTCGGAGCCTGGAGTCCACTTCGAATTCTGTGTCTCCCTCTCTCTCTGTCCCTAACCCACTCGCATTCCGTCTCTGTCTCTCTCAAAAATAAATAAACATTAAAAAAATTTTTTAAAAGTGCACTTGCTGTGGTAAGCACCAGCTGTTGAATGGAAGTGTTGAAACCAGTATATTATACACCCCAAACTAATATTACACTGTATGTTAACTAAATGGAATTTAAACAAAAACTTGAAAGAGTTTATCACCACTAAACCAGGCTTAAAAGAAATGTTAAAGGGAAATTTGTAAGTGGAAAAGAGATAGTCATAATCAGATGTAAGGAAATAAAAAGTATGACACCATATATGTAAAACATGGAAGAGGGAGTAAAAAAATAATTTTTTTGCTTTGTTTTGTCTTATAATGTGTTTCGAAATAAATGACCATCAACTTAATACGAAACTGCTACATACTCAGGATGTCATATATAATAAACCTCCTTGTAACCACAAACCCAAAACCTATAATAGATGCACAGACACAAACACACACACAAATAAATAAAGAGAAATAAAGCCAAACATAACACTACAGAAACTAATTAATCACAAACAAAGAGAGCAAAAGAAGAAAGGAACAGAGAAGAATACAAAACAATCAGAAACAATCAGCAAAATGCTAACAAGTACATATCTATCAATAATTACTGTAAATTTCAATGACCTAAGTACTCCAATCAAAAGACATAGAGTAGTGAAATGGATAAAAACAAACAAACAAACAAACAAACAAAAAGCAAACACAAACGACTCATCTATATGCCATCTACCAGACTCACCTCCATCACATACAGACTGAAAGTGAAGTGATAGGAAAACATTTACCATGAAAATGGAAGCAAAAGAAAGAAAGAAAGAAAGAAAGAAAGAAAGAAAGAAAAGAGCCCAAGTAGCAATACTTATGTCAGACAAAATAGGGTTTAAAACAACCACTTTAACAAGAGACAACAAAAAGGACATTACATAATGATAAAGGAATTAATTCAACAAGAAGATATAATAATTATAAGTATATATGTACCCAACATTAGAACAATTCACTTACATCAATGAATAGGTCACACAGGCAGAAAATCAGTCAGTGAATAGCGTTTTTAAAGATACATTAGACCAATGTACATAACAGATACATACAGAACATTCTACCCAAAAGCAACAGAATACACATCCTTTTCAAGTGCACATGGATTATTCTCCAAAATATATCACATGTTAGGCTATAAAACAAGCTTAAAACTTAAAGCAAATTAAATTTAAGGAAACTGACCTCACAGCATGCATTTTTTCTGACCACAACAGTATGAAACTATAAATCAATCACAAGAAAGAAACTGAAAAATACACAAACACATGGATGATAAACAACAAAATAAACAACCAGTGAGTCAATGAAGCAATGAAAGTCAAAATAAAATAAAAAAAAATACTTGGAGAGGAATGAAAATGAAAATACAATGGCCCCAAATTTGTGAGTGGCAGATTTTGCAGACCTGTATTCTGAAAACCCTAAAACATTGATGAAGAAATTGAAAATGACACAGATAAATGGAAAGATATTCCATGCTCAAGGATTGGAAGAATTAATGTTAAAATGTTCATATTACTCAAAGCCATCTATAGATTCAATGCAATCCTTATATAAATACCAATAACATTTTTCTCAGAACTAGAATAAATAATACTAAAATTTGTATGAAACCACAAAAGAAACCCTGAATAGCCAAAGCAATCTTGGGAAAGAAAAACAAAATTGGAGGGAAACAGTCACAGATTTCAAAATATACTACAAATCTGTAGTAATCAAAAAGTATAGTACTGACACAAAAGTAGACAAATAGGTAAATGGAATAGACTAGAGACCTCAACTGTCTTTTTATTTGGAACTGCTTTTACTATGCTGCCATTGTTCTCTATGAAGAAAGGGGAATAAATATGTATATTCAAACCATCTCATCCCTCTTCCTTCACCTGTTTCCATAAAGTGGCAGTCAGGGGGGCACCTGGGTGGCTCAGTCAGTTAAGCCTCTGGCTTTGGCTCAGGTCATGATCTCACGGGTTCCTGAGTTTGAGCCCCACGTCGGGCTCTGTGCTGACAGCTCAGAGCCTGGAGCCTGCTTCCAATTCTGTGTCTCTACCTCTCTCTGCCTCTTTTGCTCAGTCTCTCTCTCTCCCTCTCTCAAAAATAAATACACATTTACAAAATGTTTTAAAAAGTGGCATTCAAGCTTATGAACCCCTCAGCCCCAAAGGAAGGCTTATAGAGAGTCTGGAATGTGGATATCCCTTGGGTTGGCCTTGGTATGAAAAATCCTGTGCCCAGACTGCCCATGAGAAAATTTCCAATTGGCCTTTTTAGAAACTTACTGTTATATACATTGGATAAATCAGGAGGACCAGGCATGAACGATACGGACTCAAGCAAGGAAGCTGAGAGGCAACAAAATACACCAGGGGGCAGAAAAGCTATAGGAGACGATGGAGACATGTCTTCAACTTATGAGGAAGAATACTTTCAACCTGGCACTCATGGCCAGACCATCGATCAAATGTGAGAAAACATCAAGACATTTTTAGCAATGCAGAAGATCTCAAAGCGTTTCTCTCCTGTGGCCTCATTCTCAATAATTTTTTAAAATTCGAATTGAGAGCCATGGATCTGAGTGATTAAAAATACGAGAGACGGTGGGAACTCAGGTGCTGAAGTATGACTGTTCCCAGCTACGCATCAGGAATAGGGGCTGAACCAACCACTTTGGAGCTGAACAGGGGAGAGCAAGAAAGTGTTGCCTTCAAGGGGAAACATAAAACAGTAATTCATCAGGTAGAGTATTGATTCACACATGCTGAGGAGATAATTTTGGTTCTACTGGAAATTTGGGGGCTGATCTGATGAAGCCAGGACCCCTGGGGTGAAAACAAATGTAAAATTTTGTAAGTTTAATGAATGAAAAAAAAGAACCACATGTAGGTAGGAATGTTTACCTATCCCATTTAAAAGTTATTTTATGGCTAATGGGAGAATAAGCATTTCGATTCTGCAGACTTGCTCTTGAATTCTGACCTACCTACTTATGAACTAGGTAATTTAAATCAATTCCTTGAACCACTGAGTCTTAGTTTTATTACCTGTAAAAAGTGTTAGTGGGTATCTCAAAAGAATGCTGTGATGATTAACTTAGCAAAGGTATATTCAGTATTTAGAACAAAACATGAAAAATAGAAAATATATTTGATAAAACAAGATGAGAAAATGAATCAATAACTGATAGAAAGGTTATTTCCTCAAAAAAAAAAAAAAACTCATTTAAAAGCCACAGAGTTCCCCAAGAATGGTTCAATTGGCCTTTCTTTAGAGAAGATAACTGTATAAGTAAATTACTAACAGAGTAGAATGCCGTTAAATTAGGACTAATAATTCTAAATAATTCAGACACAAATCAAATTGAGATTTTTAGAAAAAGGTGTTTGATAAAAAATTACACATTATTAAAATATGTGAAGTATACTTGCAAAAATTCAGATGAAAAAAATAATACATGCTCAATTAAACTACTGTTATGGCTACTCACAGCCACATGTTGAGTGGTACCATGTCCTAAACTGGGTTCCAGGAAAAGAGATTCATTATCAGTGGTGACACATTTTCTTTATCCGTTCATCCCTCCACGGACCCTTCGGTTGTTTCCATGCCTTGGCTATTGTCGATGACGCTGCAGTGAACATCATAGTGCATATATCTCTTATAGGTAGCTATTTAATTTCCTTTGGATATATATTCAGAAGTGGGATTCTGGATTGTATAGAATTCCAATTTTTAATTTCTTGAGAAACCGCCCGACTGCTTTCCATAGCGACTATACAATTTTACATTTTCACTAACAGTGCACCAGGGCCCCTGTTACTACACATCGCTGTCCACACTTGTTATCTCTTGCCTTTTTAGAAATGAACATCCTAAAGAGGTACAAAGTGATGTCCCACTGTGGTTTTGATTTTGATTTTCCTGATGCTGAGTGATTTTGAGCACTTTTTCACGTACCTGTCAGCTATTTGTGTCTTCTTTGGAAAAGTGTCTATTCAGGTTCTTTGCCCATTTTTTAATTGGGTTATTTGGTTTATTGGTGTTGAGTTGTATGAGCTCTTTATATATATTGGATATTGACTCTTTATTAGCTGAGTGGTTTGCAAATATTTTCTCCTACACTGTATGTTGCCTCTTCATTTTCTTTGATTGTTTCTTTTGTTGTTCAGAAGCTTTTTTGTTTGATGCAGTTCCTCCTGTTTATTTTTGCTTTTGTTGTCTATGCTTTTGGTGTCAGACACACACACACACACACACACACACACACAACTAGAAATCATTTAAAGAGGTATTTAGATGTTAATTCAACAAGGTCATTAGTATATTATCAGAACAACTTATTCATATACTGAAAATCAAAATAAAGTTTTTATTATTTTTTACTGTAAAGACAAATAAAGAAAGTTTTGCCTATAGAATTCGGTTTGTGGAGTAGTTTAAATTCAAATTCAGTAGATTAAATTTGTTCTATCCCCAAAGATACATATTTCCTTTCTGTCTTCTCCACATGGTTTTCCAAGGATTTAATCTCTTTGCTTTCACAAAGCTATTACCTTTCTTGGTATGATAGACAATTTCCAAATACTTTGGTCATATTCATAGATTTAAGTAGGCCCAATTGGCATACACATTCTTATATATCTTCTAAGATAATAACAGAATCTTGCTATAGTCTCTCTCTGTCTCTCTCTGACACTACAGAGAATCCCAGTGGATATCAGCCCTGGAAATGAATTCTTTTAACTGAGCCAAAATGGACCCTTTCCTTGAAAGTCATTTTCCGAAACAGTGTTCTCTGAAGCAGAACATTCTGGAATATTATGTCCCTGAAAGCATTTAGGTCCTTTAGCTTAAATGTATATCTCATCATAAACCATTACCTACCTTGAAATTCCAGAGTGCAAAAATCTGTTGCTTATAAATAGCATATTTATATGTTAAATATCTGTAGCTCATGGATCTTCTTTCTTTTTTTATTCTTATTGCCCTGAAGACAATTTCTAAAATGATTTTAGAGATATCGGGTAGTAAATGAGAGAGCACAGAGTGAAAGCAGTTTAGTTAGAAATGTCCCAAGTAATCATTTGGTTTTTTATGTGTGCTCCAAGGTAGGTTAAAATGGAACAAGGGAATGAGAGCTTGCTCTCTCACCTGTAATTAAAATTATAGGATCTCAGAGTTTTATGGAAGAGAATCATATGGCACTTAAATTACTAAGAAAAATATAGTATACTCCTTGTGACCAGACAACATCTATTGCCAATATAATGTAGATTTTGATCTAGCATTTTACCTCTTTCTATGTGAAGTACTTACAAAATAAAAAAAAAAAAAAATTATATTACCAATTTACAGAGCAGTTTCATTACTTATGCATTTTAGTATATTTTGATTTGTCACTGGCCAGTGCTTAACTTTGTGTCTTGCTTTCCAACTTATTAAATGGTTCAAAATAAAAACAAGACTTAGTGAAAACTGTATTCTTAACATAAAGGGTTGAAGTAGGTAATTCTCAAAAAAAAAAAAAAAAGAAATATGTAACTTTCTCCTGATGAAAATAAGTAAGGGAAATCTCACGTCTGTAATCTATGACCTGAGACACTTGCTATGGTTTTATCTTGAAATAATTTAAAGGTTACTGTGTTTACTTCAATAGCTGCCTTGAGGCTTTGTTTCTTTGTCCAAATAACTATTATCAGTCAAAAACGACAGGCATAGTCAGGTTCATTATAGCCTTAGCTGATTTTTGAAAGTAACATCTAAGTCTGTTTAACATTACAAACAAACTTTCAAAATACTTAGCTATTAACACTCATTTTTCTTAGGAAGAGTAAGAGAAAATTCAAGAAGAGTTTTTAGCAGAGAAATGGCAACCTTTTGAGGGAGAAATTTTTTTATTTGTTCCTTACTATTAAACTCTACTCTTTTAATATTTTAATTAAGATATTTTGGGGGATACCTGGGAGGCTCAGTCGGTTGAGTATCTGACTCTTGGTTTCAGCTCAGATCATGATTTCACGGTTTGTGGGATTGAGCCCCATGTTGGGCTCTGCACTGGCAGTATGGGATTCTCTCTTTCCCTTTCTCTCTCTGTCCCTCCATTGCTCTCTCAAAATAAATAAATAAACTCTAAAAAAGATATTTTTTTGAAATGTAGGTAGATTTGTGTGCGTGTGTATTTCTGAACATAAATATATGTGGACATATGCATCTAACATATAAAAAATTACTTTTACATGTGAAATACAACTATACACATAAATGTAAATACATATAATATAATAGTATTTTTTACATATAAAATCCCTTAAATGGGGTTCCTGGGTGACTCAGTCAGTTAAGCTTCCGACCTCGGCTCAGGTCATGATCTCACAGTTCATGGGTTCGAGCCCCACGTTGTGCTCTGTGCTATCAGCTAGGAGCTTGGAGCCTGCTTCGGATTCTGTGTCTTCTTGTCTCTCTGCCCCCTCCCTCACTCACACTCTGTCTCCCTCTGTCTCTCAAAAATAAATAAACATTGAAAAAAATAAAAATAATAAAAAATATCGCAAATGTATTTTGCTTTGGGCTAAAGATATATACCTTTCATCCAAAGATTTCATTGAAAACTTTCATGTAATATTTTCCTAACCCCCTGAATTAAATGCAACTTCATTCTTTCTAAACTGCGCTTTTAAAATATATATCAACTATAAAGATTAGGCTTTCTGTTCCACCGTCTTGCTGACAACACTACTATATCACTTTGAGGAAGCTTTGCATTTTTATCGTATTTCCATCTTTGATTGCTTCTTTGTAGAAAATGTCTGGAAATAGAAGGAAGGCAAGACTTTATTTTCAGAATGTTTTTGGAATTTACATGGGTGGTTCATATTCATTTGTTTTTATGAGGAGACGTATCAATGATGTTTAGGTTATAGTGTGGGACGTAGTGTACTACATTGTTTGTCCTCCTCACTGTCTTTTGTGTAGCATCCTATATGTGGAGAGAAGGTTTTCCAGACTGACATATGTGAATATCCCTCACTCAGTAACCTGGAGTGAGCTTGGCTTCAAGTATAGAAGATAAAGGCTGTGTCCATCAAAACTGCATTATATCTTCTTCCCTTCAAAAAGAATCAATTTATATGCAGGAAGTCACCTTTCTATGGTTGAGGGACACAAAGGTAAGAGATTCTTATTCTTCATATTTTTTTACTGATGTCACAAAGGTCAGTTCTTCACCCCTATCCAGAAACATAATATTTTAGTTTGATTTGCCTTGCGTGATCAGTTGTCCAAATGGCAATGTTGGAATCTTATGTCTTTTCTTCTTGGTAATTTTCTTAATTATAATTGATTTTATATTTTGAATTTTTGTCCAGCTCCCAGAAAATGTTTTAGCAATTGAGTGTTTGGTAAAATATACTTAAAATCTATAAATAAATTATCTGCCGCTTCTGTAGCAAGGTAATCATTCAATGCATGACACAATTGTCACATGTTTGCTTTTAGTCTTTTATTCTTTGCTGATTGGAAGGGTAATTGCAAATAAAACAAAACAAAACAAAACAAAACCTTTCTTCTAGATATTTCATGTAATTTTCTTTTTCTTTGGTCCTGCAGAATGATCATTTTCATATACACTTTTTTCCCACTTATAAAAGAATACACATGTATTTCAGAAAATCTAGAAGATGAAGACAAAGTAATAATACACTAATATTATCCAAAGTGCTGTCACTCAGAGGACCTCTGAGAACGTTCTGATACAGGGATGTTCAGTTTATCTTTCCATTAAAATACACATGGTTCTTATAAAATTGAAACCATAGTGCATTATTTTATATCTACATTCTGCTTGGTTAATTCAACATCATAACAGGAGAACTTATCCTTCTCCTTAAATGTGTTATGATAATATATTTTATACTATTAGCACAGAGTTTAATTAACAATTATTTTATTATTGGATTCTGATGTTATTTTATAATTTCAACTTCTTTGTAACAAATTATGGCTTGTAAATCATCGTGTGCGTATTCTGTTATAACCTTAGGTATCTTCTTAGATGTTAAATTATTGATTCAAAGTCCATGAACATTTTTAAGAATATTGATATAGCATGTCTCCCCAACACACATACACTTGTAATGATGTAATTGTATGAAAAAATGACTCATTTCATCACCCTCTACTGAACACTAAAAATGACCGGGCATAGTGAGTTTAGAAATGAGACCTAAATGAGCTCAAAATGTGTAACAGATTGATCTGCAAACTAGCCCAATATGGGGAGTTAATTTGGTTCTAAACTTCTCAGCAAGCAATGACAAAAGGGCGACCTTGTAGGTGATGTTATTTGTATTATCAGTGATAGATATTCAACAGTTCTTTTTTTTTTATTAAAAAAATCTTTTTAATGTTTATTTATTTTTGAGACAATGCGAGAGACAGAGTGCAAGCAGCAGAGGGGCAGACAGAGGGAGACACAGAATCTGAAGCGGGCTCCAGGCTCTGAGCTGTCAGCCCAGAGCCCGACACAGGGCTCGAACTCACGAACTGTGAGGTCATGACCTGAGCTGAAGTTGGACGCTTAACCGACCAAGCCACTCAGGCGTCCCTCAACAGTACTTCTTTAGAAGGCAATCCTCCCATGGAAGGAGGATGAATCATTTATCATTATTTATCATATGTATAATAATTGGTAATTATTATACATATTTACTGTTTATATAAGCATATCTTTATTGGTTTTTTTTTTTTTTAATGTGAATGTAGGGTGTGGGCAACAAATCAAAGTTCATTTCCATAGAATTAATTACACAGAGTCTTGATGTGATTTGTTCAAACTATTCACTTGCTCCTGGTCCCGGAAGGAAAATATGTGAAAAAGTAAATTTTAGAATATAGTGCAAATGCAGATGGGTTGTATTTCTTTTGAAAACTTTGCTCTGAAGGGCACCGGGGTGGCTCAGTCGGTTAAGTATCTGACTCTTGATTTTGGCTCAGGTCACGATCTCATAGTTCGAGTCCAATGTAGGGCTCTGCACTGACAGTGCAGAGTTTGCTTGTGAGTCTCTCCCTCTCCTGCTCTCGCTCTCTCTCTCTCTCAAAAATAAAAAACTTAAAAAGAAAAACAAATAAAAACCCCCAAAACTTTGCTTTCAAAGGTGTATATCAACTGAGCTTTTGTTAAATAATAAGTGACTGTGTGTTGGGGATTATACACTACGTATCCAGTGGAATCACAGAGCAAACTTTGCAGGCTGTGTGCGTGTGTGTGTGTGCATGTGTGTGTGTTTGCATGTGAAGTTTAGGGAGTGGGGTGATATTAAGAAAGCATGTGTAACTCAAGAACATTTGAATTTTATCCTTCTAATACCCAGAAAGTAATTACATGTACACAAGACAAAGGCCAGAAAATGAACATTTTTTAAAGTCTAAGGACTCAATATGGAACCAGTGACTTAGGGGACACAGCTGGACAGATCTTTTCCTAAGATGGAGGTGTTGTAGGAGTCTAGAAACCAGAGAACTAGCTGGTCATTTTTTTTTTCTTATTCTCAGTTGATGTGAATCTTTGAGTAAATGTTACAGTTCTTAGACTTAACTGCCCTTGGCCTTCTCTGTCATTTGCATATACAGTTTGCGCATAGTTTTTACCTTTCAGCATTGTGGTGGACCTTCGGTTCCTGCAAAAGATTATCGGGTAATTTAGAAACTGATAACAAAGAAAAGAAAATAATGTCAGAATATCAGCAATATTTTACACAAACAGAAGTGCTAACTGACTTGTCCATAGACTATTCCGATGGTACAGATTCCATATGGACAGAGACACAGTTAAGATTACTTTCTATGGAATTGGAAGTCAATAAAAAGCCAGTTACTCTGGTGTTATTCTTGATACATGGAATATTCCAAAATAATAGGTGTGTCTGAAACTGTTCATCTCCCCAAGTGTCACAGATGATGTAACAATCATACATACTCATTATTTTAAAAAAAGACAGCATCAAATTTTGGGGGGCATAAAAGAAGATAGGGACACATAAGATTCTTCTAACTAAAATAAGGGGAAAGGATGTTTATATATCTTTTAAAATTATAAACATAAATTTACAAGTTCAAAAATCCTTCATGATGATTAATAAGGAGGAAATTTTTCCTTAGAGATTAAAGGTTACCTTCCAGAGGAAATTCAAGGGCAAGTATTTTATGATTACTTCACGCAGGAAAAAAAAAATGATGGTCTTGTGTATAACGGTTCATTCTCTAACTCTAATAAATTATTTCCTTCAACATGCTTTCATTATTTAAATTTCTATTTCATCCAGCAGAGTCAACCACCCTTTTCTCTTTTGTATCTGGCCTGAGTTTCTCTCACAAGCAGCTGCCAATTAGGAGAGCCTGTGGTCTCAGGGCTCTGTGCAAAAATCCCATTTCTTAGCGTTGAGTGAAATGGTGGAACGTGACAGGAACAAAAGGCTTTTAAATAGAAAAAAAATTAAAAATGGATTATAGGGGGAACGTAATATGTTGCTTCCTTATAAGTTTTCCAAAGGTTTTCCAATTTGTTTGCCTTTCAGGTTTTTTTTTTTTTCCTCAATGACAGTAAAGTGAAAGAGATGTGGTATGCAAATTATGACATAAACACAAGCAATAATCTGGAACCAAAATTCCAGTTAATCTCAACAAACCGTATACCATGAAATGGGGGAAGGAGACAATTCTACATTTTTCTATTTTGCAGCCACTGAATAATTCTTCAGATTGTGAGAACAACATAGGTTGAAAATTATTGGTAAAAGATGAAGGGTGTCCATTAGGAAAATGAAAAAGCATACAAAATGCCAAAAGTAACTACAAAATAAATTGTATCCTGACAAAAACAGATATGGAGAAAGAAAAAATACAAAATACTCGTAACATTTAAAACAAGAACAAACTGGGGGCGCCTGGGTGGCTCAGTCGGTTAAGCGTCCGACTTCGGCTCAGGTCATGATCTTGCGGTCTGTGGGTTCGAGCCCTGCGTCGGACTCTGTGCTGACAGCTCAGAGCCTGGAGCCTGTTTCAGATTCTGTGTCTCCCTCTCTGACCCTCCCCCGTTCATGCTCTGTCTCTCTCTGTCTCAAAAATAAATAAACATTAAAAAAAAATAAAATAAATAAAATAAACATTAAAAAAAAAAAACAAGAACAAACTGAAGGTGCTTATAATTATTTTTGTTTAGAGAGAGATTTTCTGTTTGAAAAAATAATTTAAATAAGGCCGGAGTCACATGTTTTATGCGATGGTTCTATTTAAGGCATAGAAAGCGTCACATGAAAGGCTAAGAGGACATATAAGGAGCCAGGAAACATAGCCCCTGTATTCTTGTTCCCCCCATAAAGCAAAGTGAAAGAAAAACAGAACAAAATGAAACAAAGCACAGCAAAATAAAACAAAAGATTGCACTGTAGCTCCAAAGTTTTGAGAGAAGTTCTCTTAATATATTAATATGTGTTTTTTTTTTCCTACTTGTGATACTTTATACTCTGAAAGCATAACATTTAGCTGCATAGGTAGCTATTTACATTTTCAAACTGAAGGAGCTCAAGGAGACACGGAGAGAGAGGTAGACAGGGGCATCCCAATAGTACTAACATGTGTGGGAGAAGTCCTTCTAAAAGTCTAGTTTTCAAAATAGAGCATTAATTTGGTGATGGGTCAAGGGAACAAGGGAAATGAAGCAAAGGCATTCAGTTTGACACAATGTCCAGTCATGTAATTTGGGGCTGGGTGTGCTTAAATTCCTGTGCTTCAGGTACAGATGAGTTTAAGATGAGCCGATGTATGGGGAGCACATGGGAAACCAGACACGGCAATGCAAATAATTTATATAAATGGCACCACTTAGTTCTGTTAAAATTAAATGTAGTTAAGGTTTATGAAATGCATAAAATTTGTTTCATGCCTTTGCTTTGGCATTACAGAATTCTGTGTTGTTTCTTTTCCATTCCACATTCTCAGTAAAATCTGTCAACATCTGAATCTAATTCGGTTTTACTTTTTATATTAAACAAATTAGATAATCCATTAAACAAATGGTAGGAAATAGCATTAATGATATGTTGCACTTGCATTATGAAGTTAATTGGATTAACTAAATTAGCTCTTTTACATTCAGGCCTGCATATGCTTTTAATGTTTAAGGCAAAAAATCATCAGGAGAAATCAGATTTCTGGGATTTTCTCTCTTTATTATAAAGCACAGGTCAGTAATGCATTTATTTCCCAAGCTGCCGATGAGACCACATACCATTAATAAGCTCAAAGTCAAGAGAGAAAGAAAGGGAAAAAAAGTTAAAGAGAACAGAATAGAAACAAAAGAATCACAAACATTTCAATAAATCATATTCCTGGAAACCAATCTAATCTTATTTAGAGTAGAATAACAACCATCTAACAAAATTATCCTGGATATTGTGGTCTGGCTCCAAGACACCACGACACTCTCAGCTAAGACCCCACTGGGATCATGGAAAAATCCAAGGTTCAGAGTTGTTTGCACGAGGAAAAGATTTTGCTTGAGAGTAGGATCAAGCAAATGTTGAATACCTTGCCTTAAGGTGCAGATCAGCCTTAAATTCAAGTTCTCTGGACCTGTGTTTGTTCCAGTGACGCAGCCAAAGTTTCCCAGCCAAGATTAATGCTAGAAATTTCAACTTCAGGGCAAAAGATGGTATGTCCTGCTATCCACTGGGGAGGCTCAATTATTCACTTTAGTGAATACTTTTTGAAGAAAGTGGTACTTTCTTCAATACATAGATTATCCATAAAATTAAGGTTGTTCTATAATAGGTCTGATTCTAAAATTTGAATCGTAATATTACATTATTATTTTTTTTTACATGCAGAAGCAAAAATTGATTTTGGATTGTATTCACTCTAATTTTCCAGTAAGTGGCAAACTGTGAAATGCCTTTGAGTATATCGTTCTTAATTTGAAGCAATAACAGTCGTCACTAAATTCTGCCAATTCCCATAACAGGAAATGGGCAAAGATTTTAGGGTGTACAATACTTCCATTTTATCATTATTATGGTAAGATTCAATAAAGTGTGGTGACTGTTAGTCAAAAACTTATTTTGGCTTTGACAAATCTGTTGTTTGTTCTTATGAATAAAAATAATTTGGTGGAGGAGGGGCTCAGATAAATTTTTAGCAGGAAAGGGTGAAATAAAAAAAACATATTTCAGGAAGTGTTATGCAGTGTGCTTGAATGTGGAAGAAACTGGGCAGTAGGCCAGTTACAAGGGAGCTATGGTGATTCAGATATGAGGGGATAAAGACCAAAAACTGATTTGTGAAAATAAACGGGAAGTGCAGTTAAGATTGAGGCTTGTAGTTACGTGTCTGATCTGATTAAATGTGTCAGTGTTATAGAATGTAAAGCAAGACGGCTCTGTTTCTCCTTTGAAAGCATTGAGTCAAATTTTATAATTCGATTATCAATTACAGTTGACCCTTAAATAATAGGGGGGTTAGGGGTGCTAAGTCCCCGTGCAGTCAAAACTTGTGTATAACTTTCGACTTCCCCAAACTCCAGTACTAATAGTCTACTGTTGACCACAAGCCTTACCAATAATATAAACCATTAAATAGTATGTATATTGTATGCTGTTTGTATATACTCATTCTTACAATAAAGTAAGCCAGAGAAAACTTCTATTAAGAAAACCATAAGGAAGGAAGAGAAAGTACATTTACAGTACTGTACTGCATTTGTCGAAAAAATCCATGTTTAAGGGGACACACGCAGTTCTAACCCATGTTGTTTGAGAGTCAACTGTAATACAATTTGGAAGCGTTCTACTTTGCTATTAAAATACTTCTTTTCAATCTGCCCACCACACAACAAACGACGACGCGAATGGATGAGAAAAGGAAATCATCATGAAAAGTAGCACATGTATCTATTGTGTTCATATTAAGACGTATGTAAAGCAAAATAGTTCAGATTGTTAGAGCCCAAAATTAATGCTGGGACTGTATAATAGACTATATCAATATGGAGTTAAACAAATTTCAACTTGTCACCTCATTCTGTGTCATAGTAGTGCAGTGTAGTTGAAAAAATGTTTTACGTTTTAACCATAAATGTTTATGCATTACGAAATATTTCTGAGCTACTCACTATAATTGCATATAGGTAGTTAGAATAATTTATGAGGTAAGAGGTAAGAATAAGTGTTGATGAGTATGTGGAGAAGAGGGTGAAACCACTATTGAAAACAGTACTGAGGTTCCTCAAAAAATTAAAAATAGTACCGCCATACAATCCATCAATTCCACTTCTGGGTATATATCTGAAGGAAAATAAATGCTATTTCAAAGAGATATCTATATCTTCATGTTCATTGCAGTGTTATATACAATAGCCAAGACATGAAAACAACCTGTGTCCATTGATGGATGGATAAAGAAAATGTAGTCTGTATATACAATAGGATATTATTCAGCCATAAAAAAAAAAAAAACACATAATAAAGGAAGAAAAAAGCTTCCATTTGTAACAACATGGATGGCTTTTGAGGGCATTATGTTAAATGAAAAGAGTCAGACAGGAAAAACAAATACTATGTGATCTTATATAAGGAATCTAAAACAAAACAAAACAAAACAAACAAACAAAAAAAAACCCAAACCAAACCAAAACAAAAAACAAACCTCATAGAAACAGAACAGATTAGTGATTGCCAGAGGGGGGTGTTGGGCGGGGGAAAAGAGTTAAAACTATTAAAAAAAAACATAAGTTTTCTATAGTGTACTATTAAAATGGCCAATTCTAATAAACATGGAATATTGAACGTATGGAATTCATCTTATAAATGCTGAAGAACAGAACAAAAAGTTGTTATATGACTATAAAAGGGATATAAAAATTGTTTGAGTTTTCCTTGTTCCTTCTAGAATACCAAATACATTTGTTTTTATAAATTCTCATAATAAGGAAAGTTGTTGTAGAAGTCAGGATCGTTACACATATTTTACTTTGGATAGTTAAACTCATTTCTGTGAGTTTTCTTTTAGCGGTGGTGAAAGACATTCATTTCTTATTACTCTTTGCAACGCTTTTTAAAAATGTCCCAGTGTATTGTTGGGAAGGGACCATGAGAATGCTGGTGATGATGGAAAGTAAGCTTGGTTTTAAAGTTCTATTACTTAGGATCCGGTCGTATGTCCTGAACATGCAGAATACTGAAGTATATCAGCACAATAATTACAAACATTTCCTCGAAGTCATCTTGTCTGTCTACGTCTCAAACAGGCAAGGGGATTGCAAACTGTATGGAAAACCCTGGTTCTTTTGTCTATTCCGCGTGCCCAATTTGACAGCGACTTTTATGACACCCACTGAAAGAGCTTTTTTCTGGTACCAATTCATGTTTATTTTGACTTGGTAAGGAATGATCATGCTCTCGATATAAACCTGAAGAATAATTCTTGAATGCATAGTGAAAGTGTTATGTGAATTAATAAAAATTACAGTCTAATAGATGAATTTACATTTAAAATGTATCGGTGGCTATTTAAGCAAGACAATTATTTTTCAATAAAATGTAACACTCTTATATTAATCAATTCTGTAAAAATCATCCTGGATTGCTCTTCACATCGGCTATGGGTTGGAGTATGTCCCCTCCAAATTTGTATGTTGAAGTCTTAATCACCAATACCTCAGGATGCAGCCATATCTGGAGACAAAGTCTCTAAAGAGGTAATTAAGTTAAACTGAGGTTATTAGGACGGGCTCTAATCCAGAGTGACTGATGTCCCTACAAGAAGGGGAGATAAGGACACAGACATCCACAGAAAGAAGAACCTGTGAGGACACAGGGAGAAGACAGCAACCTACAAGCTAAGAAGAGGGTTAGGGAAAACCAACCCTTGATCTTGGACTTGTAACCTCCAGAATTATGAGAAAATAAATTTTTGTTATTTAAGCCACTTGGTCTGTGACACTTTGTTATGGCGGCCCTAGCAAACTAACACAATGTCATTGTGCCAAATTGTTTGTGACGTGGCACAAGTAATTATAGGATGTTACTTATTTTGCTGTCATATCTTTTGCAATTATGCTGTATTAAGCATTTGATATCATAGTTTGCTTCTCTCTTAGCCAAAATGAATCTTTTCTTGCCCTATATATGAATAAGATGATTCAGACTTCCAAGATTAGATATCTGTGGTTAGCCATGACTTCTTAAAAATGTTTTTCCATTTGTGAAGGGATGGGAAACAAACAAACAAACAAACTGCAAAGTCACAACAAGAAAGAATAAAGATTAGCGGTATACTTATTTCCAGGATCTGGAAAGAATTTCTACCAATCAAAGGGCTAGTGAAGGAGGAAGCAGAAATCCAATCAGCTGAGGTGCTGAAATCCCATAAATTAAACTTCCGGTCCTGGAAATAGGCAGATTTGGGCCTCCCTGTCCTCCAGCCCTTCAGCCCTTTGGCTTGAAGAGTCATAAAATAAGATTTCTCTTAGATTCTTATCTTTGGGAAACCCAATGCCCCAAGCCCAGTCTTCCTTATCACGGTCAGCTTGTCACATCCAAGAGAAGTCCAAATCTAGGGATAGAGGGGGGCAGAAAGAAATGGTTCCACTCATTGAAGCATCCTGGGATTTTAGAGCACCTGGGTACCTGGGGGAGAACAGCTAAGTGGTTGATCTTAGCCTAGACCCTAGAAAGTGAATCAGCTGTGGAGGCTTCATTGTTTATTTTAATGGGGATAATGGGGGTTGAAGGGCTCAGTGTGAGGTGGGAAGGAAGGTGCCCCTACATGGAATCTTGAATGCATGTGGACACATGTTTAAAACTCCATAAACAAAATTAGCAATGTACATGTAAAAAAAAAAAAATTACCCATATAATTTGTGAATAGTTTCAGCATTTTACTTATATATTTTTTTAATTTTTTTAATTTGAGAGTTAGAGAGAGAGAGCCTGTGAGTGGGTGTAGAGGCAGAGGGAGAGAGAGAGAGTGAGAGAAAGAAAGAGAGAGAGAGAATCTCAAGCAGGCTCTATGCTCAGCACAGAGCCCCATGTGGGGCTCCATCCCACGACCCTGAGATCATGACCTGAGCCGAAATCAAGAGTCAGATGCTCCATTGACTGAGTCACCCTGGTGTCCCAATCGCAGCATTTTAAAAATCAGCATTTAGATCTAGTTACTTTTGATTGTCTCATGTAAACTTTTTTTTTATTTCTCACATTCTCTTCAAAGAACAATTATTTTGAAAATGAAATCGTTATTTAAAATATGGGAGGATTAAATTATGTTTAAGAGGCTTAAAAATACAATCTACATTTAATCTAGAGAAAACATTTGGTGTCTGTTTTCTCTAGAATAATCTTTTACAGCTGCAGGTTCTTCATGCTGTGCAACCAACTTTGTCTTTACTGAAATGTATTCTTCCTTTCATTCAACAATCCTACATAATAGCACTTAATATTGGAAAGAGCTATAGTTTAGGAGACACTCATGCATAATTTCTCATTTAATCATGAGAAATACGTAAAGTAGGAATTACTGTCACTGTTTTAGTGATGAAGGAGCCAAATCAAGAGAGATGAGTTGAAAGGTCCAAGGATATATAACTACCACTTGGTGGGACCCAACTATTCCAATCTTGATGTCAAGGACAATGTTCTTCTCAGCACCCCATAAGCTATTTGTGCAATTTGCACGGCTCCACAGTAACCTGCCTAAATTCCTCAGGGGATAATGGTACTCCAAGGAAATGCAGAGAAGAGAGCCTCACCGTCTAAGGAGGGTTTCTAACTTCTGGCTTCCTACTTGACAAATGGAAAGAACCATAGCTTACAAATACAAAGCCATCCTGGAACATAGTAGGAGGCCCTGAGGAGGCCTCCAAGGTGGATTCTCTGCTTCAATCATGTTTTGAAGCATTGCTCTATGCCCTTTAACCCATCCAGCAGGAGAAGCAATGCAAACCCTTCTACCAACTGGGAAATACTCTGAAGTGCCCTAGATACATATAAGATGTTACAAACGCGATGATTACTTCCACAGAAGTTCCCCTATCCTTGATCCTCTTTCCTCTGAAACAAATGAGTAAACCTAGTCTACCTAACCTTAGAGGGCAGGAGAATGCAGGGGAGGTGATACAGAATTTGGAATGAGACACACTTGATTTCTCTTCCTATGTAATAACTAATTTGGGGAAAGTCACTTGTCTCAATGTATATAATTTTCCAAGATATTCTGAGCATTTGTAGAATTACAGAATTATAGAAAAGTGATATTTAAAGCTTTAAAAAAATGATGCCTTAAGATATATGACTTAAAATACTAATGAAAACTAAGAGAGAGGTTGTTGTTTTTTTCTTTAAAAGCAATCCCTGCATTATCATTAATTATCACAATTTACAGCTAGCCTGAGAAAAATCTACTCATGCTACAGGATTTTTTTTTAAGATTAAATGTAAACAAGCAAAACCATAATGTACGGATACATATTGGGTACAAAATAAACATATATCCCTTTCAGATTCTGGCCTACTTTATTCCTCTTTGTGAAAATTATCACTTTGATTCATAACCTTATGCATTGATTCTCTTTTATAATATATCTGTGCCCTTCACACTTACCACCCCATCCTTCCCTACAGGGTTTCTTACTAACCCTTCTATGTGTTTATTCCACTGTGTGATGAGAAACCCGTGTTCAAATTAAGACACATTTGTGGCAGAAGCTTTTTGTTTGTTAAACAATGGAAGCACCTAATCATCATGTATATAAATCTGTCTTTGCTAACTTTTTTAACTTTTATCAAATTATAAACAGTAGGTAAAATTATACCAATAAAGCATGATACTTCCTTGAAGGAGCTTAGAATCTGATACAGGAATACAGATTATGTATGTATGTGTGTGTGTGTGTGTGTGTGTGTGTGCGCGCGCGTGCGCGTGCTCATGTCTTCATAAACAATACTTTGTAATTTTTATGAGAACATCTGTACAGAGTGGAATGGAGATATGCAGGTAATTGGTAAATTTTAATAGGTAGGGGCAGGAGGGATGAGAGAAGAGTGTACATGCATGCGGTCGTAGATATCTGAGCCAAGAATTAAAGCGTGAGCATGAAGGACGTTCCAATTAGCCAAATGGAACAAGCAATAGAATCATAAAGGACTCAGTTACTGGAAGTCACTTGAGTTCAGAGGAAAAACGGTGCAGTAGGAAGTAGATTTGAAGGCCCAGGCATGGGACAAGTGTTGGAGAGGGAACTGCAAGTACGTTTGGACTTCATTCCGTGCAATTTTGGTTTCAGGAGTAGAATGTAGTGATTCATCACGTACATACCACACCCAGTGCTCATCACAATAAGTGCCCTCCTGAGTACCCATCACACATCTAGCCCATCTCCCACCGACCTCCCTCCATCAACCTATAGTTTGCTCTCTATCATTAAGAATTTCTGGTAGTTTGTTTCCATCTCTGATCTCCACTCCCTGCCCATATGTTCATCTGTTTTGTTTCCTAAATGCCACATATGAATGAAATCATATGGTATTTGTCTTTCTCTGATAGACTTATTTCTCTTAGCTCCATCCATAAATTCTAGCTTCATCCATGTCATTGCAAATGACAAGATTCATTTCTTTTTGATAGCTGAGTAATATTATTGTATATATACACGACATCTACTTTATCCATTCACCAATCGGTGGACATTTGGGCTCTCTCCATACATTGGCTGTTGCTGTTAATTCTGCCGTAAGCATTGGGGTGCATGTACCCCTTTGAATCTGTATTTCTGTATTCTTTGGGTAAATACCTAGTAGTGTAATTGTTGGATTGTAGGGGAGTTCTATTTTTAGTTTCTTGAGGAAACTCCATACTGTTCTCCAGAGTGGCTGCACCAGTTTGCATTCCTACCAGCAGTGCAAGAGGGTTCCCCTTTCTCCACATCCTTACCAACACCTGTTGTTTCTTGTATTGTTAATTTTAGAATTCTTAGAATTGTAGAATTTATAGAAAATTCTACAGAATTCACTTCAAAAACTATTAGAACAAATAAACAAGTAAAGAAAGGTTGCAAGATACAAGATCAATATATAAAAATCAATTTTCTTTTACAGACTAGTCTAGTATTCTATTGCTGTTATAATACGTTTCTACAAATTTTGTGGCTTAGAAAAGTAAAAGTCTTATCTTTCAGGTCTATGGGTCAGAAGTCTGCCTTGTATCTCAATGGGCTAAATTCCTTGTGTCAGCAGAGCTGCGTTCCCTTCTGGAGGCTCCAGAGGAGAATTCATTTCCTTTTCTTTTTCAAACTTTATTCTGCATATGTTCTTTGACTCATGACCCCTTCCTTGAATCATTCCACCCTCTGCTTCCATCACCACATGTCTCGTTCTTCCTCTGAGAGCTTAAGAGAGACTGGGAGTGATTACTTATGACTGGGTTTTCTTTCTGGAGTGATGAAAATGTTCTCAAAGTGATTATGGTGATGGTTATGCAATTCTGTGAATGCACTAAAATCAGTCAGACTTTAGAGTTGACATGGATGAATAGTATGGTATGTGAATTGCATCTGTATACAGCTGTTGATAAAGATATAGAAAAAATAAGAACAACAATATGAAAAATATGTTCATGTAACAACATATAAATGGATGTCAATTTCTACACTATAGTGTTTTCACAAAACTGGGAATTATATTTACAGTGTTATGATTGATTTATAAGTATTTTAAGTTCATATTAAAAATTACAGGAAAAAACGTAAGAAGATGGGGGAATATTTGAAAATAATTGAGAAAAATTAGGAAGACGTCATAATCTTGCAAATTTTAGAGTATAACTTTTTTTTTCTTCAGTAAGCCAGGATAATTTTTTACAATAAAACTGAGATACGAGCAGCTTATGTAAATTGCATACAGACAATTTTTTGAAATATAGTGTAAGTCTGTTTACTTTGATTATTTTAAGCATAATTTCACATCTAAATGAATGATTATTTGAGTCATCCTATGTGTTCGTGTGCTTTAAACAAAATGTGCGGAAGATGGCAAAAAGAGCCACATTATCTAAAGCACTTATAAAAAAGGAAAAGTTCAGCCTCATGAGGTGATGAAATGTTTTAATTGCGGTTTTCAAATTTGGCACTTAAACCTGTAAAGGTCTAGGGAAGCACTCTAGCGACCAGCAAGAGCGTGAATGTTGTTCTGGTTTATAAATGAATTATGAGCAACCCGATGAATGAGTGTGCCTCCAAATGCCTGTGTATAAAGTTTGTCGTAGAGATAGTAAGGGAAATTAGGAGGTCAGTAAATGGAGAGCATAGCAAAACAAATATTTCTTTATGCAACAGATAGTCCCCTTGTGGAATTCATGGTCATGGTAAGATGGCTAAATAAATATCAAATCTCAGTAATTTTATGAGTCATAATAAAGGCTTATGTTAACTAGTACATTGATAAAATTGTTGGTGAGCAGATTGTAATAAGTAAGCTGTGCTAAGGTCTGGACAGAAACCAAGGTATTCAGGAGAAGAGATCTGGTCTTGAAAGATTTCTGAATGTGGAATTTGAGAGTAAGATGACCATTCAGCTATCCTGACCGACAAGATTATTCATTGTTCGTTTATCTGCATCCCACCCCCAAATGTTCCAGCTTAAAACTGTGGATTTCCTTTGTGCCATTCTTTGGTACATCGCCTGAAAACCACATGGAAAAAGACCTAGCCTATGAACGTTGCACGGCAGAACAAAGGGTTCTTTATTGATAGGAAAAGAAAAGTGTGAATAAATGCTATTCTGAGAAAGATATTTAAAGGAGGGAGTGGTAACACCCCTCAAGTACAACAACGTGGTAAAGACCAGTGTCCTCTACCTAATGTTTTTGTTGTTGTTGTCGTTGTTGTTTATTTATTTACTTTGAGAGAGAGAGACTGAGCTGGGGAGGGGCATAGAGCAAGGGAGAGAGAGAATCCCAAGCAGGATCCACGGTCAAGGAGGAGCTGGACTCGGGCCTCCAACTCATGACCTCAATCAAAATCAGCAGTCAGATGCTCAACTGACTGAGCCACTCAGGCGCCCCTTGATGTTTTACTTAAAACTTGACTTGGAAAGTCTGGCTTAGCCAAGTAGAAGACAATAACTTCTTAACTTACTTTATATGAGTGCTCATCAAAATATTTATAAAAATGGTAGGAATAATTATTTTCTTTACAGTAAAGACAATCTTTAATAATAATACCAGAATCTGACGTGTAAATGTTTGAAGCTGGAGTACGCACACATTTTAGCGCTGATGGCAATGGAATACTAAATTAGTAGGCTGCCAGTGCTATCTTTTTCCCTCTGAAACAGAACACTGATTCCCCAAATCATAAGAGCTAACACACATTTAATACTTACTGTGTGTCAGGCACTGTTATATGTATTAAGCAGAGGTAACACATTTGATTCTACGAGATCGGTAACACTGTGTCCCTTTCACAAATGAGGTAACAGGGACAAAGAAGAAAAGGAACCCAAGGCTTTGCACCTGATAATTCAAAGAGCTTAAATTCAAACCCTAGAAGCCACTGTCTGTATTTTCAGTCACTCTGCTGTACTGCCTTTCTGCCCACTGCTCCGTTTTCTCCACATTCTCTCAGAAAATGAGCTACCCTGCATCCAACGCGACCAGAAGATGGGGTAGGGTGGCCTGTTTCAGCTACGAAAGGTTTTCTTTGAAACTTAACTATTGTTTTTCATCTATTTATTGATGTTTCTCTCTATTCCACAGGTTTCAGATGCTTCTGTCTGTTCCCTCTGTCATCTTCTCTGGGCCTTTTTTTTAATTAATGAACCTTGATTCACCTGTTTTGCTTTGTTTTGTTTTGTTTTGTTTTGTTTTTGTCACCAGGCTGATTTGATCCTCTATGTTACCCACTGCTTGCAATTTGAATGCTAGCTTTGTTTTCTCAATTGTGTTTAGTTTACCATTGTGTTCCCTTAGTCCACACCTTACTTTGCTTTCTGGCATGCCCCTCACTTGGCTTGGCACACATATGATATCCAGCTTCTGTTTCTAATGCCGCCAAGCGGCCCCTGCCATCTGGGCGTCTGGTATGTCCCCTTCAGCTGGGTGCCCGTCTCTGCTTCTTCCAGGCAGGTCTCAGTGTCTCCTGTGCTGCTCGTTGTGTCGTGCTTGGATCTCACAGTTCATCGATCATCTGTTGAAATGAGAACGAAGTGACCCAGGGTACAAAGACAAGTTGTGAGGAGTCATCTGATGTTTTTCCCTGCCCATCTAGATGTAGAAAGAATGCTACCTTCACATGAAAAATATCTCCGTTTTAGGGAGCTGTTATTCTCAGCCCAGTCTCAGGCTTCCGTAAACACCTTGGAGCAAGCAGCATGGTCTTGAGACACTTCGTGGCTTCCTCAGCAACGAACTGGATAAGCTGAGAACATTCCTTCACGTATTCCCATGGGGCCAGGCCTCCAGATCTCCAGGTGATGGGCAGTTGACACTTCCCAGCTGTATGTCCACAGCGGTCGTGGCTCCCGTTCAGTCCAGTCCACTACCCCCCTCAGGACTCTTGACTTGAGTATTCTTTCTTGCTGTGCCAGCCAACATACTGGGGAGTTCATCCCCAGGTTAATGTACCCAACCAATGACCACTGGGAGTCGATAGAAAAACAACTCCAGCCCTCTATTGCCGCAAGTGTGATACCACCGAGGCATGCTTCATGCTGTCGCCTGAGGTCCCCAGCAAGGCAGGGCCTCGGTTGCACACACAAGAATGTGCTCATCTACGCCCACTGTCTTTGGTTTCTTTCCCTTCCCCTCTTCCAATTCCCCAGTCTCCCATTTGTACTTTCTGACATCACTTCTCGTATTAGTTAACTACTGTTATGTAACAAAAAATCCTCCAAAGTAATGGATTTAAACAATTTATTATATCTCTATATTTGCTGGGCTCAGCTGGGTAGTGGCACCAGTTGGGCTCACTAATACAACTGTCTTCAGCTGGAATACCCAACTGTCTTCAGTCCCAAGTCTGCCTCAGCTGAGGTGATCAGAACCGCCGGGGCTCATGATCTGTCATAACAGAGTAGTCTAACCTCAGCTTCATTACTTGGCAGCTGGACATCCACAGGATGAAAACAGAAGCTGCCTCTCAGAGGGTGGGCTTAGAAGTTTCAGGATGCCACTGCTACCACTTTCCATTGGTCAAAGCAGGCAACAGAGCCAACCCCAAATCAAAGAGAACAAGAACAGGCTTCATCATTTGGTGATAGGTGTGGCACGTTTGCAGGGGGTGTGCCAGGGATTGAGGACAGCCATGTTGCTTTTACTTGATCATTGTCCCATACTTTCCAAGGAAACTACTTGGGTCTAAATCCTTGTCTAGAAGGTCTATTTCTGCGAGCATCCAACTTATTAAGGTAATGCTCCGATTCTGGTGGAACCAAAGCTCGGAATGCTCAACACCTGAAACCTACATGCTTATTTCATCTGTGTATGTTTCCTCCCATGCTTGCCCTATGTAGAGTGCAGTCCTAGACCTACATACCTGAGGTCTATCTGCTGCAGCACACCATCAAAATGCCTCTAGCCCTGTCCTGGACTGCATATGCCCTTCCATGGGTACCTCTCTACAGGAAGCTGGATCCCTGCATCGGTTCTTCTATCTGGGGATTCTAGGCAGTACGAAATGATGCCATCAGTGTTTGCCTGAGCCAGTTGTTGGACAGAATGGTGCCAAATGTACTGTTGATAACACTGCCCTGGTGAGTTTACCCAGGAGTATGAGAAAACACCCCTGGGGACTATGGAAGGTCACAGTCAATGGTCACTATATCTAAGAATGATGACCGACCACCTGACACTCAGGACCCACCGTGGAGACCCCACATCCTTGAGTAAATAGCCCTCAGAAATCCTGTTTTGTTGTGAAGGGGCAATCCAGAGTGATAACATTGAAGATTACCTATGTGAGCATGGAGGTTTAAGCATTCCAACCATCTGGAAAAAGGAGCCAGAAAAAGCAGAGAAAAAGCAAGAGCTCAAATTCTCCAATAGAGGAGCGTCTGGGTAGCTCAGTCAGTTAAGTGCCCGACTCTTGATTTTGGCTCAGGTCATGATCTTATGGTTTGTGAGATAGAGCCTCTCATTAGGCTTTGCAATGATAGTGGGATTCTCTGGGAATTCTTGGGATTCTCTGTCTCCCTCTCTCTACTCCTATCCCGTGCATCCTCTCTCTCTCTCTCTCTTTCTCTCTCTCTCTCTCTCTCTCTCTCTCCTCTTTCTCTCTCTTTCAAAATAAAGAAATAAACTTAAAATAAAATCTCTCGTAGAGTAGTAAACCTCTGTTTTCCTCCTCAGAGTTTGCCCAGGGTGACCAGAGCTCACCTGCCTGCCTGCCCAGGGCAGTAAACTGGACACAAAGCCTGGTGGGAAAAGAGGGGAGCCCAGAGCCCAGTGACCAGGGTTGGGAAATGCATACTCAAGCTCTGACTGCTGCTAACCCAGAGGTCAGTCTGGGATGCAAAGGGGAGGCCAATAACCCAGATACTCTGAGGGAACACTGGGGCCTGGCAAGCTTTTGCAGATGAGAATCACCAGCTGCGCTCCCTATGGGTCAAGTTCTCAGAAACTGGATAATAAGCTATGGGAGGTATAAGGAAGGGAAAGGGAAGACCAGCCAAAAGATCACTGAGGAGACCCATCAGAGATTAGTCAGCTCCTCCTTTCTTCTAGCAAACTGGAATCCTCCCCATACCCCAAATGTGTGTGCACCTTTGCTGTGCTGTGACTGAAAAGAAACTCTCAGGTCAGACCTACCCCTCATTCCTAGAGATTTCGAACGGTCTGATTTCAGTTGGTGTTCAGCAGACCCTATGACTGGATGCTTTGCCTTAGTAGAGCTCTTATGTCCCTTGGGATTGAGGTTAAGCATGGGGGAAAGGGTCCCTGGGACAGGGCTGATAATGTCCTCTAATCTTGCATCGAGTGCCTTCTTTTCAGCCTTATATGGATTCTCCGGAGTTTTGGCATGGGTGCAAGTGCACCAGCCACATGCCTTGACCTCTGCTCCTATCCAACCCCACATGATAGAGCACTGACTGGGGTTACTGTGGAGAGGGATGTGGGGACCATGGCTCAGACACCTCAGCATGGACCACAGAATCTTGAGGGCAAGAGAAAAAAAAAGGACTAATGTGCCTTTCCGGCTGGACTGAACTCACTGTAGCCCTGCCTTTAGCCATCACTGGGGCCACCTTCCCACCAGATGGAGCCAGGCATGTGACTGTTGCCAGCAGCAGTTGCCTGGGTCTAGCCTGCTAACCACCCCATGTGGGTGATTGCATTCCCAGATGCAAACCCAGTTACAGCCTGCTTGGTTAATCCAGGAAACAGATGTGGGATGAGTCCAATCACCTAGTCTGTTCTTACTTTAGATAAGAGAACATCAATACATGTGTGGCTATGATGATAGGATTATGTTTGAGGACCTTTTGGGGTCAAGGGAGTGACTTTGAGAAGTGCTATTTGGTGAGTTACCAGAAGAGAGAAATGAGTGGGACATACCCCTTTCTAGAACTTCATATGCCTCTAGGAGCCACCCAAAGTCCACAGTTTTCTCTCTGAGTCCAAAGTGTCTCATATCTCTCTGCAAGCCACTATCAGGCTCACTCCTCCAAAAAGAAGAAGAAACTGGGGCCACATGTCCCTCTGATGCAGTACAGACCCACATTATATCCAGATGTGCTCTGAGCCAGCATCTTTCCATGGAACCCAGAAAGAACAGGGGCCATGTACATATAGATGTTCAACCCTCTGTCTTTTGTTTCAGGCTATCACATGTGTTCGTCCCAATTCTGTCGCTGTCACAGAATGTAGCACTGCTCCACTTCAAGATAAAATCTCCTGTTCACCACCTAGTTCACTGATAAGCATTAAAGCCCATATACCAAAAATAGGAGGGACTCTATTTTTTTTTTTTTTTAATACAGGACACGGAAATCTACATCTAATACATACACACTCTACACCCCTCAATGTGTAGACTACACATGTCAAGATGGAGTAAATGACCACCAGTTTCTCCTGGTGAACCCGTTGTTGGAAGTGGAATTACTCTTATATTGCTGCATGGCTACCAGTTCTTTAGCTTAGAAATTAGGCTGTTAAGCTATGACTAGAAGGCAAGGTAGCACTTTATTTTCCTCCTCTCTTCTGCTTCATTCCTACAGGGCTGCTACTGTATGTAAGCATAGGCCAGTGATTATTATTGTTTTTAAAATCTACTTTCATTTTGGGCACCTGGGTGGCTCAGTCATTTAAGCAACTGACTTGATTTCAGCTCAGGTCATGATCTCACAGGATCAAGCCCCTCATGGGGCTCTGGGCTGACAGTGCAGAGCCTGCTTGGGATTCTCTCTCCCCTTCTCTCTCCCTCTCTCTCTGCCCCTCCCTCGCTCATGCTCTCTGGCTCTCTCTCTCTCAAAATAAATAAATAAACATTTTTACAAGATCTACTTTCATTTTGTCTGTAATGCAGTTAGAAAAAAAATATTCTGAGGCATCTGGGTGGCTCAGTCGGTTAAGGGTCCAACTTCAGCTCAGGTCATGATCTCCCTGTTGGTGGGCTCAAGCCCTGCCTCAGGCTCTGTGCTGACAACTCAGAGCCTGGAGCCTGCTTCGGATTCTGTGTCTCCCTTTCTCTCTGCCCCTCCCCCACTCACACTCTGTCTCTCTCTCTCTCAAAAATAAATAAACATTAAAGACATTAAAAAAAAAAAAACTTCTTTCAAACTGGAAGATTCTAGAATATATCCTCATTTTCCACAGTAGTTTTGATTGTGCTCTCCTCCTCCTACAGGGTGGGGTGGTCTCCACTGGCAGTGGAATTGGGGCACTGGGGGCAGATGATGGCATGGGATTCTTTAGAGAAAATGTAGTTTTCTTACTGAGCTTTTTTCTTTTTCTAAGTTTTTAACATTTTTTTATTTTTGAGAGACAGAGTGTGAGTGGGGGAGGGACAGACAGCTAGGGAGACACAAAATCCAAAGCAGGCTCCAGGCTCTGAGCTGTCAGCACAGAGGGGCCTCAACCCACAAACCAGGCGATCATGACCTGAGCTGAAGCAGGATGCTTAACCAACTGAGCCACCCAGGCGCTCCTGAGCCTTTTCTGATATTAGTGAAAATAATGGTATAATGTTTTCCCCAATGAGGTTCATGAACCACGTGAATTCTGCTGAATTTTGCCCCTGGCCTCTCAGGGTAAGAGACCCCATTTCTCCAACAGAGCTGGGAATCTGAGCAGGATCGTGGGGGTGTCCTCTGAGGTGACTGGCCCAGAGAAGTTGGTTCTCCTGGGAAGTGTGAGGGAGGACTATAACCTGGGTAACAGTAGGCTCTGATGAGATTCCAGCGAGAAAGTTAAAAAAACAGAGAGAAAAGTTTGCCGCACACTTGTTGCTCTGGGGTGTAAATGATCATGGGCCCTGGGTTGTGTGAGTGTGAAACCCCCTCTGCTTCTTCTCTGCTCTCTGCTCCTCATTGCTTTCTCTCTCTCTCCCTTTCTCTTTTTTACTTTGTGGCTCTTGCCTTGTCCGACACTTTATTTTTAACGTTCTCCTGAGACACGTTTGAAAAGTTCCCCTCTTTATGTAATAATTTTTTTTAATTTCCCTTTTTATAATTTCAGTGTAGGAATGTCTTTTATTGATCATTACAGCCTTTCTCTTTCCTCTTGGGTAAATCTGGCCAAGGAGAGAATCCTGGAAGGAGATTTATTTTGCCATTTGTAATATGGAAAGAACCGAAAAACAAGATGTGGTGTCCAAAGATTTGGAATAATAGTATACATAACCTGAAGTATACATATCCTGGCTACTGCAGGATAAAACTAGAAGTGCTTTGAAAGATATGTGTCAGAACCACTTTAAATTGCAATCGGAGACAATATAAACGACTGCATCTCTATATTCTTCAGAGAATTTGGTTCACTATTGCTGTCTTTTCACAGACATCAACATGCCATTTTGCAGTAAGAGGCATTCCCCCATCTTTTCATGCACTTTCAAATCATAATTTTATTTTATTTAAAAAAAATTTTTAAAGTTTATTCATTATTGAGAGACAGAGAGACACAGAGCATGAGCAGGAGAGGGGCTGAGAGATGGAGAGACACAGAACCCAAAGCAGGCTTCAGGCTCTGAGCTGTCAGCACAGAGCCCGACGCTGGGCTCGAACTCACAGACCGCGAGATCATGACCTGGGCCGAAGTCGGACGCTCAACCGACTGAGCCACCCAGTCGCCCCTCAAGTCACAATTTTATTAAAAAACAAGTTGGGGCGCCTGGGTGGCTCAGTCGGTTGAGTGTCTGACTTTGGCCCAGGTCATGATCTCACCATCCGTGAGTTCGAGCCCCTCGTGGGGTTCTGGGCTGATGGCTCAGAGCCTGGAGCCTGCTTCGGATTCTGTGTCTCCCTCTCTCTCTGACCCTCCCCGCTTCATGCTCTGTCTCGCTCTGTCTCAAAAATAAATAAACGTTAAAAAAAATTAAAAAAAACAACAACAACAGGTATATGTGTTTACCAAGTTGTAATATTAGTAATGTTTTTTTAAAAGTGGTATGGGTTTGGAGGGGGGATGGGTGAAAGTGGTGATGGGGATTAAGGAGTGCACTTGTGATGAGCACCAGGTGTTGTATGGAACTGTTAAATCACTGCATTGTGCACTTGAAGCTAATATTACACTGTCTGTTAACTAACTGGAATTTAAATAAAACCTTAAAAAAAATACAGTGGTATGGTTTCCTGATAACACTAGGTTTTTAACGTAAGGCATCAATGGCATTGCTGAGTTAGAATCAAGATATACCTTGTTATATTGACTAAAAGAGTAACACCAAGCCCATTATTCATCTATGCAAATTTTCAAATGACCAAATCCTGTTTTTATTATTACATGTTTTAAAATCCAACTGCCTTTTACCTATAAATGTCATATGTGGATCTGTTGGAAAAATTCAAAGTATCAAACATTTTCTTATGGCTCAAAGAAGAATATTTAGCTGAGAACTGCATGTTATAAATGTTTAGTCTTTAGATAAGCACTCACTGAAATGCTTTGGTCTAAAAATATAATAGATATCGATGCTAAAGAGCATTCAACATTGCCACCGCCACACACAAAATAATATCACTAAGGAATTTTCCAAACAGATAATTTTAATTTGGTCTCATCTTTAAGAAAATGTAATGAGAAAAATTACAGACATATGTTCTTAGGAAAAAACATCTTCAAAATGTCCTTGACTCTGAGACTACTACTTCTAGGAAGATGGGGTAGACATATTTTTTCTTATTCTTTTCTGCTAGGTATCCATAAACACTGCAGACTTACATAAAATAAAACTTAAGAGTACAGTAAAACCTTGGATTGTGAGTAACTTGTTCTGTAAGTGTTCCACAAGATGAGCAAACTCTTCTCATAAATTTTAACTTGATAAACGGGCGTTATCTTGCAATAGGAGTAGTACATGATGCTGAATGTCACATGATCACAACTGAGCCAATGGTTCTTGAAATTCGCTTCGATATACGAGGGCTTTGGATTACAATCATGTTTCCAAATGTATTATGCTCACAAACCAAGGTTATACTATATTCTGAAGGGTAGAGAATGACCAGAAAACCTCAGAATCCAAGAAATGAAATGAGGGGAAGTCCTTACTTGTTCTGTTCGCCTATAGGTGGTGGATAAGGTAGCAAATTGTACAGACTAAAAAACATCCCCCAAACCTGCTCTTTCTAGCCAAAGAACAGGGAAAGGCAAAACCTTCAGACAATAACAGCTCTACTCCAACCAAACACTCAGACAAAACTGAGCCCCCCCCCCCCACCTTACCCAGACACCAAAGATTCTGTGGGGAGTATAGAGTGCCAGGTGGTAACCCCTCCATGCTAGTGCCAGAGGGGACCTAGTGAAGTCAAGAGTGGAATTCTAGTAAGGCAAGAAAAAGGCCATATGGTTTGGAAAGGAAGAAATAAAACTGACCCTCTTTGCCAATGACATGATTGTCTACATAGAAAATATGAAGGGATCTATAAAATTACTCCCAGAACTAATAATTGAGTTCAGTAAGGTCACAGGATACAAGATCAAAAGCATTTCTATACAGTAGCAGAGAACATATGAGTTCTGAGATTAAAAACATAAAACTGTTTACAATGCTGTCAAACATGTAATAGGTGTAAATCTAAAAAATCCTTTTACCTTCATTGTATGTGGGAAACTACACAATACTGCAAAATTATTTTTTTTACAAATCTAAGTAAATGAACAGACCTTCCATAGTCATATATTGAAAGACTTATATAGTAAAGATGTCAATTCACCAAAAATTGATGTATAGATTTAACACACTTTCTATCCAAATATCAGAGGCAATTTTTGTTAAGGGGAGGCAAGGTTATTATGAAATTTATATGGAAAAACAAAGGAACTGAAGTAGCTAGAACAATTTTGAGAAAAGTAAAGTGGGCAGAACCAGTCTACTCAAGTTGAATATGTGTTATATAGCTACAGTAATCAAGGTGGTGTGGTACTGGTGGAGGGAAAGATACTTAGATCAATGACATAGAGTCGAGACCAAGGAATAGACTCAAGAAAATAAACTGAATCTAGTTTGACAAAGGTTCAAAAGCAATTCATGGACACACAAATAGTTTTATTAACAAGTGTGGTGCTGGGGTATCCGGACATTCATAGGCAAAAAAAAAAAAAAAAAAAAAAAAAAAGAAGAAGAAGCTCAATCTAAATCAATACAAAATTATACAAAAACTATTACTGTACAAACTTATAAAAAATTAACTCAAAATGGATCACAGATTTAAGTACAAAATGGAAAACTACGACACTTTTAGGGGAAAAATTATAGGACAAAGTGTTAAGAACAAAAAGGTCTAGGGGCACTTGGGTGGCTCAGTTGGTTAAGCATCTGACTTTGGCTCAGGTGATCATCTCATGATTCATGGGTTCGAGCCCCATGTTGGACTCTGTGCTGACAGCTCAGTGCCTGGAGCCTGCTTCAGATTCTGTGTCTCCCTCTCTCTCTGCTCCTCCCCTGCTCATGCTCTGTGTGTGTGTGTGTGTGTGTGTGTGTGTGTGTCTCAAAGATAAATAAACATAAAAAAAATTTAAAAACAAAACAAGGTCTATACTAAGCAAGAATACTTACATTTAACACCAAGCATGATCCATAAAAGAAAAATTTAAAAGTTGGATTTCATTAAAATTAAAAACTTTTGCTCTGTCAGAGACTTTGTTTAGAGTATGAAAAGACAAATTAACAAAATGGGTAAGTTATTTGCAAATTATATGTCTAAGAGAGGGCTAGTATTTAGAACATAAAAAGAACTCTCTAAACTCAACAGTAAAAACAAACAAACAAATATCCAATTTGAAAACGGGCAAAATACATGAACAGGCATGTCGATGGTAAGGATGTACAGATGGCAAATAAGCAAAGGAAAGGATGTTCAACATCATTAGCCATTTGGGAAATATAAATTAAAAACACAGTGAGATATTTCTATATACCTCTCAGCATGGCTAAAATAAAAAATAGTGACAACAGTGAATGCTGACGAGCATTAACAGAAACTGGTTTTTCATGCATTCCATTAGGAATGTGAAATGGTACAGCTATTCTGGAAAACAGCTTGGCAGTTTCTAAAAAACTAAACATGCATATACCGTAGAACCTAACCTCAGAGAAATGAAAATTTTTATTGACACAAAAACTTGTACACTAATGTTTCTACCAGTTTAGTTTATCATAGTAAAAACAAAACAAAACAAAACTGGAAGCGATCTAAGTGTCCTTCAAAGCAACTCATGGTGATCCATGTTATAAATAATACTCACCAGCAAAAAGGAACAAACTGCTGGTACACACAGCAACCTGAATGAATCTGCAGAAAATTATTCTGAATGAAAACAGTCAATCCCAGGGGTGCCTGGATGACTCAGTTGGGTAAATTTCCGACTTCAGCTCAGGTCATAACCTTGTGGTTCATGAGTTTAAGCCCTGCGTCAGGCTCTGTGCTGACAGCTCAGAGCTTGGACCCTGTTTCGGATTCTGTGTCTCCTTCTCTCTGCCCCTCCCCTGCTCGCGCTCTGTCTCTCTGTCTCTCTCTGAAAAATAAATATTAAAGACAGTTTAAAAAATAGTCCAAAAGGCTACATTCCAATTACATAATATTCTTAAAATGTCATGCTATTGAAAGACAGAAGAAACTAATGGTTTCCAGGTATGAAGGAAGGATGTTGCTATAAGGGCAACATGAAAGAGATATCTGTGGAGATATCTGGATGTCTGGATGCTTACTGTATTCAAGTCAGTATCCTAACTGGGATATTGTACTCCAGTTTTGGAAGATGTTGCCACTGGGGGAAACTAGGAAACAGGGCCCATAAGATCTCTCGTATCGTTCCCAATATGTGCATGTCAGTCTATAATTGTCCCCCCAAAAGTAATTTAAAAAACCTCTCCCTTTCCCATACATTTCTGTACGAGGCTAAATTTTCCTCGTATGTTTCAACCAAAACACCATATGGCAGATGATTGAATGCAGAAACTCATATGAAAATACAGCTCACTTCTCTTCAGCCAGGTAGTTCAAGAAATTGCAAAAATGTAAAGCAATGCCCCTGGACTCAGTATATATACTTTGTTTGTTTTTGAAACATGCTTGTTTTTCTTCAAAAATATGTTTTTTTATGGTGACGCATAACTGGATAATAGTTATATTTGTCAACCTTATAAATATTTTGAAAATCTCTGTCCATTTCTAATAGTGATAGATAGGTACTAAATAATGAGGGGCGCCTGGGTGGCTCAGTCGGTTAAGCGTCCAACTCCTGGTTTAGGCTCAGATCATGATCTCACGGTTGGTGGGTTCGAACCGTGCATTGGGCTCCCAGCTGGCAGTGTGGAGCCTGCTTGGGGTTCTCTCTCTCCCTCTCTCTGCCCCTCCCCCCCAAAAATAAATAAATAAACTTTTAAAAAAAGGTAGTGAATAATAATAGGTGAAACCCACATGAACATACACTCTTTAGAGTCTTTAATGGTTTTTAATGGGTAGAAGAGGTCAGAAAGCCATACATTTGAGCACCTCTAAGAGAGACATTGGGCAATGTTCACCCAACACACTGAATCTACAGTTTATTTTGTCTATACAGCTATATTAACATATATGAAAATACGTTCTCTCCAAAATGTAATGCAATGAAATGAATATCGGACAAAGGGCTAGTATCCCAAATCTATAAAGAGCTCACCAAACTCCACACCCGAAAAACAAATAATCCAGTGAAGAAATGGGCAGAAAACATGAAGAGACACTTCTCTAAAGAAGACATCCAGATGGCCAACAGGCACATGAAAGGATGCTCAACATCACTCCTCATCAGGGAAATACAAATCAAAACCACACTCAGATATCACCTCACGCCAGTCAGAGTGGCCAAAATGAACAAATCAGGAGACTATAGATGCTGGCGAGGATGTGGAGAAACGGGAACCCTCTTGCACTGTTGGTGGGAATAGTATTGCTAGGAATTTACCCAAGGAATACAGGAGTACTGATGCATAGGGGCACTTGTATCCCAATGTTTATAGCAGCACTCTCAACAATAGACAAATTATGGAAAGAGCCTAAATGTCCATCAACTGATGAATGGATAAATAAATTGTGGTTTATATACGCAATGGAATACTACGTGGCAATGAGAAAGAATGAAATATGGCCCTTTGTAGCAACATGGATGGAACTGGAGAGTGTGATGCTAAGTGAAATAAGCCATACAGAGAAAGACAGATACCATATGGTTTCACTCTTATGTGGATCCTGAGAAACTTAACAGAAACCCATGGGGGAGGGGAAGGAAAAAAAAAAAAAAAGAGGTTAGAGTGGGAGAGAGCCAAAGCATAAGAGACTCTTAAAGACTGAGAACAAACTGAGGGTTGATGGGGGGTGGGAGGGAGGGGAGGGTGGGTGATGGGTATTGAGGAGGGCACCTTTTGGGATGAGCACTGGGTGTTGTATGGAAACCAATTTGACAATAAACTTCATATATTGAAAAAAACCAAAAACCAAAAAACAAAAACAAAATGTAATGTAATGAGAAAGAATGATCAGAAGCTTAGCCATTGATGCAGTGTTTCATTTCAACACAGGTACCTAAAGGTTTCTAAGTAGAAACCATAAAGTGCCTTTTTTCAGAATGTCATTTTAATCTTTGTGTCATTTCCTGATTAGGTATTGAACACTCTGTGAGCACTTCTTTACTTCATCCAAGCATTTAAGAGTCGGTGGCCGTCAATTGTTGCAGAGAGCCCTGTCGGCAGCATAGAAAATACCATTTCTCAGTGACAGATCTCTCTGATGGGGCCTTAAATATTGAAATTTTATTTATTTATTATGCAGGAAGATGGCATTTTGCTCCCGAAGCCAATTGACAGGGAGGTTGTAATTATTCTACTCTCCTGGCACAAGTTTTTCTCCTTGTACCTTCCTCGGAGTCTTAAAAAATATGCTCCTCTGAGATTTTTCTATTCAGACCTTCACCCCCACCCCCCCCCCCCCCGTCCTGTTGACACAGATAATTTACAACAACCAAGAAATGCACGTGCCGGCATTTGTAAACAGGTGTTTAAAGCAAAAAAAAAAAAAAAAAAAAAGATTAATTTTGTGGTAGATTACCATGAGAAGCAGTGCAGTGCTCAGCTAAAGTTGCAGATGTATGACACATAGGCCATGTGTCCAGCGATCTGTGTACCCAGAACTCCTTGTGTCGACGTATCCCTCTGGATTTAAGGAGCATTGGGTTCCCGTGTAATGATTGCTGTGCTGCTCCCCTCCCCCCCATCCACTCCCCCCTCCCCTCCAGGACTAAACACCTTTTGCTCTAGTGACCTGGCATATGGCCATCTGGGAGCTTGGGGCTTCCAAGATGAAGATAACTGCCATAGCGCACCCTTCCCAGGGGCACACTCTCTTCTCAGGGGCAGCTGGTCTCCAAAAATGCACCAGTGGTAGGTGGATAAAGGTCTGGGCCCCTCATCCAGCCAAGATGCTGTAAGGCTCCAGAGCTCCCTGTGGGATGGCTGAGCCCATTGTTGTGATGTCAGAGCTCAACATCCCCCTTTGTGGATCTTCTTTCTTCCTGCATTGATGCAGGCATATGTCCCTCACAGAGCCAGCTTACCAAGCCACTGGGCCCACAGCACTGGTCCAGCCCACAGAGGCTATTCTTTCAAGCGTAAATTCCAACTTCCTCCAACTCATGTTCTGCAAATAAATGTCACTTCTACTACAGAGAAAGCAGGGATCGTTAGATAAGAGTTCTCGCAACTTCCCTCTCCTTGGGCATATTTAACCACTGTTATTTTTACTTAAATTAGTTACCTTACTTCCACTGTGAGAGGAGAATTTGTCCTCCTTGCCAATGCATGATTTCTGTCTCTACTGTACAGCATGATAGATTCTGGGAGGAACGCACCCACGATAACCACAAATGATTTAAGAAATATTTATACTTTTATTATAAGAACAACATGTACTAGTAAGCTTCATCCCTTTTCCTTTGTCTTTCCTCCATCACCTTTCCTTAAACTGGTCTCCCTGGAGCAGGGCCCGGGGTATTCAGAGCCAAGCTTTGTAAATGGCTTTTCATTCTCCTTCATCCATCATGGGGAATGATTCAGGGTAGGACCTTAACACATGTTAAAACTGGTGGTAAAAGTTGGATAAGGAACAATATAGTTACTTAGCTTCACAGTGTTCACCCCCAAATATGTGTTAATAAAAACATACTTATTAATTTTACAGTGGAAAATCTAGCAGACATCACCTTAACCAAAGTGGTCAAGACTAATGTGACCACAAATGGGAGAAAATGTACCTCCTGATAGGATGCCCTGAGCATAACACACATCACTTCTGCGGTCTTCCTTCTAGAACTGCACAGCCTGGACCTAGTAATGAGGCACCATCAGATAAAGCTGAATTGAAGCATATTCTACATAGAACTGGCCTATATTGTTCAAACATATCCAGGTTAATAAAGACAAAGAAAGGAAGAATTACAGATTAAAGAACACAAGAGAGCCACGAATGGGGCCAGATAATCAGAACTGCACTGCAGGGCATATGGGTAGCTCAGTCGGTTAAGTGTCTGACTCTTGATTTTGGCTCAGGTCATGATCCCACAGTTCGTGAGTTTGAGCCCCGAATCGGGCTCTGTGCTAATACTGCAGAGCCTGCTTCGGATTCTTTCTCTCCCTTTCCCTTCCCCTTCCTTCCTCTCTCTCTCAGTCTCTCTAAAAATACATAAAATTAAAAAAAAGAAGAACCTCATTGCAACGTAGCCATGTTTTCCTAATTTTACTTTAATATTAATATGGATAGTAAGTCCCCAATTACCTATTTTTTGTCCTTTTTAACTGTTCTCCATTGTACAACCACTTTGCTTCTATTAATGTGCTTAATACCATTCTCAGCTTTATTAATTATAACATCTGAGGCTTATCACTTTTACCTTTCAACTGTGATCTTTCTCCTCAAGTGGTGTGGTGTGGTGAGGTGTGGTGTCTCTTTTTGTAACTTTTCAAGAAGTTGTTGCTGTTGGGGTTTTTTACTTGTTTGCTTTACTTTTTTTCCCCCTTAGGAAGGTTCTTTGTCTCGTATGTTTTTTTTTTTTTTTAATGCTTTTTAATGTTTATTTATCCGAGAGACAAAGAGAGAAAGACAGAGAGAGAGAGTGGGGCAGGGGCAGAGAGAGAGAGAGAGAGGGAAACACGGAATCCAAATCAGGCTCCAGGCTCTGAGCGGTCAGTGCAAAGGCTGATGCCGGGCTTGAACTCATGAACCATGAGATCATGACCTGAACCAAAGTCAGAGGCTTAACCAACTGGGTCACCCAGGAGCCCCATGTATGTTCTGAGTTTACCATATCTTTGACTTCCCATGCCTCTTTTCCTCAAGTGATATTTATTTGGTTTTATCATTATAGAATCACAACAATTCTTAAATCTCTGTGCATGGATTTTAGTGTGATTTGTGTTAGGCATATTATCTTCCTGAATTTAGTTTTATTCATTCATATATTAATTTGACAAATATTTATATTTATTGGCGTCTACTATTGCCAAGCACTATGTTGTTCTGGCAATATGGTGGTGAACAAAACAGACACTATATTTTCTGATTATGTGCTTTTTAAGATTTTTCTCTTTACTCTTGAACTTGCAAATTTCCACTGATTTTTTGTATATGATTACTATACTTTTATTAATATTTCCTGTTCCTTTTCAGTCTGTGAATTTATAGTTTCCTCCTACTCTGTAAAGGTTTTACTATTTTCATTACTATCTCAATCCTTTAAATTTATACTTATATTTTACAGATTAAGCTTTCTTTATTAATGTCTATGTTCTCATTGTTTTTTTTTTTCTTCTGCCATCTTTGATTTTTAATTTTTTCTCTGATACATGGTTTTTGTTTTAATTTTTTTAATATTTATTTATTTTTGAGAAAGAGAGGGAATGACAGAGGGTGAGCAGGGGAGGGGCAGAGAGAGAGGGAGACACAGAATCTGAAGCAGACTCCAGGCTCTGGGTGGTCAGCACAGAGCCTGAAGCGGGGCTCGAACTCACGAACTGCAAGATCATGACCTGAGCCAAAGTCAGAGTATTAACCAACTGAGCCATGAAGGCACCCCCCTGATACATGTTTCTTTACTATTCAGCCTCGTGTCCAATCACCCTACAGTGTTTTATACATGACCATCATGTAATTTCCCTATTTTTAGATTGTTTCTTTTTCATGATAGTTTATTTTTCTCCATTGTGACATCATGTTTTGAAAATTTCTTATTTTTCTTGAATAAATTGTTGTATGTAAGAACCTGGTCTGATTTTGTAAAGTGATACAGTATTCTAAACTGTAATCTCCTTCTTTATGTATGACCATTTTCTCTTCCATCTTACCTTCACACAAAATCACTTATCTTCATCCCACATTTGATATTTACATGGTCTTTCCACACCATATCAATGGTGTGAATCTACAGTAATGAGATACGAAGATATGAAGACTATTTTCTACTTACTCTTCTTCATTACTGCCTCATAGATCCAACAATCTATGTGCTTGTGGAAGAAATTCCATACACAATCAAGGAGTTCCCCGGAAGAGTATATGCCAAGGATTATTCTGGTACATTTGATGTGGCACTCAGAATTGATGTGACAACTTCATCATTGACTTATTTTTTACAAAATTGCCATAGTCACTCCAACCTTCAGCAACCACCACCCTGATCGGTCAGCAACCCTCAACATGGAGCAAAGGCCCTCTACCAGCAAAAAGGTTATGATTCGCTCAAAGCTCGGGTGATGGTTAGCACTACTTTGCCAAAAGTATTTTTTAATTAAAAAAAATAATTAGCCAGGGTACTGCCCATCTCTGGCTAAAATATTGTCATGGCACCTTTTCTTCATCAGATATAATTTTAATCACTGTTTACTTGAAAGTCTTTAAATTTAAAATAAATATAATGAATCTTCCCTTAGTACTAATAATATAGTAAAAAAGCCATAAGTTAAATATAAAATAAGATTTTTAGAATGAGTCCTTAAATTGAATTTGATTAAAAACATCTTTTTGTATAGCTACAGCCTGAATTACCAACAACCTTGAAATTCAAAATATGCAAATGTCATCCAGATGGGAAGCAACACGGGGTCCTGTCCTCAAATGTTCTATTTGAATGTCAGGCGATGTCTCCCAATAGTCTCTTTTGTAAAAATAAGTAGTTCATTCATATGAAATAGCCAAAACAAAAATGAAAAATATAAAGTTGGAAGACACATTTTTTGATTTTAAAACTTAGTACAAAGCTACAGTAATCCAAACAATGTGTAACAGCATAGGCATAGACATATTGACCAATAGAATAAAACTGAGAGTTCAGGAATGAGCCCAAATAGATATGGCCAATTGATTTTCCATAAGGGTGCCAGGACTATGCAATGGGAGATAGAATATAAAAGGATGAAACTGCACTGTTAACCCCATGTCTTATACAAAAATTAACTCAAAATGGATCCGTGATCTAAATATAAGAGCTAGGACTATCAAACTCTTAAAAGAAAATATAGAAGTAAATCTTCTTAATCTCAATTTTGTCAGTGGATTCTTAAATTTGACACCAAATACATCAACAATAAAATAAAAATATTGATAAATTGGATGTCATAAAAATTAAAGAACTGTTGGATGTTATCAAGGATGTGAAAAGAAAACCTGCAGAATGGCAGATAATATTTGCAAATCATGTAACTAATAAGGGTTCAGTGTCCAAGATAATTAAGAACTCTTACAACTCAACAACAAAAAGACCAACAATCCAATTTAAAAAAGGACAGATGACTTGAACAGACATGTCTAAAGAAGATATCCAAATGGCCAACAAGCACATGAAAAGATGTTTAACATCGTTGGTAATTAAGGAACTGCAAGTCAAAACCACAACAATATATCATTTTATACCCACTAGGATGGCTATAATCAACACAATGTAAAATAACGAGGTTGACAAGAACGTGGAGAAACAAGAACCCTAATACATTGCAGCTGAGAATGGGCTCAGCCACTGTGGAAGACATATGGTCAATTCCTCAAAAAGTTAGATGTAGAATCACCATATAACTCAGCAATTTCACTCCTAATTATATCCCCAAGAGAAATGAAAGCATATGACTATATAGACAAAAATATACATATATCTCAATGTTTAGAACAGCATTATCCATAACAACCAAAACGTGGACGTTTCAGATGTTCTAGATGCCCATCAACAGATGGATGGATAAACAAATTGTGGTATACAAGTACAATGAAAAACTAAACAGCCACAAAAAGGAATGAAGCACTGATACATGCTACAACTTGGATAAATCTCAAAAACATTATGCTAAGTGAAAGAAACTATACAAAAGAGCCCATATTATATGATTCTGTTTATATGAAATATCCAGGGTAGGCAAATCCACAGAGACAAGAAGCATATTATAAGTTGCCAGGCAATGGGGAGAGAGTGAGTTGGGTTATGATCATTTAAAGGGTACAGAATATTCTTCCTGAGTGTTAAAAGCATTTGAAACTCGAGAGAAGTCATGACTGTACAGCATTGTAAGTGCACTAAGTGCCATTGAATCATACATTTAAAAATGATTAATTTTGTTATGTGAATTTTGTGGCAAATGAAAAGGAGTGTTAAGAGACCAAAGAAAAGTTCAAAATCTGTTTTCTTTTCATCTCCTTTAGTACTTATGTATATTGACATATTGAGCACCATTAGTTTTCAAAGAGAAACTGATTTCTTTCAAGGGAATGACTATCATTCCAATAAAAGACTTTGCTATTAATAGCAATATACTTTTCAATCATTTTAATTTTTTATTTTCAAGGCAATTAATTTTGTTAGCATAATATTTCTCTCAAATAAGAGCTTTACTCTATACAAATAGTTGTTGTTTGTATAACAACATAGGTTGTTATGACCTATGAATCTCTATAGATAGTTTCAATATGTGAGATGCCACAATAATGCAAAAGTAATAGTAAATTTTTCTCCTAAATGTTTATGACGTAGAGTGAAGTAAGAGAAGCCCAGATTTTAAAGTGATTTTAAACTAAAGAGAAACCTGGTATGGAAATGCCCATTAATTAAATCTAAAGATATTCTTGTCCACTAATAACCACAACTGATAGGTCAAACAGTATGAAACTATTTTAATTGCATTATTCTCTTGAATCCCCATACAATGTGAGAAGGCATGCAAAACCTGGAACAGTGGAAAACAAAAATAATTTTTAAAAATCTGTTGGCATTTTTTAGAATACAAGAAAACTCAACTGTCTCAACTGACTAGAGTTACTCCAAATGTATACTGCCTGACAGAATATTCCTTTTGACAGAGTTCTACTTACTGAGTTCTGTGCAATTCAGGGATTCTCCTGGTATTTGATCAAAGAGAAAGAACATAATGTAGGACTGCTATCTGCTGTGGATCATTGTGAACGTAGTAGCCTTTGGGAAGTTTTAGAAGGCAAGCTATTGTAGATGAGCTCCTGTGTGGATGTATTTTGAACTGTGATTATACTTAGGCTACATCTTTATCTCAGATACAAATAAAACAAATGTATTCAACAAATACAGAGGTGGAGTTTTAGTGATACGTTTTATCTTTATTTCTTAAAAATAAGGTCAAGAAAAATAGTTCTTTTCAAGGTTATTTTTGGAAACTTGTTTACAAGTGTATATGAGATAATACTATGAAAATAAAAATAAAGTATATTATGGCCCCAGATGATTTAAAGTTTTTCTAGTAAAACTATACATTATATAATTATCATTTCTGAGAGGTTGGGAAAGTCTTTTCTTTACAGTGTTGGAAGTCCTTTGACCTTGAAAATAAAGTCACCCTATTGAAAGTAATTTAATCAACAGACATATTGAAGCACTTGGAAATGAATTTCGTCCTTTAATTTGTGAAACATTTCCCTTTTGCTATTAAATCTTATCGTATGACATTTGCAAGAAAATCAATTGTAGTGTCTTAGAGGTGACTTTGAACAAGTTCATTTGAATAGCTGTGTGTATCAGCATATAATCCACAAATGTTATCCTCATCAAAATTTACGTGTATTAAAAAAAAACATCGCTCTTAATTCTACAAATTTATCTTATTTTTGAGAAAGGGCATGTGAAAAATTTAATGAACTTGCTCATACAAATATTCCAGGATAATGACATATGGTGCAAGTATTTTTACATAATCAGTCCTAAAATAGGATTAGCTAGTCATGTGTAACCAACAGATGTGTGCTTACAACAAACATACTTTGGGAACTGTTGTCTCTCTGTTAGATGTGCATGGATTAAATAAATCTAGATACTTGGCTTGAATCCACAATGACACTCAAGATTTCAAACATGGTAGATAGAATGTTTTTAAAGAACTTAATCTCTGTTGAATGTCAAACTTGCTTTTTTATACGTTTAGCAGATATATTCCCACTTAGTACAATATTCAGGTAGTTAAATAAAATCAAATAGGAACTAAGATTCCAATGTAAAATACGTTGTCAGGATCATACCCTCTGTTTATTGGGAAGTGTTATCAATGTCTGCTCAGTTGTCAACTTTGACCTTAATCTAGCAGCAATGGCAAATCCGACAGATATTCGAAACAAGCAATTGCTTGACATATTAGGGCAACATTTTGATTTGACAGAAAGGAACAAAAAACATTTTCTTTAATAATGTGAGCTGTCAGTGAACACAGAGCCATACTGACCCCTGAGGATTCATTGTGCATTCGAGGTGGTTTAGGGCAGTTCTGGGTTCTGGCAGAAGCTATACTTTTATAAGCCAGCTACTCAGATTTAAATAATAGAACTGGTGTATTTGCTAGAAAAAAAAAAAAAAACTAGCATCGAAACGTATGAAATGTTAGGCAAGTTGTTGACTGATGGATATTTTATGATGGCGCATACATAGAAAGCATGTCAGTGCAAAGCTCCCGGTTTTGCCTAAGACAAGAAACAAAGGTGGCTGCTCCTGTAAAAGGGGGCTAACCCCCCCTGTAAAAAGCGGCAATTCCTAAGAATTGCCTCACACTATAAATGAGAGTCCTGACAGAAGCAACTTCTATCCCAGTTTCATATGAGGAGCTGGAAAAGAAGGAAATTCAGACTGAGCAAGATTCTAGCCACGGTACTGAGGAAAAATCATTAGTTCTTTAATGAGAAGGAACTAAAGGCACACATTTCAGTCCACTTTGGATCCTTTACAGTTCATCCTATGAGTCTTTATAACACATTGTCTGGACTATTCATCACAGGATGTGTTCAGTCAGTCTCAACGTGTTTTTATAAAATTCTGAGTTAAAGAACCCTCATACATTTTGTCAGTACATGTGGATAGATATCGGAGAAGACACATCCTAATTGATAAAGAAGAATCAAGATTCTATTTCTCACACCGTGCAGAATCATTTAGGAAATACCTTTTCATTATTAATCGTTTATGGCGGTCCTGAGACCAGAGGACACTCACCTCCTAATGTATCCCAAGATGCCAAATCTGTTTATTTATCCACTTACTTGTTTTGACCAAACCATCAAGGAGCTGAAGGGAATACAGTAATCGGAACCCCCCTCCAGGGATCTATTTTCCTCAGTTTCAGTTACCCCTGGTCAACAGTGGTCTGCAAGTAGATGATCCTTCTGACGGTTTGTCAGGTCGATAGGAGTCTAAGGCTAGGTCACAACGCCCACCTCAGTCACCTCGCTTCGTCTCATCACGTAGACATTTTTTCGCAAGAAGAAGCGTGACTACAGGATAATCACATATTTTGACAGAGATCACAGTCACATAACTTTTATTACTGTATGTTGTTATAACTGTTCTATTTTATTATTAGCCATTGTTGTTAGCCTCTTACTGTGCTTAATGTATAAATTAAACTTGATCATAGATATATATGTATACAAAAAAAAAAAAACAGTATATAGGGTTCAGTACTATCCCTGGTTTCAAGCATCCATGAGGGGTCCTAAAATGGGTCCCCCACAGATAACGGGAGACGACTATATAATGTTTTCTTACGTCTGAAAGTACCCTTAAAAACACAGAATTTATTAAAATGAATATTACTTCCATCATAAAGATAACACTTATGAAGAGAGAAAAGTGGATGATTGAAACAGTAGTTCAATTTTAAAAGACTTCTTAGAACCAGAGGTTGAGGGGGGTGCCCAACATGGCAGAGAAGTAGGGGGATCCATACGTCCCGCATCTCTCAAACAAAGAAGTGTAGAAGCCAAGGGACTTTGAACACCAGAGCCTGGGAGGAAAGGAGACTGAATCTATTAGGAAGAAAATGGGAAAGCTGGAAAAAAGATAGGTGGGTAACTGAGAACTAGGGGAGATTAAAAAAGGCCACGTGGGCACGGAGGGGTGGCACCCCCTTCTGCGGAGAGGCAAAGGGAGGAGAAAGAGTGGCTGGGGAAGTGCAGGACCATATCTGGACAGGAGAAAGACCTCGGACTGAGACTGAGAGGGATCCGATCTCTAACTGCGGGGCTTTCTTTGGACTGGGGCCGGCTTCCGAAGTCCACCTGGGGAGGAGGGGAGCCAGGCCTGGGTGCGGTGGTAGGTCAGGGGCGCAGTTCGCAGCTGGAGAAAGTGGTTCCCTCCTGGGAGGGCTGCGCAGTAGTACAGAACCTGCCTGCGTCCGCCACCCCGGGGCACAGAGGCTGGGCGGAGGGCGCAGTCTGCAGGGGGACAAGGCCGCTGTCTCCCTGGAGTGCTGTGGAAAAAGACAAAGCCGGCCTGTGTCCGCCACCCTGGGGGCTCGCGGTGGCGAAGGCAGCGGCTCAGTACGCAGGAGGAGAAGTTGGTCCTCCCTGAAGTGCGGCGACAAAGACAAAGCCAGCCGGGACCATGTATCTGCCACACTGAGAGGCGCTTACCCAGGGCCAGAGCGTGCAGAGCAGGACTTTGAATCCTAGCCAAGCGCAGGATCAGGGGAGTCGGTGGAGAGAGAAGACTGCCCCATCTGCACCTGCCGCACAGTGAGGACAATTCAACTGTCCACTGGGTCCGGCTCTGTGAAGAGACTGGGGAATTACCATCCACCCCCCCCCCCGCCCTTCCCCCCGCCCCCCCCCCACACACACACACCACCACCACCAAGGCAGGGCCTCAGGGATCACTACCGGGCCCATAGTGGAGATGGGTCCAGACCACACCAAACCACGCTCCTTTGCACTGGGTAACTGCTATCAACTGGAGAGGCACAGACCCTGTGGACAGCTCCTCCCGACAAGCCATGCAGCATTGCCTGGATTAACTCTAGGTCAATTCTGGATATACAGATATATTCCCCCACCCCACCACCCCATTTCTCCTCCTTATCTCTTCCTTCCCTTGGCTGGTCACTCTGGTTATTGGTCTTTCTAAGACATTTAGCCCATTGTCTTGATACATGTTCTACACCTCCTTCTTTACACTCCTTTCTCTCTCTCTGGAATAACCAAGCCATATAGTTTCTCTGTCTGGGTAACTGTATCCTCGTTTCATTTTCCCCGCCTCCTTCCTTATTTTCCTTTCTCTCTCTCTGGATTAAGCCTTTTAGTCTCTCTGCCTAATCAATGTTTATTTTTTCTCCCCCCTCTCCAGCATTTCTCTCTTTGCATGTGCTCTTCCATTAACACCACCACCACCCTCTTCTTTACTTGTAGTTGGTGTTTTGGGGTTTTTTGTTTTTAGTCTTTAGGGTTTTGTTTTTGTTTATTTGTTTGTGTGTTTCTGTCTCCTGATTGTCTATGTTTTCCTTTACAGGGCTACACCAAGGAATAAACCAAAGCACACCTGGTGGAGGGTCCAAAATATTACTATGAGTAGGGTAAATAAAAGAACCAAAGTCACAACAACAGAGAGCAAGTAACAATCCCCAAAAAACACCTCCTGAAGAGCCAATCCCTGGACAGTGTATGACCCTCCTTTAATGTGTAGCAATGCTTGCAGGTGCAAAACACATAACAAGCTTTTAAAATGCATAAGAGACAGAAAACTAGCAAAAATGACAAAATGGAAGAATTCTCAAAAGAAATTCCAGGAAGTAGCGACAGCTAATGAATTGATCAAAACCGATTTAAGCAATATAATGGAACAAGAATTTAGAATAGTAGTCATAAAATTAATTGCTGGGCTTGAAAAAAGCATAGAGGACAGCAGAGAATCTATTGGTACAGAGATCAAGGAACTAAAAAATAGTCATGATGAATTAAAAAATGCTATAAATGAGGTGCAAAATAAAATGGAGGCAGCCACAGTGTGGATTGAAGAGGCAGAGGAGAGAATAGGTGAATTAGAAGACAAAATTATGGAAAAAGAGGAAGCTGAGAAAAAGAGGGATAAAAAAAATCTAGGAGTCTGGGGGGAGAATTAGAGAACTAAGTGATTCAATCAAATGGAACAACATGCATATCACAGGAATTCCAGAAAAAGAAGAGAAAGAAAGGGGCTGAAGCACACTTGGACTAATGATAGCTGAGAACTTCCCTGACCTGCGGAAAGAAACAGGCATTGAAATCCAAGAGGCACAGAGAACTCCCTTCAGACATAACTTGAATCGATCTTCTGCATGATATATCATGAAACTGGCAAAATACAAGGATTAAGAGAGAATTCTGAAAGCAGCTAGGGATAAACGGGCCCTAACATACAAAGGTAGATACGTAAGGGTAGGAGCAGACCTATCTACTGAAACTTGGCAGGCCAGAAAGGAATGGCAGAAAGTCTTCAATGTGATGAACAGAAAAAAATATGCAGCTGAGAATCCTTTATCCATTAAGCCTGTCATTCACAATAGGAGAGATAAAGGTCTTCCCAAACAAACAAAACCTGAAGGAATTAATCACCACTAAACCAGCCCTACAAGAGATCCTAAGGGGGATTCTGTGAGGGAAATGTTGCAAGGACCACAAAGTACCAGAGACACCACTACAAGCATGAAAACTACAGATGTCACAGTGACTCTAAACCCATATCTTTCAATAATAACACTGAATGTAAATGGACTAAATACTCCAACCAAAAGACATAGGGTATCAGAATGGAAAAAAACAAAAAACAAAAAAACAAAAAACAAGATCCATCTATTTGCTGTCTACAAGAGACTCATTTTAGACCTAGGACACCTTCAGATTGAAAGTGAGGGGATGGAGAACTATTTATCATGCCACTGGAAGTCAAAAGAAAGCTGGAGTAGCCATACTTATATCAGACAAACTAGACTTTCAATTAAAGGCTGTAACAAGAGATGAAGAAGGGCATTATATAATAATTACAGGGTCTATCCATCAGGAAGAGCTAAAATTATAAATGTCTATGCACTGAATTTGGAGGCCCCCAAATATATAAAACAATTAATCACAAACATAAGCAACATTATTGATAAGAATATAGTAATTGCAGGAGATTTTAATACTCCACTTACAACAATGAATAGATCATCTAGACAGAGGATCAACAAAGAAACAAGGGCCCTGAACGATACATTGGATTAGATGGACTTGACCGATATATTTAGAACTCTGCATCCCACAGCAACAGGATATATCTTCTTCTTGAGTGCATATGGAACATTCTCCAAGATAGATCACATACTTGGTCACAAAACAGTCCTTCATAAGTCTAAAAGAACTGAGATCATACCATGCACACTTTCAGATCACAATGCTATGAAACTTGAAATCAACTTCAGGAAAAAGTTTGGAAAACCTCCAAAAGCATGGAGGTTAAAGAACATCCTACTAAAGAATAAATGGGTGAACCAGGAAATTAGAGAAGAAAATAAAAAATATATGGAAACAAATGAAAATGAAAATACAACAATCCAAATGCTTTGGGATGTAGCGAAGGCAGTCCTGAGAGGAAAATACGTTGCAATCCAGGCCTATCTCCAGAAACAAGAAAAATCCGAAATACAAAATCTAATAGCACACCTAAGGAATGAGAAGCAGAACAGCAAAGACACCCCAAACCCAGCAGAAGAAGAAAAATAATAAAGATCAGAGCAGACATAAACAATATATAATCTAAAAAAACAGTAGAGCAGATCAATGAAACCAAGAGTCTGTTTTTTGAAAAAATAAACAAAATTGATAAACCTGTGGCCACACTTCTCAAAAAGAAAAGGGAGAGAACCCTAATAGATAAAAACACGAATGAAAATGGGATTATTACAACTTATCCCTCAGAAACACAAGCAATTATCAGGGAATACTATGAAAAATTATATGCCAACAAAATGGACAACCTGGAAGAAAGGGACAAATTCCTAAGCATCCACACACTTCCAAAACTCAAACAGGAAGAAATAGAAAATTTGAACATACCCATAACCTGTGAAGAAATTGAATCAGCTATCAAAAATCTTCCTACAAATAAGAGTCCAGGACCAGATGGCTCCCCTGGGGAATTCTACCAGATATTTAAAGCAGAGATAATGCCTATCCTTCTCAAGCTGTTCCAAAAAAAATATAAAGGGAAGGAAAACTTCCAGACTCATTCTATGAAGCCAGCATTACTTTGATTCCCAAACCAGACATAGACCCAGCAAAAAAAAAAAAAAAAAAAAAAAAAAAGGAAACTACAGGCCAATATCCCTGATGAATATGTATGCAAAAATTCTCAACAAGATACTAGCAAATCAAATTCAAAAGTATATAAAAAGAATTATTCACCATGATCAAGTGGGATTCATTCCTGGGCTGCAGGGCTGGTTCAATGTTTGCAAATCAATCAATGTGAAACATCACATTAATAAAAGGAAAGATAAGAACCATATGATCCTGTCAATCGGTGCAGAAAAAGCATTTGACAAAATTCAGCATCCTTTCTTTTTTTTTTTTCTTTTTTTTTTAAATCTTAACGTTTATTTATTTTTGAGACAGGGAGAGACAGAGCATGAACAGGGGAGGGGCAGAGAGAGAGGGAGACACAGAATCTGAAACAGGCTCCAGGCTCTGAGCTGTCAGCACAGAGCCTGACGCGGGGCTTGAACTCACGGACCGTGAGATGATGACCTGAGCCGAAGTCGGATGCTTAACCGACCGAGCCACCCAGGCGCCCCTCAGCATCCTTTCTTAATAAAAACCCTCGAGAAAGTCGGGATAGAAGGAATATAATTAAACATCAAAAAAGCCACTTATGAAAAGCCCACAGCTAATATCATCCACAGTGGGGAAAAACTGAGAGCTTTCCCCCTGAGATCAGGAACAGGACAGGGAGGTCCACTCTCACTGCTGTTGTTTAACATAGTGTTGGGGGGTGCCCGGTGGCTCAGTTGGTTGAGCGACCAACTTCGGCTTAGGTCATGATCTCATGATCTCATGGTTTGTGAGTTCAAGCCCTGCATTGAACTCTGTGCATCAGGCTCTGTGCTGACAGCTCGGAGCCTGGAGCCTGCTTCAGATTCTGTGTCTCCCTCTCTGTCTCTGCCCCTCCCCCCCTCATGCTCTGTCTCTCTCTGTCTCAGAAATAAATAAACATTAAAAAATTTAAAAAGAAACATAGTGTTGGAAGTTCTAGCATCAGCAATCAGACAACAAAAGGAAATCAAAGGCATCCAAACTGGTAAAGCTGAAGTCAAGCTTTCACTTTTTGCAGATGACATAATATTTTACATGGAAAACCCGAAAGACTCCACCAAAAGTCTGCTAGAACTGATACATGAATTCAGCAAAGTCTCAGGACACAAAATTAATGTACAGAAATAAGTTGTATCCTCATACACTAATAATGAAGCAACAGAAAGACAAATAAACTGATCCCATTCACAGTTGCACCAAGAATCATCAAATACCTAGGAATAAATCTAACCAAAGATGTAAAAGATCTGTATGCTGAAAACTGTAGAAAGCTTATGAAGGAAATTGAAGAAGATACAAGGAAATGGAAAAACTTTCCGTACTCATGGACTGGAAGAATACATATTGTTACAATGCCAATACTACTCAAAGCAATCTACACATTCAATGCAATCCCAGTCAAAATAGCACCAGCATTCTTCTCGAAGCTAAAACAAGCAATCCTAAAATTTTTATGGAACCACAAAAGACCCCGAATAGTCAAAATAATATTGAAGAAGAAAACCAAAGCGGGAGGCATCACAATCCCACACTTTAGCCTTGACTACAAAGCTCTAGTCATGAAGACAGTATGCTATTGGCACAAAAACAGACACATAGACCAATGGAATAGAATAAAGACTCCAGAATTAGACCCATAAATGTATGGCCAACTAATCTTTGACAAAGCGGGAAAGAATATCCAGTGAAAAAAGACAGTCTCTAACAAATGATGCTGGAAGAACTGGACAGCAACATGCACAAGAATGAAACTAGACCACTTTCGTACACCATTCACAAAAATTAACTCAAAATGGATGAAGGACCTGAATGTGAGACAGGAAACCATCAAAACCCTAGAGGAGAAAGCAGGAAAAACCTCTCTGACCTCAGCTGCAGCAATATCTTACTTGACACATCTCCAAAGGCAAGGGAATTAAAGGCAAAAATGAACTATTGGGACCTCATCAAGATAAAAAAGCTTCTGCACAGTGAAGGAAACAATCAACAAAACTAAAAGGCAACCGACAGAATGGGAGAAGGTATTTGCAAATGACATATTGGATGAAGGGCTAGTATCCAAAATCTATAAAGAACTCACCAAATTCCATGCCGAAAAATAAAATAATCCAGTGAAGAAATGGGCAGAAGACATGAGTAGACAGCTTTCTAAAGAAGACATCCAGAAGGTCAACAGACACATGAAAAGATGCTCAACGTCACTACTCATCAGGGAAATACAAAGCAAAACCACACTGAGATACCACCTCACGCCGGTCAAAGTGGCTAAAATGAACAAATCAGGAGACTATAGATGCTGGCGAGGATGTGGAGAAACGGGAACCCTCTTGCACTGTTGGTGGGAATGCAAACTGATGCAGCTGTTCTGGAAAACAGTATGGAGGTTTCTGAAAAAATTAAAAATAGGTCTACCCTATGGTCAGCAGTAGCACTGCTAGGAATTTACCCAAAGGATACAGGAGTGCTGACGCATAGGGGCCATTGTACTCCAATGTTTATAGCAGCACTTTCAACAATAGCCAAATTATGTAAAGAGCCTAAATGTCCATCAACTGACGAATGGATAAAGAAGATGTGGTTTATATATACAATGGAATACTACTTGGCAATAAGAAAGAATGAAATCTGTCCATTTGTAGCAACGTGGATGGAGCAGGAGAGTGTTATGCTAAGTGAAATAAGTCAGGCAGAAAAAGACGGATACCATATGTTTTCACTCTTATGTGGATCCTGAGAAACTTAACAAAAGACCATGGGGGAGGGGAAGGGGGGAAAAAGTTACAGAGAGGGATGGAGGCAAACCATAAGAGACTCTTAAATACAGAGAACAAACTGAGGGTTGATGGGGGGTGGGAGGGAGGGGAAAGTGGGTGATGGGCATGGAGGAGGGCACCTGTTAGAATGAGCACTGGGTGTTGTCTGGAAACCAATTTGACAATAAATTACGTATAAAAAATATGCAAACATTGAAAATAAAATAAAATAAAATGTAAAAAGAGATTACAAATTTAAACATAAATAAATAAGTAAGTAAGTAAATAAATAAATAAAGACTGCTTAGAAAGGGACAAGCAAAAATAGTTAAGGGACTCCGTGTTTCAAAACACAGGAAATGGGTTAAAAGAAAATAACAAGAAAGCATTAATAGTAAAATAAGATGTCAGTAAATACTTTTATGGAGTTGAAGCTAAAAAAGACTTCCCTGGGGCGCCTGGGTGGCTTGGTTGGTTAAGCGTCTGATTTCGGCTCAGGTCATGATCTCGCGGTCCGTGAGTTCAAGCCCTGCGTCGGGCTCTGTGCTGACAGCTCAGAGCCTGGAGCCTGTTTCAGATTCTGTGTCTCCCTCTCTCTCTGACCCTCCCCTGTTCATGCTCTGTCTCTCTCTGTCTCAAAAATAAATAAACGTTAAAATTTTTTTTTTTTTAAAAAAGGCTTCCCTAAGAATGTCAAAAGTGAAACCACATATATTGTGTGTCATAAATTGCCATTAGCACACTATAAAGTCATGTGACAACCTCAGGAAAATGCAATACCTGTAACCAAGATGGTGTTCGTAATGAAAATGTTCTCACAAATCACTTAAGGAAAGACATACAGCCCCAACAAACTCACCAGTAGAGTCATCAGCAAGTCATGCACTAAAAAAACGTTGGCTGATAAAATTTATTAAAATAAGTATTCAAATTCGCATGTAACTAAATTTAGAAAAGCAACTTCAAGCAATAACTGAATTCTGTTTAAGGGCTATTAAGTTAGTTAACAAACACACACAAGAAAATATCCATCATTGACAGAGTATGAGGACAATGGATTTTTATACACTGCTAATGGCCTTGAAGATTTGTCAATTTTTCCATAGGTTATGTTGCAACATGTGCCAAAAAAATTCTCATAAGTCATTTCTAGGAACTCATCTATTTTTGCTTAAAATTTTGTTTAGTGTTTATTTTTGAGAGAGAGAGAGATTGTGTGAGCAGGGGAGGGGAAGAGAGAGGGAGACAGAAACGGAAGCAGGCTTTAGGCTCTGAGCTGTCAGCACAGAGCCCAGTGTGGGACTCAAACTCACGAACTGCAAGTTCACAACCTTAGTCAAAGTTGGAGGCTTAACAGGCTGAGCCACCCAGGCATCCTTAGGAATTCATCTTAATGTACTCCTGTAGATATCTGCGGTTTAGTAAATCTTGGTACATCCAGATAATTGAATAATTATATAACAAGTATATTGTTATATTGTTACAATGTTATTGTTACAATGGTATTTGTTTTACAATAAGAGTAGTTGTATACTTCTGGGACTAACAATAATTTTCATTGTATCTTTTCCCTTATCCATTATTAAAAATTTATCTCAATAATCTGGACTGTGAACACAACCTTAAGTATGCAAGTTTCAACTTTTTACAATACATCATTAGTATAAAGTATGTTCACACATTCATGCACACATACATTCAGATATATATAATAAAGAGAAAGAATATGAAGTATACAGCACCATTTTGGCTGAGGATGTTTTTAAGCCTAGGAGATGGGCTAGTTTTTAAACATTCCTTCCTACTTTAAGTACTTTCTGAAATTCATACAATAAACTTGCCTACATGAAAATTTTATCCCCCTTCAAAATCTGTATAGATAGTTTTTTAATGTTATATTTAATGCATACACTATTAGGCTAGGTTTGAAAAACAGACTGTAATTTTTTCTGTACAATATAATCAAATTTATATGTAACTTTACATGCAAGTTAAAATATAGCATAATTATAAAAGATTCATTTCTTTATATTCTTTAATTTTCCAAATTATCAAGTTAAAATTAAGATACTATGAGGGGCGCCTGAGTGGTTCAGTCTGTTAAGCGTCAGACTTCGGCTCAGGTCATGATCTCGCTGTTCCTGAGTTCAAGCCCCGGGTCAGGCTCTGTGCTGACAGCTCAGAGCCTGGAGCCTGCTTTGGATTCTGTATCTCCCTCCCTCTCTGCCCCTCCCCCACTCACATCACTCTCTCTCTCTCTCTCTCTCTCTCTCTCTGTCTCTGTCTCTCTCTCTCAAAAATAAACCTAAAAAATTAAAAAAATAATATGTATATAAAAACAAAATGCTATTAAATGCAATTCATAACAAACCTTTTTTTTTTGAAAATTAAGTAGAGTTAACATCTCAGTGTAAATAGTCTGCATTTTATCTGAAGTCCATAAAATATTTCACTGTTATCATATTTATTTGAAATTAGGCATATAAGGGATTTTGTGATGCTTTAGAAGCATTGCCAGATATTGATTTTTCAAGTCACATGGTGATAAATCTTGCTGAAATGATTTTTATTTTTTTATGACAAGAAGATCATTATTCAGATCCTTGACATTTAGAATTACCAACATTTGTATTGGACTGTCTATTACATCTTTACAGTGTTTCAGGGATTTGCTGAAAATATAAAGCAGCAGAAACCAAAGAACATATTATATTTGACAGTATTGTCTCATTATTTAATGGAAATAAGGCATATAAATTTCAAACAAAAAAAATGTCTCATTAGCCATGGCAACACACAGACTTGTCTGCCTTAGTTTACTCTAGTTCTGTGATGCATAGAGTGCTAATGGACTAAACCAGTCCTCAACGTAATTACAAAGTCTTTGGTGGATTACAGCACTCTTGTGTCATTGGGAAAATTCAATTGGCCTCTTTAAAACACTTATAATATTCATTAGACACCCTAGAATTATCCAGTCTTGATAACTTTGGATGGGATTACATAAAGCTTCATTCGGAAGGGTGACAGAGATTTCTTTTCTGAAATTCTTTATTTTTTAAATTTTTTAATGTTTATTTATTTTTGAGAGAAAGAGAGACAGAGCACGAGTGGGGAAGGGGCAGAGAGAGATACACACACAGAATTCGAAGCAGGCTCCAGGCTCCGAGCTGTCAGCACTGAGCCCAATGCGGAGCTCAAACCCAAGAACCGCGAGATCATGACCTGAGCTCACTTAACCGACTGAGCCACCCAGGCACCCCTTTTTCTGACATTCTGAAACAATAATGTGAAACTGGAATAATACACTAAACTCTTTTTCTTTGTAATGTTTTCTTAAAGAATAGTTTTTTTTCTTCTGCACTATTATTTTTCTAAGTTAATATATACCAGTTGTTGTGAGAAGCATACAGAACTTTAAAACAGGTTATGACATATCACATTGCAGTCTTACTTGCTTTCTTTGTTTTATTTCAGATGATATGAATTATTTATTTAGTAAGTCCTTGTTTAGAAGATTTGTTGATAACATATTCTTTCAAAGACACTTGATGTGGGTAATACAATTTTTGCAAACTTTATATAATTACCACCAAAAGGAAAGAAGCAAAAATTATATTTTTGATTTTTGAAACGAATATTCTTCCGTGCAAATTTTTTAGGCTCTTAGCAATTATTCATGCTTTTATTTAAAGTAAGCTATTAGTTAATCTGTAAGTCTTCCTCATAACAAAAATCCTCATCATTTAAACTTGGCAAATATTATTCTGACTCTCTTCCCTTTGGTGTATATATATTAAAATGCTTTGGTGGAGCTCAGGGTAAAAAGAACCGTTACCATTGCTTATTTAAAAAGTATGATTTCCAGGGGACCCCTGGGTGGCTCATTTAGTCAAGCCATTGACTCTTGATTTCGGCTGAAGTCAGGATCTTGCGGTTCATGGGATCGAGCTCCACGTTGGGCTCTGTGCCAACAGCACTGAGCCTGTTTGGGATTCTCTCTTTCCCTCTCTCTCTGCCCCTCTCCTGCCTACACTTGCTCTCTTTTTCTCTCAAAATAAATAAATAAGCTGTAAAATTAAAAAAAAAATAAAGTATGATTTCCTGTGGGCAAGCAAGCAGGCTTATTATGTAGACCAAGTGAGATGATAATAATTGAGAGGGAGGCTCTGGAACCACCAACTTCGCTGCAGTGATAAAGTGTTGTTCTGATATTCATCCCTTATGAAATTAGTACTTCTTTGAGACAGCAACATGTCACCCACGTTATTTCAAAAACATTTTCTTAAATTCAGTAGATGAATCTTCTTGAGTGGAAAATGTGGAATTAAAAACTAATTTTACTGAGATAACTGGTTAATCGAGTGGGGAAAAATACTCTAGTTCAATATCAAAAGTACAAATAAATTTTATTAACTTTAAAAAAAGTATTGCTGATATAAAGGCCATCGTTGATTTTTGCCTATTTATTCTATAATTTATCATCTTAATGGGCTCTTATCTGTTCTATTACTTTTTGTTTTATTTTTTGGTATTTGGTTTTGCAGTCGTATCAGTAACAATGAAAAAAAAATGTTCCTATGTTTTCAATAGATATATCTATTTCTTTTTTGTCATATTGCTTTGCTAGCACACCCAGAAAAATACTTAAAAATATAAACAAATCCAGGCATGCTTTGCCTTTATTTTAGGAAAAATCTTTGGGAAATTTTGGGGTTAAATGTAAGGCCAATCATAGTTTTAAATTTGTGTTTTACAGTTAAAGGAGACATAATTTGAATTATTGGATACTAAGCATGCTTTGGTCATAGATTGATTGGAATTTTACTTACCTTTTTTATAATTTAAATACCTGATTGTATTCTATTCTTAACAAAATGCTTTTATTTAAACTTATTTATTTAAATAACCTCTATATCCAACATGGGTCTTGAACTCACAACCCCAAGATCAAGAGTCCCATTCTCTACCGACTGAGCCAGCCAGGAGCTCCTTAAAAAATGCATTTATGTCTGATTTTATTTTTTAAAAAAAAATTTTTTTTTTCAACGTTTATTTATTTTTGGGACAGAGAGAGACAGAGCATGAACGGGGGAGGGACAGAGAGAGAGGGAGACACAGAATCGGAAACAGGCTCCAGGCTCTGAGCCATCAGCCCAGAGCCCGACGCGGGGCTCGAACTCACGGACCGTGAGATCGTGACCTGGCTGAAGTCGGACGCTTAACCGACTGCGCCACCCAGGCGCCCCTGATTTTAAAATTACTTCATGTTCATTGGGAAATAGCTAAAATACTACCAAAAAAAAGTTAAGAGAAAGCAGTACTACTTATAAGACCACTTAAAGACATATTGACATAACATACAGATTTTAATTATTTTCTGTGAAATGTGCATACACAGAAAACTTCCTAAAAATGGGATTTTAATGTTCAAGTTTTTTCTACACTGCTTTTGAATGTCTCTCTATATTGTAGATCCATATCCATACAAATAAAATATAGACTTACATCATCATTTAATTACTAGTTTTCATTTGTGTGACTACATCCTGTTTATTTTTTCATTCCCACATTTAAATATCTTTTTGGTTTTAAACTTTGGCTTTGGTTTCTAGAAAATGTTTTCTGGGGCGCCTGGGTGGTTCAGTCGGTTCAGAGTCGTACTTGGATGCAGGTTATGATTTCGCGGTTTGAGAGTTGGAGCCCCGCATGGGCCTCTGTGCTGACAGCTCGGAGCCTGGAGCCTGTTTCGGATTCTGTGTCTGCCCCTCTCTGCCCCTCCTCCACTCACAACCTGTCTCTCTCTCTTTCTCTCTCATAAATAAATATTAACAAATTAAAAAATGCGTTTATATTTCCTTTTTATTTTCTCTGTCCTCCAGATAAGCATGCACATGTGTGTGCGCATACACACACACACACACACACACACACACACACACAATGAAAAGGAAATCCCCCAAAGAACACAGAGTAATGGCTTAATTGCTTACCCCACAGTGACCAGAGTGTGAAGGATGGGGGAGCAGAGGCTGAGATTTACTACCCACATAAACTGAAAGGAAAAAGACTCATGCATTCATGTGAGACACAAAAGAGAGTAATAGTTAAATCTGACCTGGAACAAATGAGTATATTAGTAACAATAAAATATAATGAATTAGTCTAATGCCTGGAAGATTCATCTTGACCTATTTACGTCTAAAAGACATGGGTTACCTTTTAAAATTATGGCTATAATCCCTCTACCTTTTGTACAATGAAAGATATTTGCATGATAATAGATTTTAAATTCAGCTAATTTGGTTTGAACTTACTGGAAAAAGTACTGAAGAATTCAGTAAGTTCTAGAACAGAAATATATATATATATATATATATACACACATACATATATATACATGTATATATATATATTTGTGTATACATATATATATTTGTATACAATATATGTATACATTTGTGTATATATATATTTGTGTATACACATATATATGTGTGTGTGTGTATATATATATAAATTATAATATTACTAATATATAACTAAAACTAAAACAAAAAAGTCAGATGATTGGAGTTGGGGGAGAAGAGAGAATAGGAAGAACTTTCTCATCAGATATTTGTTAAAACCAGTCTTAAATCATAGTGGTAAATGTAAAGACATAATGGAAAATAAAATAACAAGACCATAAGGAACAAAATTTATGGATGAACACAGAGATGTCAAAGAAAAATTAATTCTGTGGTGCCATCATTAAACAGCAAGGAATATATAACAACTTAATGCTGAACTTACAATAATATAAATACAAGAAAAAGTAAACTTATGTAAAGAAAAAGATCTTTCTTCCATTTATTATCTAGACTGTTCTAGATTACCTGCAGCACTCTGGTGGATCTTACTACTGATCAAGGGTTCAACAGTAAGCATAACAGACAACAGACACAAATTCTTCCCCACAGAATTTACAATTTGGTGAAGAAAACACACAACTGACACATATCCCATGACATATCTAGTGATGATAAGGGCCATGGAGAAAACAAAGCAAGGGGAAAGGGAAAGGAGAGCTATGAGGCAGAGTGTGAAGAGAGTAGCTAGTTTACACAGGCTGGTCAGAGATGTCTTCTATTAACCTGATGTCTGGGTAGGGGTCTGAAGGAAGTGAGGGTCATGCTGACAGAGTTCGAAGTAAATACAAACAGCCTGAGAGGAAAGAATGCTTGTTGTGTTTGTGACACTGTTGAGAGACTGGTGTGGGTAAAGAGGAGTAGCCAGTGAGGAGAGGGTTGGGAAATGGATCAGAGAGGTTGTGGCCACTGGAAACCATTGGTGGTATCTTTCATACATTCTTTTACGTAGCCGTGATTCCTAACTTCAGCAACACCTTGGAATCACCTGAAGAGTTTGTAAAACTATAGATGGCTTGATCTCACTTTCAGAAACAGATCTTAGGTGTAGCTTGGGCATTGAGAATAAAAAAAAAGCAAAAAAAAAAAAACCTCCAGATGATTATAATTTGCAGCCAATGGAAGGACAACTGGAATAGAGATAGGGAATATTAAAGGGACCCAATAAAGTGAAGCAAGGTGAAGGAAAAGATAAATCAAGGGAGACTGATGTTCTGAAGTTCAAGATAAGAAAGTGACTTGAAAAAGGAGAGGGATTAGTTTTGTGGGGTCCACAGGATGAAAGCTGATTCAAATATTGGAATTGGCAATGCAGGTCTCATTAGAGGTTCTAAGAGTTGTTTGAGTTGTAAGAATGCAATCTTCATTGGCATGGGTTCAAGGGACAAAATGAGGACAGAGAAAGTAGACATGTTAAGTATATACAACTCTTTGAAAGACATTTCCTATGGAGCTGAGAAGAACGTACCATTTCTGAAACAGAATGTATACTTGAGAAATATTGTAGAAGATTAGGCCATGCTTTCTTTCTTTTTAATTAATTAATTAATTAATTAATTTTAAAATTTACATCCAAGTTAGTTAGCATATAGTGAAATAATGATTTCTGGAGTAGATTTCTTAATGTCCCTTACCCATTTAGCCCATCCCCCCTCCCCCCTCCTTCCAGCAACCCTCTGTTTGTTCTCTGTATTTAAGAGTCTCCTATGTTTTGTTCCCCTCCTTTTTTATTTTTATTTTTTTTTAACGTTTATTTATTTTTGAGACAGGGAGAGACAGAGCATGAACGGTGGAGGGTCAGAGAGAGAGGGAGACACAGAAGCAGGCTCCAGGCTCTGAGCTGTCAGCACAGAGCCCAACGCGGGGCTCGAACTCACGGACCGCGAGATCATGCCCTGGGCCGAAGCTGGACGCTTAACCGACTGAGCCACCCAGGCGCCCCTCCCCTCCGTTTTTATATTATTTATGCTTCCTTTCCCTTATATTCATCTGTTTCGTATCTTAAATTTCTCATATGAGTGAAATCATATGCTATTTGTCTTTCTATGACTAATTTTGCTTCGCTTAGCATAATACCCTCCAGTTCCATCCATGTAGTTGCAAATGGCAAGGTTACATTCTTTTTGATTTCTGAGTAATACTCCATTGTGTGTGTGTGTGTGTGTGTGTGTGTGTGTGTGTACACTCACATCTTCTTTATTGATTCATTGGTCAATGGACATTTGGGCTCCTTCCATACATTGGCTATTGTCGATAGAGCTGCTATTAAACATTGGGGTGCAAGTACCCCATTGAAACAACACATCTGTATCCCTTGAATAAATACCTAGTAGTGCAATTTCTGGGTCATAGGGTGGTTCTATTTTTAGTTTTTTGAGGAATCTCCATACTGTTTTCCAGAGTGGCTGCACCAGCTTGCATTCCCACCAACAATGCAAAACAGATCCCCTTTCTCCGCATCCTCGCCAACATCTGTTTTTGCCTGAGTTGTTAATGTTAGCCATTCTGACAGGGGTCAGGTGATATCTCATTGTGGTTTTGATTTGTATTTCCCTGATGATGAGTGATGTGGAGCATTGTTTCATGTGTCTGTTAGCCACCTGGATGTCTTCTTTGGAGAATAGTCTGTTCATGTCTTTTGCCCATTTCTTCACTGGATTATTTGTTTTTTGGGTGTTGAGTTTGATAAGTTCTTTATAGATTTTGGATACTAACCCTTTATCTGGTATGTCATTTGCAAATATCTTCTCCCATTCCGTCGGCTGCCTTTTAGTTTTGCTAGAAGCCATGCTTTCTAATAGAAATAATTTAGTAGAGAGAAAAATCTGATAATTAAATGAGTTAATAATGGTAAATCATTTGGAGAATTGTGTAGCTCATAGTAAGTGTGATATAAATGTTTGTTTAATGAATGAAAGATTCTAGAGAATGGATGGAGAGGTGGGGACTTGTTTAAAAGATGAAAATTGCTGAGAAACTTGATATAGGTGACTTAGCTCAGTGTTGGGGGACTATCCTCAAATGGTTGTTCAAAGAGTCTTCTTATTTGGTAGAGTATTAGTTATGTTATTAAAGTTGGTGGTAGGAATCTGAGGATGTTTTCTTCATAATTTCTTAATCCAAGTGAAATAAAAAGCAGTCACCTGTTGAAAGTAAGGGGGGTGGGAAGTATTTGAGTTTGGGGAGCCTAGAGTCTGGGACAGTGAATGATATGAGGTTTGTGGTCAGGAAGTTTATGTGAGACCACCCAGCAAGGTTGCATATCTCTCTTCATTAAGCAGTGATCTGCATGTTTTGTTTTGTTTACAAATTCATCCATATATAGAGTTCTTCCCAATTCCATCCTAATTTCATGTCAATTTAAGTATACTTCATGTATGAAAATTTATGCCACCATGTTTTGGTAGGTAATTGAACTGTTTCTAGCATTTTGCTATAAAAACTAATACCCAAACTAACAGTTTTATACATATATTACATCATATTTTTGCTAGTGTTTATTTGGGAGTTTGTTGGATCAAAAGATAAATGCATGCATCATTTCACTCATTTGTTTTCTTTGGTATTTGTACTCTATCAGAGAATGTTCTAGAAAATGTCACAGAAATAAAGACAGGTACTTCCATGCATGTATGATCTTTGAACTCCAGTAGGCTCTCAGCACCACTCAGCACTACTACCTTTCTCTGTCTCCCTTCAGACCTACACTGACCACTCCCTCCTGTCTCCTCACTGGTCACACAGCACATTCTCCAGATGGGTGCTTCCTGCTATTGTACCCATGACCCACCTCTATCTGCATTCCCCACTTCTTCTTTTTTAATGTAATAGGAGAGGTATGCCTCCTCCAAATAAATGCCAGTGTTTATACCCGTTCTACTTCATCAGAAGCCACTCATTAGTGATTATCTCTCCAGTGTCTAGTAAACATTTTTCAGTGGAGTCAGTCTCATTAGCATTTAAGTTTCTTGAATATTATTAATGTATTTTTTTAAGTTTATTTATTTTGAGAGAGAGAGAGAGAGAGTGTGTGTGTGTGTGTGTGTGTGTGTGTGTGTGTGTGGAGGGGTGGGCAGAGAGAGAGGGAGTGAGAGAATCCCAAGCAGGCTCTGAGCTGTCAGCACAGAGCCTAACATGGGGCTTGATCCTGTTGACCATGAGATTATGACCTGAGCCAAAATCAACAGTATGATCCTCAACTGACTGAGTCACCCAGGCACCCCAACTTTTTGACATCTTAAAAACATTCTCCATTCTCAACTTTCATGATACCACATTCTTAGTGTTTTCTTGCCACTTCCCTAGGGTCCTCTGAGTGCTCTTTGTAAGCAAGCTTCTCTTCCTTTCCTATACCATTATGCTCTCTTCTTTTTCAACCTGTAATTTCTCCCAAGGCAAATTAATCAATATTAATTATTGATAAGTTAATCAATTAGTGCATAAACACTGAGTGATGGCACCTCAGGCTGAACATTCATGTTGCTAGCTCCAATGGCCTTCTTTTCACCAGATACCTATATTCATTTCTTAAGACCTTTGCCCAAGTCCTGGCCCCTTTTTTTTTTTTTTAATCTTTTTAAGGGATTAGAACTATATAAAAATCAAGTAAGTAAATAGAAGAATATGTAATAGTGATTGTATGTGGCCTGCAGAGCCCCAAATATTTACCATTCTACCATTTAGAGACAAGATATGTTAACTCTTAGTTTAGATCAACTCAAAGTCCCCCTAAAAATCAATAGACTAAGAATTCATACTCTGGATATTCCACACTTCTAAACAATGTTTCCTCAGTGAATGACATCATTATTCACGCATGTGGATAAAACCTGGTGCTTATGCCTGCACACTTTTACTTCCTATATCCAATCTATCATTATGTTTCATATTCTAAAGCATTCTGAAATCCATCTAGCAGCATTTAGTTCAATATTGCCATCCTGGTCCAATACATCATCCTCTTGCCCATACCCTCTGTCTAGCCCACCCCTCCATCTGCCCCTCACATTGCTACAAGAATCATTTTTCCTTAGTAAATTGCTAACCATTTAACCTAAAATTATTACTCTTCAGTGACTTCTTGGTGGTTTTAGGATTATAAAGACTCATTACATTTTCCTGTAGGTCTCTGCATGTTCCTATTCCCATCCTGTTCACTAGCCTTACTCCACACGGCCCTGTCCCTCCCTTTCCTACTCCAGCCACACTAGATTTCTTTCTAAGCTTCCAAAGGCCATCTCCCTCTAAACCCAGGGCACTTTTTACAAGTGGTTCCCTGTGCTTGGAACCTTTCTTTGTTTATTTAATTTCATCCTACTTATCCGCTAGACTGCACCTCAACAACACTTCTTTGGAGAAGACTTCAATACAACACAATATTCTTTTATATAATACCTGGATAACAATTCTACCCTCTCCATATGATAAAGATCATGACAAGACACCTGTCTGTTGCTTGCCATTGTGTTTCTCAAACTTAACACTGTGCCTGGTAACTATAGCACTAGAAATAAATAGGACTCCAATGAATGGATTGAGTCTCTGATAAAAATTTATTATACAGAATCAATGGTATATTAATTCAATAAATAATTATGCATAGTGGGATTATTATTATTATTATAAAAAATTAGGTATTAACTCACATTATTAATCAAGATAAATCCAGGAAGATGAATTATTTCATGGGAAGTACTATGAAGCAACACATTTATGGATGACTTTTTAAGCATAGTCCCAAAGGTTGAAATAAAAAAGTGAAGATATCTGACTGCATTGAAGAATAAAAAAAGTCAACATATATCCACATTCAAAACTTCTTCATGGAAGAGATTATCACCAATGTTTAAAATAAAAACTTAGAAAACCAGTCTGTAAGACAGATCATTTCTAGTCTGCAATCATGTGAAACTCACTCCATTACCATTGTTTGTCACATGTATTTCAGGTGAAATCTCAGTAAATATAGATTGCAGTGTTTACCCGTGTAGCTTCATGCCTATCCAACATTCATTTCAACCTCATTAATAAAAAAAATGATCAATGAATTGTTAAGAATCAATAATGACTAATAGTAGTAGGAGTCATCAATGTGGAGAGGAATTTAAGGCTGCTTTCTCAGTCTCCACTGGAATGCATTATTATTTCTGAGGGAAAGCACTGACTGCAGACAGAAATAGAAAAATTTACTCCACTCAGGGAGCAATATTCTACTAAGACTCCTTACATGAATGGAATGCTTCAAGAAACACATCCTATGAGGGCTGCATGTTTTATTTCCTGAGACTATTCTTCTCTTACCAAGAAATGGCCCCATCTTTTGAGCTTTGGATGATTAAATTTTCTGTGTTCTGTATCTTAAAATCACTTAAGAATTTCTTTCCTTCCCCCTCCCTGTGTGTAAATGACTCTATATTGACTGGTTGAAAAGTGAAGACTCCGTCATTTCCTTAAACATTTTTCATGCAATTTAAACATGGATTGACACTTCAGTATTTTGTAGGTTTATAAGCAAACATATTGATTTGAACATAAAATAACTGTATTATGAGGATGGTTAAATATGTTATTCTTCTGTAAATGTAAGCAGATTTAGGGTTAAGATAGATTTTGAGAATTACCTTTCCTTGTCCAATAGTAACATTTTTTAAGGAATCACAGGGTCTGTATTAATTTTTTAGTGATCAGCATTTAAATTTTATTATTATTATACTCATTTTTAGCATTTTACTTACAAAAATTTTTGAATCAAAACAAAACTACATAGTACCAAATACCATAGGGAAAAGACATGATAATTGAAATAAATTTCTTGGACTGATGCTATTGCCAAAATTTAAGATGATATTAGGACTTTGGAGATCTGTGTGACAGCTTTTTCTTACCTGTTATTATTTGAAAAAAACTTGGGCCCTCTTGAATTGAGTCTCTGCTTGGTTGACCAGGTTAGGTTTAGGAAACATATTATAGAATTTGAAACCTATCATCATTTCATTAATTTTATAATGTCACTGTAATTTGAAAACTAGGGAATTGAATAAATAGTCCAGAGGAGGCAAATAGATAGATAAATTAGACCTAACAAAAAATTATGAAGCATATTAGGAAAGATGTTTATTAAGTAGTTAGGGGAATGGGTTCCTCTCATCTTTTGTCTTCCTTCTATTTAAATAAAAGCCTTATGGCTAAGAACTCCCTCCTTACCAGAAATTTCGTATGACTCAGTGTAACAGCAAAACTGCAACAAAAATCACATTCTAATTACTACCCTCAAACTCACAGAAAATAGGTGGGGAAATGGCTTGTATTATTGCCTCATTTAAGACATGGTGTTACATAGACACTTGGTTGTACTGAATTCAAATCACAGTTCAATGCATCATGGGAATCTTAGCAGAGGACTTAAGGGTGGTGATGTTTTGGTTGGATCAAATCAGATTGTGCAATGGCCAGCTTAACGCTAGCACCAATGATCTCTTCCCAGTCAGCCTTAAATTAGCCATCTCCTTTGTAAAACTAAATGGGTCCGTCAACAATCTATTTGACAATTTTTGATTGTTAAAGATAGCAATTTCATATGGTTCAACCTCGTAATGAGAATACAGACAACAGAGGAATTTTTTTTTTCTTAAATTTTGTCACTTTGATAGACATAAATATATTCATGGGACAAATTCACATAGGATACTGGGTTTTCCTTGAATTTCCTTATCTTTCCAAATGACTGGGCTTATAAATCACCGGTTACAAAATTTGAGGTACAAAGAGCCTTGGAAAAGATATACTTTATAAAATTCTCTGCATAAAATATCTCCTTTAATTTTCAGAAAAACCCTGTGACCTCAGTGTTATCATTATCTACATTTTATAGCTGAACTAAGATCCAACTCTATTCAGATTTTTTTGTTCACGCTCTTTGCTGCCGAACTATAATGCTACCATCTGAAAACCCATTGAGATGGATTTCTAATCTTAACTTCATTTTCTAGATGAAAAAAAAAAAAAAAAACAACCTAAAATCAAAAGAGCTTATGCCCTTAACCCAGGTCACATTTTCTACTCTGCTCCAGTTTTGTTCCCAGCTGGGTCTAAAATAGATTTAAATGTCAGAGCAGTATTCTTTCCCATAAATACATATTTAACTCAGAATAGTCTTCTGTTTATTCTTTCAATCACATCCGATGATAGTATCTTAATTACATGCAATTTTGTGTTTCCTATTTGTCAACTAGGGCTCTTTAATGTTACAAGTAATCAAAAGGAATAAAAACAATGCAAGTAGGTTTAAATAAACAAAAAAATTGACTCGAATTACTCAGAAACCTGGAAAGCCCACAGGTACAAGGTCTGGATTTCCCTTGATGTAAAGGGTTACAGGTTGGCAAAGGCCTAGTTTCTTTCTGTCTCCAATATAGTAGTTTCGTTTTTATTTTTGTTTGTGTTTCTCCTAATGCTGGATTCTCACACGTAGTAGGAAAACATGTGGTAACAATTCCAGACTTCAAATTCAGGACTTTCAGTAGCTCTTTCAGATGATCAAGGAATGTTATTTCACTAAAATCTCAATAAGTCTTCTTCCATCGTTCAGTTTAATTGGGGCAGATTCTAATTCCTGTTTCGATTCTTATAGCCATATAAATTCCATGCGTTGAAAGGCGTAGCCCTGATTAGATTAGCTTGGATTGTAACTAAAGGTGTTACTGTGATTTGATTGAAGCAATCAGTGTTCAACCAGGGAACTGGGTCAATGCTATTCCCATCCCCACCCACCAAACAAATAAAACCAAAGACTGATACCTAACAGCAGAGAGCAATAGGGTCGCTGTTTAGACATAAAATGCCAGCAGACCTATGACTCAGGAAATTCACAATGTGACAGTGATCCTTTACTAAGGATGCACCCTGGGTACCTTCTGGAATCTTTGTGTTATTGTTCTTATGTTTTAAGCTTTTAATTGTGAAATATAATTTAGACACTGAAAAGTCCATCAAATATAAACGTGTGACATCATTAATCATTGTAAGTGGAACATTGGTGTAATCTTTACCTAGGTCAAATGAAAGCACATTGTCAGACCTAAAGAAGATAGCCATGTGCACTCTCATAATTACAATCCCTTCTGACCTCCCGGAAGGTTACCATTACTACACGTTATGGTAATCATTTCCTTGCTTTACTTCTGTTCCTGCTGCTTATCACCTTAGCGTGAATCCCTAAACACTGCGATTTAGTTTTTCCCATTTGTAGGACCTTGCAGAAATTGAATTGTACACTGTCGGGGGGTTGGCTCTAAAAGTCTGTAAAATTCCTTCATGTTGCTGTGTGTGTGTTTGCATTCCACCGAGTGAAACCATCACATTTTGTTTTTACATTTTACTATTAATCAATGGTTGTGTTAACTGGCATGAACACCCTCAAATGTGTCTCTTGGAACACACTTGACTTCATTTCTTTTCAGAATATGCCTCTAGATTTGTTGGGTCATGGACAATATATCTGTTTAACATATTAGATACCGCCAAATGTTTTTCCAAAGTACTTTAGCCATTTTATTATCATGATAGCAGTGCGAGAGTCTCTCTTCTTCCTCACGCTTGCTAAATCATGCCATTGCCAGGTGAATTTCAGCCAGTCTGGTGGATCCCCACCAGTGATATCTCATTGCAGATTGCCTTTACATATTGCTGGTTAGAAATAAGACCTAGTGGTCTTTTGTATGTTCTTTTTGTTAAATGGCCTTTGGAGTCCCTTGCAAAAACATTTTTTTCTCAATTAGATTGATTTCTCTTGTATTTAGAGGTTTCATACATTCTGATATGAGCTACTTTTTTTTTGTATTGCAAATATCTTCTCCCCGTCTATGACTTCATTTTCACTTTCTTAATGCTTCCTTTGACAAAGAATTCTTAATAACGGAGCCAAATCTACCAATCTTTTAATTTATACTTACTGGTTTTTGTGTTCTACATAACTATTTACCTATGATAGATCAAAAACGATCCCTCTATGTTATTTTTATCTTTTTTCTTTGATGTATATAGTTACAACAAATTTAGAATTGCTATTTGTGTATGGTATGTGATAGAGATGATTTTATGTTTATTTTTACATATAGATCTCCAATGTCACGGCACCATTTTTTTATGGAAAAAAAATACTTCTTCTTTTGGTTATTGTCGATCGTGCTACAACAAACATGCAAGTTCTCTTCAAGCCAGTGATTTTGCTTCTTTTGGAAATATACCCAAAAGTGGAATTGTTGGATCATGTGATAATTCTTTTTTTTTTTAATTTTTTGAGGAAAGTTCATGCTTTCCATAGTGTCTATACCAATTTATACTCCTACTAAGAGTGCACAAGGTTTCCTCTTCTCCACATCCTTGACATTACTTCTTTTGTCTTTGTGATAATAACTATTCTAATAGGTGTGAGGTGGTATCTCTTGTGGTTTTGGTTTGCATTGCCCTGATGATTAGTGATGTTGAACACATTCCCATGTATCTGCTGGTCATTTGAATATCTTCTTTGAAATAATGCCTGTTCAAGTTCATGGCAGCATTATTTAGAATAGTCAAGACATGGAAGCAGCCTAAGTGTCCATTGATGGATGGACCGATAAAGAAAATGTGGTATGCATGCGTACAATGGAATATTATTCAGCCATAAGGAAGAGGGGCATCTTGCCAATTGTGACAACATGGATGGAACTTGAAGGCATTGTGGGTCAGACAGACAGAGAGCAAATAGTGTATATCTCATTTCTGTGTTAAGTCTAAAAAAACAAAAACAAAAACAGAAAGAACTCATCCAGACAGCAAATTGGTGGTTGCCAGAGTCGGGGGAATTGGGGAAGGAAGGAATGGGTAAAGGTGGTCAAAACACATATTTCCAGTCATAAGCTAAATAAGTTCTGGGAATTTAATACACAGCATGGTGACTATAGTTAACAATACTGTATTGCACATCTGAAAGTTGCTAAGAGAGTAGATCTTAAAAGTCCTCATCACAAAAGAAAAAAACTTTTGTAACAATGTGAGGTGATGGATGGATGTTAGCTAAAATTACTGTGGTAACTGTATCTATATCTATCTATATAATATTATATGTCAGTTATATTTCTATGAAACTTAAAAAAGAAAAAAAATCATGTTTCCAATGTTCTACACTGGCAATATTTCAAAAATTTATATTTCTGTATGTATGGATCTGTTTGGAGATCCTCAGTTCTGTCCTGTTCATTTGTTTCTCCTTGGTTTGTCAGTTGGCCACTTTAAACACTGCAATTGTATAATATGGTTTGATATTGGAAACACCGAGTCACCTAATTTCCCATCAAAAGTACCTTAGCTCTTCTTGGCCTGCAGTATAGTCCCCACAGTTTGTAATCAGCTCATAAGATTCTACTACAACATCTCCAATGGGTGGAGATACATTGGATCTATACAGGTCAATATGGAGAACATTTTCTTCGTTATAATACTCAGACTCAGATGCATGAATGTGGTCCATTTTTCCTTTTCCTGGAGTCTTCTTTAATTTGAAAAGAATTAAATGTTATTTGGTAGTTTCTTTTATATTTTATAACCAACTAAAATATGAGTATGTTTTTGATATTTTGAAGCTATTGAAATGGTATGTTTCTTGACTTTCATTTTTACATTTTGTTGCTAGCATGTCATTTGTAAACTGTCCCTGTATCCAGCAGTTTTGCTAAGCTCACTAATTCCATTCCCTCACCTGTAGATGATTTTGTCAGTGCACTAAATGTGCCTCCTTTGGAATTTCTTTTTTTTTCTTTTTTTTTTTTTGTAGAAGCAATCAGAGAGATGATTGCTTAATTTTTTTTCCCATTCAATATTCATACATTTACCCATTCATTCATTATTGTTTTATTGCTCTGGCAAAATCTTCAAACCCAATCTGGAGCTGAAGTATTGTAGCCAAACATCCTTGTCTTGGGGTGCTAGGGTGGCTCAGTCGGTTAAGCATGGGACTTTGGCTCAGGTCATGATCTCACGGTTTGTGGGTTTGAGCGCTGCACTGGGCTCTGTGCTGACCGCTCTGCGCCTGGAGCCTGCTTCAGATTCTGTCTCCCTCTCTCTCTGCCCCTCCCCTACTCCTGTTCTCCCTCCCTCTCTCTCTCTCTCTCTTTCTCTCAAAAATAAATAGGGGCGCCTGGGTGGCTCAGTCGGTTAAGCGGCCGACTTCGGCTCAGGTCATGATCTCGCAGTCCGTGAGTTCGAGCCCCGCGTCAGGCTCTGTGCTGATGGCTCAGAGCCTGGAGCCTGTTTCAGATTCTGTGTGTCCCTCTCTCTGACCCTCCCCCGTTCATGCTCTGTCTCTCTCTGTCTCAAAAATAAATAAACGTTAAAAAATTTTTTTTTAAAAAATAAAATAAAATAAAAAAAATAAATAAACATTAAAGAAAATTAAAACCAAAAACATCCTTGTCTTGTTCTGTGTCTCAAATGAAGAGTTTTCAACATTTCACCATTAAGGAAGATAACAGTTTTAGGTATTTTTATGTATGTTTATCACATTAAGAATGTTCTTTTCTATTCCTCAAATGATAAGATGTTTTATTATAAACATGTGTTTATTTTTTACCAAATACATTTGAGGCACCTCTTAGGTGATCATCAGATAGTTCTCTTTATTGTGTTAATGTGAAGAATTATACTGTTTGATCACTGCTCTTTTCAGGTGGATATCCTCTTTACTGGACTTCCCCTCCCCCAAAGGTTATAATCAAAATCGTGGACAAGTGGCACAGCAGAGCAGCAGAGACCCCAAATAATCACAATGGACAGTGTCTGCACACAAGTAAGGCAGCAACTGCTTATCACCTCACCTCCACCTCGTGAAGTACATAACCCGTACATGCGTCCCGTGGGCCTGTTGGCTGTATTCCTTGTTTCTGATGGATTCTTTTTTTTTCCCTTTGTATTTACTGCTTTTAATCAAACATCTTATGCCATCTTAAGCCGAACCTGCTCACACTACATTGTCCTTCTATATATAATTAATTTTTTTTTGCTAATATTTATGTAGAATTTTTGCACTTAAGCTTATAAGTAAGAGTGGATTTTCTTTTTTCTTTGTTAAAATATTTTTTTAAATGTTTATTTATTTTTGAGAGACAGAGTGCAAGTGGGGAAGGGCCTGAGAGAGAAGGAGACCCAGAATCCAAAGCAGGCTTCAGGCTCTGAGCTGTCAGCAGAGATCCCAATGTGGGGCTCAAACTCACGAAGTGTGAGATCATGGCCTGAGCCCAAGTTGGATGCATAACCAACTGAGCCACCAATTTGCCGCTTTTTTTTTTTAAATATATACTTTCCACTAAAAATGTTTCTGAAACAAATTGAAGATAATATAAACTGAGGAGTATTCCCTATTATTAGAGGTGATTGTGCAATTTGAAAATACTTCGTTGTTGAGTGTTTGGTAGAACTCCCTAGGGAAGTTACTGGATACTAGAAAGTGTGTGTGTATGTATCTGTGTGTGTGTGTGTGTGTGTGTGTGTGTGTGTGTGTATGTACATCCAGATGCATGTGCATGCAAAGGTCTTTGATGACTAATTCAAATGAACAGTTATAAGAAAATTTGTTTGCTCAGTTTTCACAAGTCAGTCTTGGTCTTGACAAATTACATTTCTAAAATAAATTTGAATATTTCCCATATATTTTAATTCATTGGGATAAAGGCATAACTTTGTCTATATTGTCACCTTATTATTTTATTATGGCTGTGTGATCTGATGTGCTGTCCTCTTATTCATTTCAGACATTGGTGATTTGTTTTTTTTTTTTGTATTTTAAAAAATTTTTTTAATGTTTATTTATTTTTGAGACAGAGAGAGACAGAGCATGAACGGGGGAGGGGCAGAGAGAGAGGGAGACACAGAATCAGAAGCAGGCTCCAGGCTCTGAGCCATCAGCCCAGAGCCCAACGCGGGGCTCGAACTCACGGACCGTGAGATTGTGACCTGAGCTGAAGTCGGACACTTAACCGACTGAGCCACCCAGGCGCCCCAGACATTGGTTATTTGTACCTCATTCTATTTTCATTGGACTTTTGTTAATTTCCCTATAACTTTTTGAGATTTTTGCCGCTTGTTTTCTGTTCTAATACATGTATAGGAGGTTATAAATTTCTCTCTAAATGCTACTTAGCATTTATGCCACATTTTTGGATGGTGACATTTCTATTAGTATTTGGTTTAATTTTTTTTTAACCTAAGGGTTATTTACAGCTCTAAACTTTAATTTTAAAACACCTATATTTCTTTATGTTATTCATTTCTAATTTAATTAAATTATGACTAAGGAAGGTACTGTTTATGGTTTCAGTCTTTTCAATACTTTGAAACTAGTTTTATACTCTAATAAAATATTCAAATATTTTACATGTGCTTGAATGGGATGTATATTTTATATTTGTAGATTCATTTGTGGGTCGTTATTCATAAACATCTATATATTTTTATTAGGTGAAGTTGATTGTATTGCTTACATTTTATATATTTCAGCACTATTTTCAATTGTGTATTTTATAAGGTACAAAAAGAGGAAAAATACATCACTAATATGATTGTAGATTTGTCTTTATCTGCTGGTATTTGGTCCACTTTATATTTTATGTAGCTTGAGGCCATGTTTTCAGGCTCATACTAATTTAAAATTGCAACATGTTTTTGCTGAATCCACTTTGATAAATGAAACACTTTCATTCTTAATCTCTGGTATGTTTTCAGCTCAACTTGTTTTCATTTTCGTTTTCGTTTTGTTTTGAAATGAATATAGGTACTTTTTGTGAATGGAGTTTAAGTGATGTATATCTTTTATTGTTTTTTGACTTTCAGGCTTTCTGCTTCCTTATGATTTAGGCATATTTCATTAAAAGAACATAGTTTGTTTTGCTTTGCTTTTTTATTTAGTCTAACAACTTCCTTTTCATTGGAACTTTGAGTCCACTTTATATTCAATGTAAACATTTAGATACTGTACTTTACTTTAAATCCACCATTTTACTCTGTGTCTCTCCTTACCTCTTCTGGGTTTCTTTTTTTTTTTTTTTTTTGTTATTGACTTATTTTGGCTTATTTTTGTTTTTGGATGTTTCCTTTTGTAGTTTGTGGGTTATTCACTATTTTACTATTTCTGGAGATTTCAATATACATCAAAGTCCATATAATATTCATTGGTACTATCTCAATTAATGCAAAAGCCTTAGAAAATGTTAACTCTATTTACCTCCTCCTGATATGAGTTTTATTTTTATTTCATTAATTTCGTTCTTTCCCTTTCTCTCTCTCTCTCCACACACACACACACACACACAGTAGAGACAGTGAAAGAAAGAATGCTTCACCATTGCATATGAATACCTAAACCAATGGACTTTCAGTGATATCACATCCTCCCTCCGCCTGGTCCCTCCCTTTCCAGGGTGATCCCCTGCTCAGGTGAAGGCCTCGTTCTGGAAGACGGGAAGAAGGCCCAGGCTATGGGGCAACATGAGAAAACCCTCACCCTTAAGAACCAAGTATATCTGTGGAAGAGTCATTTTTATTCATGGTTGTTCCTGTTAATATCTTATATGTTTTACCTTTGGCTTCTTTAAAGATTGTTTTCTTAGTAATTTATGTAATTTATGTCTTACAGTGATAGGAGAAGTATCTCTAGATGTGGTTTCTATGTATTTTAATCATGCTTGTGGGGCGCCTGGGTGGCTCAGTCCGTTGAGCGTCCGACTTCGCTCAGGTCATGATCTCGCGGTTTTGTGGGTAGGAGCCTCGCGCGTAGAGCCTGGAGCCTGCTTTGGATGCTGTGTCTCCCTCTCTCTCTCTGCTCCTCCCCCATTCGTGCTCTGTCTCTGTCTGTCTCTCAAAAACAAATAAAAGTTAAAAAAAATTAATCATGCTTGAGAAGTTAGGGCTCCTTGAATCTACAGCACGGTGTCTTGATGTGTTTCAAATGGTGCTACTCCTCCCATTATAGCTGCCCTGTGGGACTCAGTACATTTAAACACAAGTCAGTTTTTCTCATACTATTCCTTTTGTTTCTTCTTTTGCAACCAATCATCTTTTTTTCCCCCTATAAGTCTTTCATTATGAATGGTTTGATCTCTTTAGTTATTAATATTCAGCCACCTTTTCCAATCTGCAGTCAAACCTGCAGTCTGAAATCATAGTGTAAATGATTACAAATTTTTGTTGGAGACGTTTTATATAGATTCACCTGTTCTTCGGTCCTTTTTCAGTGAATTATTTTATTTTTTCCTGTATTTGAATTATGGTGGTAATTATAGTTTTAATATAAAAATGTAGGGGTGACAAAATTTACCTACATGATTCCAGTATTAGAGGCTTTGTTGGTCCGTTTCTACTGCAGACCCATTTCTATTGATTGCCATTTGTTTTTCTTGGAGTGCTGGTTATTTTTAATCATGTGCCAATGTATATAAGTTGCTTATAGAAATTGTAGAAGTAACTTAAGGCCTAGGTAGGTTGATGTTACCTTCTTTCAAAGAGAAGCTCTGCATTTCTTCTAGGCTTATGGGTGTCAAAGCATTAGGCAAAATTTTATTTCAGTTTTAGGTATTGATTAAGCTTTTTGTGTTATTCAGATTTGAAGCTCAAATGTAGTCCGGGCAAGTGGTTGCTTCATTTTCAGTTCTTCCTTATCATACTACTTAAATCTTTGTTACGCCCACCTGTTCCTGCTGGCAGACCCTAAAATGTAGCATTTGTATCCCTAGTACTTGACTCTGACAGGCACCACACAGTTCCTCAGGTGCTTTCATGGAAATATCGTCTTTCCAGATTCTGGTTTCCCTGTTCTGAAGTTTTGCTGTCTCTTGCATCTTGACTCAGTAATTCATCTCTAATTTGTTAACTGCCTGATGTCTTCAATCCTTCTGTGCACATCTTATTTTTATTTGCTCAGTACACTAACTGAACCAATAAGGGGTGTGCGTGTGCGTGTGCGTGTATGTGTGTGTGTGTGTGTGTGTGTGTGTGTGTATACAAGATATATGCTTTAGGACATGGGTTCACATGATTATGGACGCAAGCTGGAGACCCCAGAGGACTGATGGTATAGAGTCTGAGTCCAAAGGCAGAAGAGGACTGAAGTCCTCTAAAACAAGTAGAGAGAAAGAATTCTTTGTCAGCTTTTATTGTATTCAGAACTCCAAAGAATTAGATGAGGCCCACTCACCTTCCTCACTCAGTCTACTGATTTAAATGTTAATCTGGTCCACAATCACTCTCACAGACATACCCAGGAATGATGTTTAACCAGGTATCTGGGCACTCATGACCCAGCTAAGTTGACACATACAATTAACCATCACACTCAGGTTTCCAAGTTGTCCCAAGTGGGACTATGTCTACCTTACTTGGTCTGTCATTACTGGAATTGAAGTCTTCACAGAATCTTTTAAAAATTTGGATACACTGTCTTCAGGAATTTATTTTCTTATGGACTGAGAGACACCATTATAGCCATGGCAATTTCCAAATATCCAATACAAATGAAAAAAAATGTCATTGAAATCTATCCTTTAAATGTTCCATGAAATAAATATCTTTTTATCTTTTAATGCTCTGTTGAGGCTAAAGAACTCTCAAATTATGAGCTATAAATCGTGTTTGTAACATTTCTGCTTAAATAGGCCATTATCACTTCATAAACTTTGAAGGTTGACACTCAGGCAGAGTTCCCTGTAAAATAAAAAGTATTAAATTTCAGTACGTAGTTTTTCCCTAAAAAGTATATTATACTCCTAAGTTTCAATTAACTAATAATTTTTCTAAAAAATATGTGATTTTGATGTACATTATATAGTACATATAGTATATGATGTACATAATATAGATATATATTATTAGTCCTTTAACAACTAACCTTAAAAAATAATTTTCACTTTGATCTCAGATCTCGACCTTTTAGTTATTATGAACATCCATCATGTTATAATAACTCATACCTCAATCTTTTCTTTATTTAGTCTTTTATTTATTTAAATCCAACTTAGTTACATAGAGTGTAACAATTTCAGGAGTAGAATTTATTGATTCATCATGAGTATAACACCCAGTACTCATCCTAATAAGTACCCTCTTTAATGCCCATCACCCAGTTAGCAAATTCCGCCACCTAACACCCCTCCAGCAATACTCAGTTTGTCCTCTATGGTTGAGTCTCTTATGTTTTGCCTCCCTCTCTGTTTTTATCTTATTTTTCCTTCCTTCCCCTATGTTCATTTGTTTTGTTTCTTAAATTCCACATAAGAGTGAAATCATATGGTATTTGCATGTCTCTGACTGAATTATTTTGCTTAACATAATATACTCTAGTTCCATCCAAGTTGTTGCAAATAGCAAGATTTCATTCTTTTTGATTGCCCAGTAATATTCCATTGTACATATATACCACATCTTCTTATCCATTCATTAGTTGATGGACATTCAGGTTCTTTCCGTAATTTGGCTATTCGTTTATAACACCACTATAAACATGGGGGTGTATGTGCCCCTTTGAATCAGCATTTTTGTATCCTTTGGATAAATACCTAGTAGAACAACTGCTAGGTCCTAGGGTAGTTCTAATTTTAATTTTTGGAGGAACCTCCATACTGTTTTTCAGAGTGGTTGCACTACTTTGCATTCCCACCAGCAGTGAAAAAAGATTTCGCTTTCTCCACATCCTCACCAACATCTGTCGTTTTCTGTGTTAATTTTAGCCATTCTGACAGGTGTGAGGTGGTGTCTCACTGTGGTTTTGATTTATATTTCCCTGACAATGAGTGATGTTGAACATATATTCATGTGTCTGGGTGACTTCTTTGTAAAAGTGTCTATTCACGTCTTTTTTCCATTTCTTTACTGGATTGATTTTTTTGGGTGTTGAGTTTGATAAGTTCTTTATAGATTTCAGATACTAACCCTTTATCCAATACGTCATTTGCCAATATCTTCTCCCATTCCATTGGTTGCCTTTTAGTTCTGTTGATGGTATCCTTCTCTGTGCAGAAGCTTTTTATCTTGATGAGGTCCCAATAGTTCATTTTTGTTTTTGTTTCTCTTGCCTCTGGAGACATAACTAGTAAGAAGTTGTGTGGTGCAGGTCAAAGAGGTTGTTATCTGCTTTCTCCTCTAGAATTTTGATGGCTTACTGTCTTACATTTAGGTCTTTCATCCATTTTGAATTTATTTTAGTGTAAGAAAGTGCTCCAGGTTCATTCTTCTGTGTGTTGTTGTCCAGTTTTCCCAACGCTATTTGCTAAAGAGACTGTCTTTTTTCCAATGGATATTCTTTGCTGCTTTGTAGAAGATTGGTTGGCTATACATTTGTGGGTCTATTTCTGGGTTCTCAATTCTGTTCCATTGATCTATGTGTCTGCTTTTGTGCCAGTACCATACCATTTTGATGATTACAGCTTTGTAATACAGTTTAAAGTCCAGAATTGTGATGCCTCCAGCTTTGGTTTTCTTTTTCAACATTACTATAGCTATTAAGGGTCTTTTGTTGTGCCATACAAATTTTAGATTGTTTGTTTTACTCTGTGAAGAATGCTGATGTTATTTTGATAGGGATTGAATTGAATGTATATATTGCTCTGGATAGTATCAACATTTTAATAATATTTTTCTTCCCAATCCATGAGCATGGAATGTTTTCTTGTGTCTTCAATTTCTTTCATAAACTTTTTATAGTTTTCAGCATACAGATCTTTTACATCTTTGGTTAGGTTTATTCCTGGGTATTTTATGGTTTTTGGTGCAATTGTAAATGGGATTGATTCCTTGATTTCTCTGTCTGCTACTTCATTATTGGTATATAGAAATGCAAGCAATTTCTGTATGTTGATTTTATATCCTGCAACTTTGCTGAATTCATGTATCAGTTCTATCAGTTTTTTTTTTTTGGTGGACTCTTTTGGGTTTTCCATGTAGAGGATCATGTCTTCTGCAAAGAGTGAAACTTTGACTTCTTCCTGCCCAATTTGTAGTCATTCATTTCTTTTTGTTTTCTGATGGTGGAAGCTAGGACTTCCAGTACTATGTTGAAAAACAGTGGTGAGAGTGGACATCCCTGTCATGTTCCTGACCCTAGGGGGAAAGCTCCCAGTTTTTCCCCACTGAAGATAATTTTAGCTGTGGGTCTTTCATAGATGGCCTTTATGATGTTGAAGTATATTCCTTTTATCCATACTTTCTTAAGAGTTTTGTCAAATGTTTTTTCTGCATTTATTAAGAGGATCACGTGGGTCTTATCCTTTCTTTTATTAATGTGATGTATCATGTTGATCAATTTGTGGACATTGAATCATCCCTGTAGTCCTAGAATAAATCTCACTTGATTGTGGTGAATAATCCTTTTAATGTATTCTTGGATTTGATTTGCTAGTATTTTGTTGAGAATTTTTGCCTCCAGTTTCATCAGGTAAATTGTAATTCTCCTTTTTAGTGGAGTCTTTGTCTGGTTTTGAAATCAGCATTATGCTGAACCTATAGAATGAGTTTGGAAGTTTTCCTTCCATATCTATTTTTTGGAACAGCTTCAAAAAATAGGTGTTAACTGTTTTTTTTTTTTTTTTAATGTTTAGTAGAATTCCCCTGGAAAGCCATTCAGTCCTAGACTCTTGTTTGGGGGAGACTTTTGATTACTAATTCAACTTCTTTACTGGTTATGGGTCTGTTCAAGTTTTCTATTTATTCCTGGTTAAGTCTTGGTAGTTTGTATGTTTCTAGGAATTTGCCCATTTCTTCTAGATTGCTCAATTTGTTGGCACATAATTGTTTGTAGTATTATTATTGTTTGTATTTCTGTGGTGTAGATTATGATCACTCCTCTTTTATTTGTAATTTTATTTTTTTGTGCCCTTTCTTTTTTATTTTTGATTAATCTGGCTAGGAGTTTATCAACTTAGTTAATTCTTTCAAGGATCCAGCTGTTAGTTTTGTTAATCTCTTATACTGTTTTTTTTTCCCTCAATATCATTAATTTCTGCTCTAATCTTTATTATTTCCCTTTTTCTGCTAGTTTGGGGCTTTATTTACTATCTTTTTTTTTTTTCCTAGCTCCTTCAGGTATAAGGTTAGGTTGTGTATTTGAGACATTTTTTTCCTTCTTTAGGAAGGCCTGAATTGCTATATACTTCCCTTTTATGACTGTCTTTGCTGTATCCCAAAGGGTTTGGACTGTCATGTTTTAATTTTCATTGGCTTCCGTGTACTTTTTAATTTCCTCTTTAATTTCTTGTTTAGCCCATTCATTCTTTAGTAGGACGTTCTTTAATTTCCAAGTATTTGTGGTCTTTCCATTTTTTTCTTGTGGTTGACTTTAAGTTTCATAGCATTTCGATCTGAAAATATGCATGCTATGAAATCAATCTTTTTGTACTTGTTGAGGCTGATTTGTGACCCAGTATGTGATCTATTCTGAAAAATGTGCCATGTGCACTCAAGAAGAATGTGTGGTCTGCTGCTTTCAATGAAATGTTCTGAATATATCTGTTAAGTCCATCCAGTCTTAACAATGACTTCAAAACCTTAGTTCCTTGTAGATTTTCTGCTTTGGTGATCTGTCCATTGATGTAAATGGGGTGTTAAAGTCCCTTAATATTATGCCATTATTATCAATGAGTTTCTTTATGTTTGTGATTAATTTCTGTAGTTGGGCAATTAAGTTGGGGGCATAAATATTTACAATTGTTAGATCTTCTTGGTGGATAGGCCCCTTAATTATGATATAATGCCCTTCTTCATCTTTCGTTACCGTCTTTGTTTTAAAATCTCGCTTATCTGATATAGGTATGGCTACTCTGGCTGTCTTTTGATGTCCATTAGCATGATAGATGGTTCTCTATCCCCTCACTTTCAATCTTTACTTGTCTTTATGTCTAAAATGAGTCTCTTGTAGGCAGTATATAGATCATATAGATGGGTCTTATTATTATTATTTTTTTAAATCCAATTTGACGCTCCTTTCTGGCCTGCCTATTTTGTGTGGAAAGACCTGCTGTGTACCTGATATGTCTTCCCTTATAGGTTAAGGACTTTTTTTTTTTTCCTTTTCCCTTGCTGCTTTCCAAATTCTTTCTTTGTCTGTGTATATTGCAAATTTGACTATGGTGCCTTGGTGATGGTCAGTTTTTGTTGCTCTAATGGGAGCTCTCTGTGGTTCTTGGATTTTGATGTCTATGTCTTTCCCCAGGTTAGGGGAGTTTTCAGCTGTAATTTGCTCACATAAACCTTCTGCCCCTTTTTCTCTCTCTTCATCCACTGGGACTCCTAGGATACAAATGTTATTTCTCTTTAATAAGTTGCTGAATGATCTTTTGTCGTTGTTTCCCTCTTTTGTTCTGCCCTATTATTTTCCATAATTGTATCTTCTATGTCACTGATTTGCTGCTCTGCTTTTTCCATCCTCACTGTCACAGCATCCATTTGAGATTGAATCTCGATTATAGCATTTTTCATTTGGGCCTGACTAGATTTTAGTTATTTTATCTCTGCAGAAAGGGATTCTCTGGTGTTTTCTATGCTTGTTTTCAACCCCAGTTAGTATTCTTATAATCGTGATCTTAAATTCAATACAGACATCTTACTTGTTTGTGTGTTGATTAAATGCTTGGCCATCATTTCTTCCTCTTCTTTTTTTTATGGATGAAATTCTCCACCTTGTCATTTTGGAAGAAGAAAAAATTAATAAAATGAAAAAAATGAAAATGAAAAAAAATAAAAACAAAACAAGTCAAGTAAAGAAAGCTAGATCCTAGGTGTGTTTCGTTCTGCTTGTCAAGAGAAGCTTGACAGAAAAGGGAAATAGGAGAAAGGAATAAAAAAGTTTTAAAAAATTAAAAATTAAATAATAAAATAAAATAAAGAAAATAGAATGAAAAAAAATTGCTCTTTCTGTATCCAAGAAAGAGAAAGAAAAGAAAGAAAAACAGAAAACAACAGAAGGAAAAACAGAAGCAAAGAAAATGGACAAACGAACAAGCAAACAGAAGGAAAACTGAATGAAGTTACATCCAGTTTCCCTGAGAACTGAAACTTTGCAGTACACTACAGTCATTAGACTAAGAAGATAGAAAGGAACTGTGCTGGTCTTTGGGAGATATACCTGGAGGGCACAGGTGGGCAAGGCTTGGTATAATGGCTCTGTTCTCCACTTGGTGGCACTGCTTAGCTCACTGGGCTCTCTCCCTACATGCGCGCTAGAGGTGAAAATGGCTTCACCCAGCTCTCTAGTCTCTGGTGCAGGAATTTTGTGTCCTCACAGATACACAATCAAGCACCCCTCCTTTGTCTCAGGCTTCCATCCACTCCTTTCCTGTACTCTGTCCGTGTCCAAGCTGTCTGCCTGCCAGGTGGTGACTCCTTCCAGAGTTTTATCTCAAATGGGGCAGTGTTTCAAAACCATACACTTCAGAGGCCCCCATGGCTTGGATCCACACTGATTCTCTGAGGGAGGTTCTCACCAAGCAAAAACTGGGGGCTGGCTGGGCCCAGAGAATGTTTGTGCGATCATGGAAAGGAAGAGGCTCAGAGTTTATGGTAAATCAGAAAACAAAGCTGGCACCAGGTTTTGCTGCACTCTGGCATCTTTGTTCCGGTATCAGTAAACATGGCACCTCTCCGGGGTCCGTCACGATTTTTGCCTGTGGGAAGCCATATCACCTCTCCCACATGTTCTCCAAGCAGAGGACCCACTTCTCCCTGTGTGGCACATAGATCCCTCAGACTGTGCTGCTCGTTCTTAGGGATTCACCCTATTTCCTCACCAGGCACTGTGCTCCACTGTTTTTTTTGTTTTTGTTTTTGTTTTTTAATTTTTTAACGTTTATTTATTTTTGAGACAGAGAGAGACAGAGCATGAATGGGGGAGGGTCACAGAGAGGGAGACACAGAATCTGAAACAGGCTCCAGGCTCTGAGCTGTCAGCACAGAGCCGGACGCGGGGCTTGAACTCACGGACCGTGAAATCATGACCTGAGCCGAAGTCAGCCACTTAACCGACTGAGCCACCCAGGCGTCCCAAGAGCTCCACTGTTTATAGAATCCTGGTGGTATTGAAACCCTCCCCTTTCTCTCTGTCAATGGTTTTGAGGAACAGATTTCTTGTCCAGTCCCCTGTGAGTGTTTTTACTCTTTCTGTCTTTCTCTCCAGCTACTTTCAGGGGACGTGCTTTTCTTGTGCAATCCTGATGTGCTGCGCTGTCCCCCCCCTTCTCTCTCTCTTTCTCTCCCGGTCCTCTCTCCGTGAAAATGGCTCCCTACCATCTGCTGCTCAGTGGCTTTTCTCTCCCCCAGTTCACCTCTCTGCACCACGTATCTGCCAAGTTCTATGGCTCAAAGAATGCAAATTGTTGTGTTAATCATCAGATCTATTTCCTAGGTGTTCGAAAATGGTTTGTTGCTGATCTAGCTGCATTTAGGGAACAAGACAAGCTCAGCGTCCCCATACTACTCTGTCATCTTAAGTCTCTACACATCTCAATCTCTTCTACTTTCCCTGCCTATGAACTTAGAAACTTTGAAAAGTAAGTCAATATAGAGTTGTGAAATTACAGTCAAAGTTTATCACTAATGATGAGGCAGTAAATAGATGTCTAATTTACATTCCTTAAAAATTAATGTGTAGTGGAACTTGGTTCTATAGATTCAAAATGAATAATAAATCATCTTTCATATAATATTTTAGTCAACTTTTGTAAAATATCTCATCATATAATTATAAACTTTTACTTATGTAATGCTCCTTGTAATTTACTATGGGAATACATTTTCCTTGGGTGTCATTAAAACAAAGGATACTATCGGGGCGCCTGGGTGGCGCAGTCGGTTAAGCGTCCGACTTCAGCCGGGTCACGATCTCCCGGTCCGTGAGTTCGAGCCCCGCGTCAGGCTCTGGGCTGATGGCTCGGAGCCTGGAGCCTGTTTCCAGTTCTGTGTCTCCCTCTCTCTCTGCCCCTCCCCCGTTCATGCTCTGTCTCTCTCTGTCCCAAAAAAAAAAAAAAAAAAAAAAAGTTGAAAAAAAAAAGGATACTATCAAGAAATATATGATTGCACATATTTGAAAAATGTACACAAATATTTAATATACATATTTACTGTATTCCCAGGTACACATGCATCTCCAATAAAAAATACATTATAGGGGCGCCTGGGTGGCTCAGTCGGTTAAGTGGCCGACTCCGGCTCAGGTCATGATCTCGCGGTCCGTGAGTTCTAGCCCCGCGTCGGGCTCTGTGCTGACAGCTCAGAGCCTGGAGCCTGTTTCAGATTCTGTGTCTCCCTCTCTCTGACCCTCCCCTGTTCATGCTCTGTCTCTCCTTGTCTCAAAAATAAAGAAAACGTTAAAAAAATTTAAAAAAATACATTATATATTTTAAGTAATATTCTGCAGAGTATTTTCCCCCTCAGTATGCTTTACCAGTAATTTGCAGTGGGAAGAAGGTAGTATTATCTGCCTTTGATAATCACTGCTATTTGCACCACTTTTGTTGATATGTAGGTCCTCTCCCTCACTTTTTTTTATTGCTGGTAAAGAAAAAAAAATAAAAAAGATTTAGGACCATTGTTCTGTAATTGCACTGTTCAAATACTGAGGACTGACATCCCAAAGTTTGAGTTGATCAAGAGGCGTTTCATTTAAAATCAGATAAGAACACAACCTGATTTGAGCATACAAAGGCACAAATATACATTTCCTTGAATCATTTCAACAGTACAAGAAAACTGAAATAATGTCCGAGGCAACATGAACTGGTTCCCAGCAGCAGCTAATCTGAGGACCTGGTTAACCTGCAGTGTAGAAGTGTGTAGGCTGAGGAGATTGAGTGACAGGCCACCTCGCCTCGCTGACCTGAAGAACCTCCTGGTAATTGTTACACTGACTCTGTAGCCCCCAGCTAAGTTCACCTCACTGGAAATCTTTTCTGGCAGTGTTGGTTCACTCTTAAATTTCATCAAAGAAAACACACTGATCTAAACTTTACCAGTTGGGACAGGCTACCTTGTTTCATCGAATGCATGTCTCATTAAATTAACTGAGAGTAATTTATAAAGATATCAAGAACTTTAGTGGGAGCCTCCTTTGTACAGTAAGTGCCCCTTTTATTCTATGGGAAATGCCTATTTAATTCCTAGGGACAAAAAAAAAAAAAAAGACCATAGAAATGTCAGGATGTTTCCTCTGAGGTAAAGCATTTGTTTCCACTTTACTGCCTCATGGACTTTTCACCTAGAAAATCTGTACCCATGCATTAGGTATGTGTTTTCATTCTCTGAAGATTATTCATTTGTTCCCATTCACCTCTGGGCAACCGGTAACTGATTACTAACTAGTACATTGATATCTCATTAGTTTTAATTAAAATGGTTTGATAAAACCTTGAAAAAGTACCTGATAAAATGTTCTACCCATAAAGAACATTCTTAGCAACTATTCCCATTACCTACCGTCACTCCCTCGTAAACAATAAATTAGCCATCAAATATAGCTGTGTCCAGGAGCCAGATATATCTTTGTGACTAGAAGCTTAGGGCTGGAGTTATAGGCCACCTGGACATAGGGACAACATAGGAATTATAAGATAGTTCACCTCTTGGGGGAAAGTGGGTTCCAAAATGGGGAGTGGAATCAGAAAATCCCACGTAAAGGAGAGGAGGGAGCTGGACCAGGCCCCTCTACCTGTGAATGAAGGCTAGAAAAGGCTGGAAAGATGAGAAGCTGCTATCCTGAAAGGTATACGACAGGAACATGCTAGACACCTCTCAGACTGACAATTCTCTGCTGCCATTATAATATGTGGTCCTTTGGGGCGCCTGGGTGGCTGGGTCGGTTAAGCGTCCGACTTCGGCTCAGGTCATGATCTCACGGTCCGTGAGTTAGAGCCCCGCGTCGGGCTCTGTGCTGACAGCTCAGAGCCTGGAGCCTGTTTCAGATTCTGTGTCTCCCTCTCTCTCTGCCCCTCCCCTGTTCATGCTCTGTGTCTCTCTGTCTCAAAAAGAAATAAACGTTAAAAAAAAATTAAAAAAAAATAATATGTGGTCCTTTATTGGGAGTTTTGAGAGCCTGGAGAGAGGTAATATAGACTCCCAGAAATGAAGACATGAGCAAAACAAGAAAAAAGAAGTTCCGCTCAAGGTTATATCCAAATTAAGATTTTATAGACAAAACCATATATATATATATATATAAAGTTATATATATAACATATATAAAGTTATATATGTAAAGTTATATGTATAAATTATATATATATAATATATATATCAGTTAGGTATACATTTTATTCGGTATATATTTTATGGAGAAAATCACATCTACATCTATTTTACATACAAAATCCAAACAAAGAGAAATTGTTTCTTAGGAAAGGAAAATAGTGGGCACAGAAAAATGATCTTAAAATCATGTTTACAACTTTTAATAATGAATTCCATTAAAAATGGATAAAAGGTGCACTCCTGAATGGCTCAGTTGGTTAAGCATCCGACTTCGGCTCGGGTCATGACCTCACAGTTCAGGGGTGCGAGCTCCGCATCCGGTTCTGTGCTGACAGCTCAGAGCTTGGGAGTTGCTTCAGATTCCATGTCTTCCTCTCTCTCTCCCTGTCTCTGACTTGTGCTTGGTCTCTCTCTCTCTCTCTCTGTATCTCAAAAATACACAAACCTTAAAAAAAATGAAAAAAAGGGGCACCTGGGTGGCTCAGTCAGTTAAGTGTCTGACTCTTGATATCAGCTCAGGTCATGAACTCATGGTTCATGGGATTGAGCCCCATAACTGTCAGTGCAGAGCCTGCTTGGGATTCTCTCTCTCTCTCTCTCTCTCTCTCTCTTTCTCTCTCTCTCTCCCTCTCTCTCTTCCCCTCCCCCACTTGCATATGATCCCTCTCTCTCTCTCTCCAAATATAAATAAATATTTTAAAAAACACACAAAAGGAAAAAAAAGGATATTTAAAAATCCTTCCTGACCTCTATATACTGTATTAAGCAAGACAATGTCACTATACACAGGATAGTGAAGTCAAAGACCCAAGGACACCACCTACAATAATATGTGGGGATGGGGTCACTTTTTACTCCCCTAACAGCAGGGATGTGGAGACAAACCTGAGGCAACAACACGAGTCATTTCTGTAACTGTGAGCAAGGAAGTGGAGGGACACTAAAGTGATTTCTAATGTCACAACGTCCATTAAGAGTTACTGTCCCTTGGGGCGCCTGGGTGGCGCAGTCGGTTAAGCGTCCGACTTCAGCCAGGTCACGATCTCGCGGTCTGTGAGTTCGAGCCCCATGTCAGGCTCTGGGCTGATGGCTCGGAGCCTGGAGCCTGTTTCCGATTCTGTGTCTCCCTCTCTCTCTGCCCCTCCCCCGTTCATGCTCTGTCTCTCTCTGTCCCAAAAATAAATAAAAAACGTTGAAAAAAAAATTAAAAAAAAAATTAAAAAAAAAAAGAGTTACTGTCCCAGGGGTGCCTGGATGGTTCAGTCGGTTGAGCGTCCGACTTCAGCTCAGCTCATGATCTCACAGTCTTTGAGTTCGAGCCCCACGTCAGCCTCTGGGCTGATCGCTCGGAGCCTGGAGCCTGCTTCGGATTCTGTGTCTCCCTCTCTCTCTCTCTGCCCCTCCCCTGCTCATGCTCTGTCTCTCTCTGTCTCATAAATTAATTAAAAAAAAAAAACATTAAAAAAAAAAAAGAGTTATTGCCCCAAAGTGAAAGACAGAAAGCTGAGGAGGACAACAAAACTGGTCATGAAACGTGCAAGCTCCAATTTGCAGGTGAGTGAAGGATTCTACAGCGATAGTAGAATCATGCTGGGGCAGTCTGGCCTAAAGGCTCTAAATTAGTCAACCAAAGACCCATCCAAAGAAAAGTCCCATGGGGCGATGAAATTTCTGTGAGTGGAGCCCACATAAGAGAGACAGAGATAGTAGGGACAAAAGAGAAAAGAGGGTCCACACGGAAGTTGGAGACAGAACCGTATTTGAATACTTCAAAATGGTTGAAGCCGTATTTTTGGGAACTGTATTATAACAATAAAAGGAAGTTCTAGAATCTAGATCTCTAGGGTGGTGTAGCTAGAAAAGTTATCAAGATCCATCTCCTCTTCTAAGAGTAGAGGAAAAGTCACCTCACTTAAACACGAACAAGGGAAAATTTTAGAGCCAGATCCCATAGAAGTTTTACGAAAAATACAAGAAAAATAGAATGAGAGTTCTAAAAAGTGATGATGCTTTACCGGAACGGCAAGGCTTCAAAGCAGATGCAATCTATAACCTAATGTTTCAAATTAAATTGGAATAAATTACAAAAACAATAACACTTATGAGAACAAAGTGCATCTTACGTTTAGAAATACTCAGAAATAAGATGCCTGGAGAAAGGAGAGGTTGGAGAAGAACCAGGGAAGAATTGCCACTGAAAGAAGTAAAAGTCATTTTTGAGAAAAGATTAAGCTACATGGAACAGAAGAGTGAATTAACTCCAGGATAATGTCATGAGAGAAAAAACACATGGATAAAAATGGTTTGACAGAAAGCGACAGCCACACAAGAAACCATCTGAGTGAAGGGACACCTGAAGAAGAAAACCAAAGCACAGGAATGGAGCAAGAGGAAAAAGCTATAATCCAAGAATATCTTTCTGGAAATAAAGCTGACTTGGAAGTCTGTATTGAAAGAACACACTTCATACTTTGGAAAACCAACTCGGAGTGGCCAATGCTGAGACATATTTTAGTAAAACCTGAATTCTGAAGAAAATGAGAGAAAAAAGTATCCTCTGAGCCTTCATGGAAAAATCTAAATTGCTTTTTTTTATTTTTCAAATTCTTTCTTTATTTTTGAGAGAGAGAGACAGAGAGACAGAGTGCGAGTGGGGAGGGACAGAGCGAGAGGGAGACATGGAATCCAAAGCAGGATCCAGGCTCTGAGCTGTCACCACAGAGCCCGACGTGGGGCTTGAACTCACGAACTGCGAGATCATGACCTGAGTCAAAGTTGGACGCTTAAGTGACTGAGCCACCCAGGTGCCCCTAAATTGTTTTTAGTTAGAGGGACCAGGTAATTTATTACCCAACCCAGAAGACTGGAGAGTAAAAGGAGAGAACACACGGGGCAACTATTTTAAAACAGGAATATTCTGGCAGAAAGGAGGAGTTTATCCTCTTCTTCACAAAAGAAAAAAAAAATCAAACTGACATCAGCCTTTTGACAGCCATACTTTATGCCTAAAGACAATGGAATAGTCTATTAAAGTTCATCAAGGAAAGAAAATAAGAAGTAAAGATTACATATCCAGCCAGATTGACTTCAAATGCCAGGGGGGTGTAATAAACATGAAAAATCTCAGGAAGTATGCCAAAAGATTATACAGATATGCCACAAATAAAATAGTTCAGCTAGACTACAATCTAATTTTTTTTTTTAATTATAGAACCCAAACTGAACATTTCATCATAGAAACATGGGATTGTGCTTACTTAACTCACAAATTACAAAGATTTTCAGATAGCTAATAAAATGAAATCTGAGATTATATTATGTATAAGAGACACCAATCTTATAAAACAGTATTTAGAAAACTTAAAAATAAAGGGTACCTGGGTGGCTGAGTTCATTGGGCACCGGACTCTTAATTTTGGCTCTGGTCTTGATCTCTTGGTGGTTGGATCAAGCCCCTTGATGGGCTCCATGCTGGTAGTGGAGTCTGCTTGGGATTCTCTTTCTCCCTCTTCCTCTGCCCCTTCCCAGCTCTCGCTCTCTCTCCCTCTCAAATGATAATAATATAATAAAAGAATGACAAATATAAACCAAGAATAGGTAGGTGAAAAGTGGTAAAGGAGTCTCCTACTTAATATTCGACAAGCCAGAATTCAGACCGGGAAGCACTGAAAAAGACAAAGGTCACTTTATAAAGCTGACAGGTATATAAAGCTGAGAGTTCACAATGAAAATATAACAATTGCTATCATTATTTATCATGTTTCCCATATCACTGAAACACCTTTCTTGTAGAGAGGATATAGAATTGCAGATGCTTGGAGGAATAGAATCAAGCTAATCATAGAAGAAATTAATACATGTCTCTCAATTCAAGACAGATCAAGGAATAGAGACCTAAACGACACAACCAACAACGCAGATTTTATAGATATGTATCAACATTGCCACCCAAATTGCAGCGCGTATCGGTGCTTTCCAAGTTTATGTGAAATATTACTCTAGTTTTAGGCAAAAAACAAAACAAAACAAAACAAAATGGCAACAAAAAAACAAAAAACAGAAAACAAAACAAAATAAAAAAAACCTCCAAACTTAATGAATGATAGCAAATAACCCAAAGAGAATTCCCTGATTAATATGTATTATAATAAATTTTAAATAAAAGGCCTTTTTCTTAAAAATTAAAGAAGAAAAAAAAAGAGAAACTATGGAAATATATTCTAGGAACAGTCCCACCTTATAGGCATGGTGCAGGCTGGGCTGGCATGCCCCAGCCATAGGCTGTCCACGGGGCCCAAGCACCGAGACTGGGGACGAGGTCCTCTCAGCCCCGCCCTCTCAGCCCCGCCTCCCACGGGAGGGGAGAGGCTGCAAGCTGCGTTGGCTTCCCCTCTGGCCTCTCCCTTTCCCGCTCCTCCTCCCAGGCTCTCCCAGCTTCCGCTACTGCGCCCCCTGGCGGGGAGCAGGAGCAGCACTGCCCGCAGGCTCAGTAGATGGGGCGTCACTGAAGGGTTACCCACAGTTCAAAGCGCGTGGAGGGCTAATGCTCATGCAGATGATGATGATGGACTGGCAGAGGTTCAGTATCCCTACCAATTCCACCTTCTTCTGCCATCAGTAGGGAACCACCAAGTCCACATGGTCCACATGAACCTTTTCGCCCCTCGTGGGGTGCGATTCCCCAGTGTTCAGAACCTAAACCAGCACATACTCATCCGCTCCGGGATTGGACCATTTAGGTGTGACCGCTGCGGGACACAGCTCACCAGGGCTTACCTGCTGAAGGTGTGCGGCTTGGAGCGTGAAGGTAAACACTGTTTCAGATGCCAGAAGCAAACTCCTCCCAGAGCAGGGATTTCCTAGCAGCAGACGATACAAACCCTTCTTCAATTTGATCTTGGAGGACACACTTTTGAAAGCAACTGCTCTGTTCAAATGCCTGTAATTTTGCACCTCTCCTCTACCCAAAATTGTGAAAGCTCTTTCCGCTGGGGTCTTTTGGCGGGATGGCAGAAAAAGAGGAGGAAAGGCCAGAGCAGCCAATGACCCGTGCTTATGCTGAAGCAATCAGAGATACCTCCCCCCCCCCCCCCCCCCCACACACACACACATACAACAAATAAGAACTGTCTTCTATAATCATTGAGTAATTTCATGTTTTGGCTTAATTTTCAGCTTTTGGAAAGTGCTGTGCTTCATCTTGTACATTTAAATTGTTATTTTATTTATTTTTTTATTTACTTATTTTTTAATGTTTATTGATTTTTTGAGAGAGAGAGAGAGACAGAGCGTGAGTGGGGGAGGGGCAGAGATAGAGGGAGACACAGAATCCAAAGCATGTTCCAGGCTCTGAGCTCTCAGCACAGAGCCCCAGGCAGGGCTTGCACCCACCAACCACAAGATCATGGCCTAGGTGAAGTCAGAGGCCTAACAGTGTGAGCCACCCAGGCCCCCCTAAATTATTTTTTTAAACAAAAAAAGGTTTTGGGAAAAAATTTCCCTTTTTATTTTGTAAGCCCCACAACTGATGTTTTATTTTTCATGACTGACAGATTCCTTCTGTAAGTTCACAATAATATGATGTTAAAACATAATTGAAACTATGAGAAGTTAAGGAGAACCAGTTGACTTAACCTGTAAAACAGTGTCTTCTTCAATTGTTAAAAGTAGGCTAATGAGATCATTAGCTAAAGAGGAATTCAGATGGTTGTTGACCTTCCTGAGATGAAAATGCAACAGAAAGAAAATTACTGAACAGAATTGGACAGGTACATAAGACATTGTACAATACTTTGTAAAGCCCGGTGGTTTTGGAAATATTTACAGTAAGCTTTCTTAAAAAAATTATTAGGGTACATACTTCTTAATTTTCATTTATTTATTTATTTATTTATTTATTTTTATTTTTTCCATTTTTGAGAGAGAGACACACACACAGAGTACAAGCGGGGAAGGGTCTTAAAGAGAGGGAGACAGAATGTGACGCAGGCTCCAGGCTCTGAGCTGTCAGAACAGAATCCAACACCAGGGTTCAAACCCACCAACCATGAGATCATGACTTTAGCCGAAGTTGGCACTTAACCAACTGAGCCACCCAGGCACTCCAGGGGTTTATGACTTCTGAAATCCAATGTGCTCTTTTCTTTTTTTTAAAGCTTTATCTTTCTGTTATTTTTCATGGTGAAAATTTTGTTGGGATAAGCATTTCCTGAACTTTTTCAGTACCCTTCCAAATAATCTTTCTTCTGTGAAAGAAGGCAAGAACCATGATTGAGAATAGTCAGGCTGTGCATGAAATGACCAGGAGTGGAAAAAGAACCATAAACACCCCAGCTTTGCATGAACTCTTTTAATATTGCTTTTCTGACTAAAACTGTTGTTTATCAGGTCTTGAATGTTATTGCCTGGCTAATTAGGTCATTGCCTAAATCATGAACATACTTTCTCTTGCATATAGACTGGCATAATGTCATATGAAGGAAAAAATATTGGCGATAGTCTATATTTTATATGTAGTCATGTGTGTGATTGGAGATGTTCTTAGTGTGCTGAGGGGCAAAATAACGAATTCTCTGTCAAGGCTAAAAAACAGACAAACAAAATCCAAAAATATATTTGAGGGGAAATAGAATCCAATTAGCACAGAAGAAATAGAAAAAAAAATGTTAAAGAGCTCCTTCATAAAACCCAGCATGGTTCAGTTGCTTTCATGGGGGAATATTTTATATAGATTTTTCTTATATCTGTGGTAGAAATACAGCTGGGAAAATGGGCTGGTTTCTCTCAACATCCTATGAGTCCTAGACATTACCTAACGTTATGTCCTTTGTTTCATCATTTCCAGTTCTTTTGTTTTACATTGAAAGATTTACCTTTTGTGATTTCTGTTTTTATGAATTTATTTAAGTCATGATTCTCTAAGTTCTCTACAATAAAATTTGGAAAATTACTTAACTCGTAGGTGTCCCAATGACTGAAAGGTGCAAAGGTGTTTAATGGGTATGGATGTGGGGTTCTAGGTGACCCATGATATTTGATGGATAAAGAATTTTCCTGCATCCCACATAATAATAAAACATCTTACAGAACATTCATTCCGGTGACAAACTGCCCATGATTATCCATTTTAGATATCAATAAATTATACTTTGACTATTTATTATTTAATGAATTGTCCAGGTGTGCATATGAATTTGTTATTGAAGAAATATGTTTTTGCTTGGAAATTTCCCAAGAATTTACTACTTTGGAAAATTACATCAATAACTAAGTATTTGAACCACCAACTCAAGAAACGTGTGCCAGTCTTCATTTTTGTTGTCACATTTGTGATTGTTCTGTATATAACTATATTTTTGAAAACTTCTTTCATAAAGTTTTAAGATTGACATTTCTTTAAATAATTGAATTTATTTTTATATCTTTGTGCACAGTTCTTACTATGCCAAAACATTATTTTTACTGAAGCAAGGAAACTGTCAAGATTAAGTAAATATTTTGCCCACATTTACTGAAAAATTTTGAAAAGACATATTTTGCTTCAGACATACAGAGGGAAACTATTGAATATTATCTTCGTAATGTTTAAAAGTCTACTGATCAGCAGGACAAAAGCATCAGTTTTATGTAAAAAATAGCAAGAAGTAATAACCCTGATAAACCATGGAATATTGGAGGAAAATTAATCTTACTAAATGTGAGAGGGATTATTAATACACTGATAAAAAAATTCAAGTGAAGTTATTTCTCTATCCAACTGAGCAATGATACTGTATTAAGAAGAATCAATGAGATGTCAAAACATTTCAAAAATAACCATTTGAAAGACAAATTTTTATTACAGGTCATTGAAATCATCTTGTGTGACAAATGGCGTTTAACAAATAGCATCTATAAGTTGCTTACAGAATGAAAAAGTCATAGAGAAAATGCTATTTTAACATTATTACTTATGAAGGATACAAAGGGTTGGTAGTATATGGACTCCTTAAAAATTATTTCATAGAAAAAATAATGTCATTTACCAATGTCATTGTTTCTATAACGGAGAGAACAACATTTATAATTGGTCTACAACATGGATTTACATCACTTTTGGAGATAACATCAAAAAATATTATTTATTTCATCATCACTGATAACATTTATTTATTAAAAGATCTTAGTAAAATACTTGACAAATCATGGAATGCTATGACACGAGTGCTCTCAATTAATATAACATCCATCTTTGAATGACAGATTATTTGGTAAACTCCAACAAGTATGAGGAAGATGTTAACATGTACATAGAAGTAACATGGGTCTTCAAGAGAAATTGTTCTTGAATACATAATGTTTATTATGTTGCAATAATCACATTTATGTTAAAAATTAAGGATACTATTTTCACATCTCGTTAGAATGTAGTAAAATATTAAGTGATTGTCAGTCACTTTTAACTAAAAGAGAAAAAAGATTAATTGATAACATAAAATCATACACTTCTATGAGACTATTAAAAAGCAGTAGGTCCAAGAAAGGTTTGGTTGATGAAACAGAGATAGGGACAAATCCTTCACATGTGAGCAGAGGACCGTGGCATCTTCTATAGATCGGGTATGCAGAAAAGTGAGTCTGTCATAGATTGGAGACTGGAAAATTTGCAGGACTGAGAAGACATAAATCAAGCTTTGAGTGGCAGCCTAAGCTAGAGGGATGGGTTGATATCTGGAGGGCCCCAAATGGGAAAATAAATAGCTTAACCACAGTTTCTCTGCCACCCTCCCATCAGACTGTAACCAAGGAAGCAGTAGTGAAGTAAATAGTAGTAAATCAAAGAGAATTTATGTAATGTCTTGTATTCTCAAGGTGCTGGGATTCTAGGGTCCTGGCAAAATCGCCTCCAAACTTGAAGAAAAACTCTCTGACACTGGAACAATTCCCTTTTGGCTCAAACCTTATAAGATCAAAAGTTTAGCCCTATGGTGATGCTGGCATAGAGTTTAACAATTTAGTTGACTTTCAGTGTACTCAATTTAAATGAAAGTGTGGTTCAGTTCCAGATCAGGCCAACCATGGAGGAATCAAAATAATCAGGGCATCATCACAACTTCCAGCTGCTACAGAAGAGGGCTTGTGATTTCTGTGAAAATAATAAGTATAATTTAAAAATATACCCCATTCTACACTTTTGTCCCCTTAAACAATAGCTGGAATAAATACAAAATAAAATAAACAGAAAGAAACAAGAATATGCAACTCTAATGAGAGGGAAAAAAGGAGCCAATAGAAGCGAATTCTGAGTACCTAGTCATTGGAATTAGTGTAAAGGACTTTAAAACAAGTATTGTGTGTGTGTGTGTGTGTGTGTGTGTGTGTGTGTGTGTGTAATATAGGAAGGAATGGGTGAAGAGATACAGAATTTTATAAGAGAAATGAAAACCCTAAAAAGGATTAAAAATCAGGGACATCCGGATGGCTCAGTCAGTTAAGCATCTGACTCTTGGTTTCAGCTCTGGTCATGATCTCACAGTTTTCTGAGTTTGAGCCCCTCATTGGGTTCTGTGCTGACAGTGCAGAGCCTGCTTGGGATTATCTGTCTCCCTCTCTATCTCTTCCCCTCCTTCGCTTCTGCTTCTATGTCTCTCTGAAATAAATGTCTTAAAAAATAAAAAGGAATAAAAATCAGAAAATAATAATATAAAATATCCGAAATAAAAATATTGGAAAGGCTTAACAGCAGATTGTACACTATAGAAGAAAGGATCAATGCATAGGCAGATTAAGAACTGGTCAGTTAGGAAATATCCAACTTGAAGTTCACAGAGAAAAACAACTGAAAAGAAAAAAATAGAGTCAGTGATCTGTAAGACAATACCAAACAGGCTAAATTATGTGTGATATGAGCCCCCCAAAGACAGGAGAGAGGCCAGGGCAACAACATTTTTTGAAAACTAATAGATACAATTTTGGTAACTATGATGGAAAACATCAATCCAGATCCAGAATCCCAGTGACTCCCCAAAATAATAATTAGAAGGAAAATATCATTTAGATAGATAAAGTCAAATTTATGGAAACCAAAAAAGAGGGGGGGATCTTAAAAACAAAACAAAACAGTAAGGAACAACACACTGCATACTGGAGGGAAACCATACGGCAAGATACAACTTCTCTTTATAAAAACTGAAGCCAGAAGACAATGGAATGACAGCTTTAAAATGCTGAAAGAAAAAATACTCTAAACCCAGGCAAAACATCTTTGAGACTGAAAGGAAATAATATGGAGATATTTTTAGATGAATGAAATGGAATTTGTCACCAATTATCATATATTATATGAAATTGAAATTTGTCGAACTGAAGAACAATAATATCATATTGAAAAATTGATTTAAAGAAGGAAGTGAAGAATGATGGGAATAGGAAACATGTGCATATGAGAGTATTCTTTCTCAAAAATTTATGTAAAATGCCACTTGACCTTTTATTTATTTATTTTTAATTTAATTTTGAAGTCCAGTATAGTTACAATACAGTGATTCAATAATGTCATACACCACCCAATGCTCATCACAACCTTGTTGTGCACTCCTTTATCCCCATCACCAATTTCACCCATCCCCCGACCTACCTCCTTTCTGCTAACCATCAGTTTGTTCTCTATAGTTAAGAGCTATTTCTTGGTTTGCCTCTCGTCTCTCTGTCTCTCTCGCTCTCTTTTCCCCCTGCTTTTATCCCCCTGTTTTTGTTTCCTAAATTCCAAATGTGAGTGGAATGTCTTTCCATATGTCTTTCTCTGATGGGCTTATTTCAGTTAGCATAATACTCTTTAGCTCCATCCATATCATTGTAAATAGCAAGATTTCATTCATTTTTATGGCTGAATAATATCTCATTGCATATATATATATATCACATCTTCTTTATCCACTGATCTATCAATGGACACTTTGGCTGTATCTACAAGTTTGTTATTGTAAATAATGCTGCTAGAGACGTAGGGGTGCATGTTTAACAGACACATGAAAAGATGCTCAACATCACTCACCACCAGGGAAATGCAAATCAAAACTATAATGAGATATCACCTCACACCTATCAGAATGGCTAAAAGCCACAAGAAACAATAAGTGTTGGCAGGGATGTGGCAAAAAAGGAATCCTCAAGCACTATTGGTGGGAGTGCAAGCTGATGCAGCCAATGTGGAAAACAGTTTGGAGGTTCCTCTTAAAGTTAGAAACAGAACGATGCTCTGATCCAGTAATTGCACTACTGGCTATTTACCCCCAAAATACTAAAACACAAATTCATGTATTTTTATCTTTAACCTTTTCATTTTAAAATAATTTCAGGCCTACAAAACCAATGCAAACAGTGCAAAGAACTTTTCCATATCCTTCATCAGCATCCACATATATCCATGCATATGTTCACGAGTATTTTTATACCTATGTATCTGTGTGCATATTGCTTGTTTCCTAGAGATAACAAATCACCACAGACTGGGTGGCTCGAAGCGACATAAATTTAATCTCTCACACTTCTGGAGGCCAGAAGTAAAAAACAACAACAACAAAAATCAAGTCATTGGCAGAGTTAGTTCCTCCTGGAGGTTCTGCGAGAATATATTTCATGCCTTCTAGTGGTTGCTGGTGAACTTTGGCAGGCTTAGGTTTGTGTTTCCTTCCAATATCTGCCACCATTTTTGCATAGTCTCTTCCTCTGTGTGTGTCTGTGTCTCAGTTGATTCAGATTGAGACACAGACACACACACACACACACAGACACAACATTGGATTTAGAGCTCACCCTAATTATAGGGTGATCTGATCTTGAGGTCTGTAGCTTAGTCATACCTGTGAGGACCCTATTTCTAAGTAAAGTTACATTCTCAGGTATAGAGTTTAGGACTTGGACACATCTTTTTGAGCCACTATTAAATCCACTAGAGTGTGCTGTCTGGCACCTGAGAAATCATATGTGCCCTATTTCCATAATTCATGCATCCCATGTCAACATTACCAAATATGTCAATCAATTGGCACTAAATCCTAAATCTTATTTATCATTAGCTTGTAAAATCTCAAATCTCATCTTTTAAGTCATTTATCAGATATCAGGTGGGTGAGACTGTATGTATGATTCATCCTAGGGCAAATTCCTCCCCATTTGCAGACCTATGAGAATAGAAAGTGAGTTATCTACTTTCAAAATAAAATAGTGTGACAAGTGTGAAATTAGTAATTAAAAAATAATAATAATTTAAAATGGAGTCTAAAGGGAGACTGGTAGTGGGAGTTCTAATTCTCTGCTACTTGTTGTCAATTGCAGACCCAACAGGAAGAGACCCACCTTGCAAATCCCTACTACTTAACTATCTCAGCAGGAGGAAGAAGGGCTTTCTCTTCTTCCTGGCAACAGCCCAGCCAATGAGAGATAGTCATAGCTTAGCCAATGAAAAACCATGACACTTCCAGCTCCCAGTTTAGACCAATGGATTTTTTGTTTATAATAACCCCTCCCAACTCTCATCCTTCCTCTACAAAAGAGGACTCCTCTCCTTTGTTCTGCAGAATTGTCTGTGGTTTTGGCATGGGTTGCTTGTCCCAGATTGGAATCCTCTGTTGTTCCTGAATAAACCCATTTTTTGCTGGTGAAATAACTGGCAGGTTTATTTTAAGGTTAACACAGGCTTGGGATAGATATTTCCATTCCACAAGGGCAGGAATAAAAGGAATAATGGTGTCATTGGTGCCCAGCAGGTCGAAGTTTTGTACCTTTCAAAGCCTGAGAATAATTCTCTGTGGCTTGATGCTCTGCTGACTGAGCCCATGGAGGCTTTCTTGGTCCTGTCTCTAGCCTCTAGCCTCACCTCTCTGGCCTCTGCCTTTTTTCTGAAGCTCTACCCTTAGAATTAGTTTTCCTTTTCTTTGATAGGCAGCAAATGTTTATAGCTCCATCATTCCATTTGCTGCCTCTGGAATTTGACAGTCTTAGTATATTTCATCCCATCTCTGTCCCTTAGTGTTTTTGTGGTATAAGGCCCTCAGAACACTTGCAGATTTTTTTTTTTAATGTCAAGTGTTTGGCACCATCATACAAGAGCGTTCCTGGGAAATCCCGTCTTTTCCTGTTTTCTACCAGGATTGATTAGATTCATGACACACACCTAATGTCTTCCACAAAGGCTTTCGTTCTAGCCACACTCTTGACCTTCCCTCCACAGTATCTTTCCAACAATGGGCTTCCAAGTTTTAGCTTCTTTATCAGTCTGAATGGGCTGAAAATTTACAAAATCAAGTCGTGGTTCCTTTTGCTTAATGGATCTTTCCTCAATCTTTCTTTTCCTTCTCACATTTTCCTATAAGCAGGAAGGAGAAACCAGGCTGCATCTTAAATACTTTTCTTGGAAATGTCCTCAGCTAAAATCCGAGTTCTTCTCTGACAAGTTCAACTTTACGCCCAACACCCAAGCACAATTCAGCCTGGCTCCTGACCTTTTTAACAAGGATCACTTTCCTCCTGTTCCCAATAACACATTCCTTCCTTCCTTCCAAGATCTCAACAGAATAATCTTTAATATTTACATTTCTACCAGCATTGTGATCATGACAATATATTTATTCTCTAAGAAAATGGAAGCTTTCTGTCTCATATTCTTTATTTTCTTCTGAGACTTCACTATTACAAGTATTATTAAGTGTTCAAGTCTCTGCTAACTATCTGTCTAAGGTAACCTAGGCTTTTTCAGCCATTCCCCTCAACATTCTTCCATTTTCCACCATTCCCCAATTTCAAAGCCAATTCTACATTTGCAGGATTTTATTACAGCAGCACCCTGCCTCTCAGTGCCAAAATCTGTACTAATTTCCTAGGGCTGCCATAACAAATCATTACAAACTGGGTGGCTTAAAACCACAGAATTTTATTCTTTCATAGTTGTTCTGGAGGCAAGATTTCCAAAATCAAGTTGTTAGCAAGGCTGGCTCCTTCTGGAAGCTCTCAGGGAGCATCATTCTATGTCTTCTGGTGGCTGCTGGCAATCCCTGGCGTTCCTTGACTCTGGCTGCCCTTCCATCTTTTCTTTCATTTTTATCTGGGTGTTTCTATGTCTTTAATCTGTGTCCTTTAAGGACACATATCATTGTGCTTAGCATCCACTCAATTGAACTACATCTGCAAAGAACCTATTGTCAAATAAGACAGTAAGACAGGTACCAAGGATTAGGCCATGGACGTATTTATTTTAGAGCCAATATTCGACTCATTACACATATATGTATACCTCTGTGTTCTTGTATATTTGAACGTGTGTATTGCATTATCATTATTTGTTAGAAATCCTCCACTCACTCTCTACTGAACTACCCTAGTTGTGTGGCACAAAACCAGAGACTGCTATAGAATATCAGAACTATTTGATCCTTAGAGATTTGGTAGAAATTGCCTTTGAAACATCTGTAGTTCTGTCATCCATAGATAGTAGTTATTTAGGTTTTCTATCCCTAATGGGTAATTGCTTTAGTCTGTATTTTACTAAGATATTATCCCTTCCAGTGTGGTGTCCATGTATATGTACATAGAGGTCTTCAAAACAGCTTCTTAAGATCTAAAAATATATTTTTTTTTCTTCTACGTCAGTGGTTATTTGCCCTTCTTGCTTATTTCTTACTTCGTAAGTTAGTGCTTTAGTAATATGGTTTTAAAAATTAAGCAAGTTAGGCATTGACATATGTATTTAATAATATTTTTCAAACATCAGAATTTTGATTTACTTATTACAAAGTCTAGTCTCTTTCTATTTTCTGTCACTTTAGTTTTCTCTTTTGTTATTTTCTTTTTTACACCTTCTTCTGGTTTACTTTGTTGTTCCTTTTCTAGGTTTTTGAGCTGGGAGCTCAATGCATTTATATTCAGTTCCATTTATTTTTTACTTACACAAATGCATAGTCATATCAAATTTCTCTTATCAATGCTTTTAATATATTCTACAGACTCTGATATATTGGTTTTCCATTATCATTTTTGTTAGAAATTCAATCATTTTCAATTGTATATCTCCTTTAATACAAACATTGTTTTATAGAGGGTGACAATGTTTTTAAATAAAATTATGAACATATGCTGTGGAGTTTATAAAGTATTTGGAAGTAAACTATATTAAGACTATAGCACAAATAATGGAGGAAACTATAAATGGAATTATAATGTTGTAAGATTTATTCATTATACAAAAGTGATATATTAATTCAAGGCATATTGAGAAATTTAAGAGTTGTATTGCAATTTCTACAGCATTTACTTAAAAACAAGTAAAAAAAACACAGAGATACAGCTAAAAAATAATAGAGTACATAAAAAGAATGCTGAAAATAAGAATTTGATGAAACAAAACAAGGCTGTAAAGGAGAAAATAAATAAAACAAATGGAAAACAAACTGGAAGATGATAAAATTAAATTCAACCACATGTATAATTGCATTAAATATGGTTGGACCAAACAATTAAGAAACAACTAAACGTCTAATTAAAAAGAGAGATTGTCAGGGAGGCTGGGTGGCTCAGTGCCCTTCCCCTGTTGCGCTGTCCCTCTCTCTTATTTCTCTTGCAAAATAAATAAATAAATAATAAAATCAATTTCATTGGATAGCACAGTAATTAAATAGTGAGCATCTCAGGAAGTTATATAAAGGCTAATAAAGGGCCAGTAAATCTAATCTTCTTTGATGTGCTACCCTTCCTGAGAATGAGTTGTCATTGCATAGAGTCCAATCCAGTGGGAAACCGGTCAATAAATATTATTTCATATGCATATGACATATTATATGAATTTGGTATATTTCATAACAAGACACTTCTCATTATGTTGATTGTAATCTAAATTTTTAAAGTTTTGTTCAACCATATGGCTTGTAGAAATATTTTGAGGGGCGTCTGTGTGGCTCAGTTGGTTGAGAATCTGACTCTTGATTTCGGCTCAGGTCACGATCCTGAGGTCATGGGATCAAGTCCCATATTGGGCTCTGTGCTGATTATGGAGCCTGATTGGGATTCTGTCTCTCTCCTTCTGCCCCTCTCTCTAAAATTAATAACATGAAAAAAAATTAATAAAAGGAAATATTTTGAAATGCTAGCTGTTTAAGATAGCTATTTTCTCTTATCAGGTTGCATACATATATCCCATACATTATATAAATACGTAATATAGAAATTGGAACTACTAAATACAACTGATAGAGCAAGTGGCAGTTTGTATTATGTGAAAAGGAAAACTGTGATTTCACATTTACCTCCCTCGGGGAAAGCCTGAAACAAGAAAGTCATCTTACCAAATACCTATTCACTTTCCTTGTGCTCTATCTTGTTCCTTAATTACATATGACTACAATGGTACATTTAAACTTCTTGTTTAAAAAAGGCTTTTTACACCTCTGTGAACTATCACTCATGACGTTATGAAAATTTTTAAACACATAGAAATTACTGAGATCTTGTTATAAGGTGGATTTCTGGGTTCTACTCATAGAGATTCTAATTCAGTGGACCACATATTGCTGATGTTGCTGGTATATGGACCACACATTGAGGAGTACTGGTCCGATTCATACACTACACTTTACCCCTAAATGGTTCTATCGAACTCTGATGGAGCACGCACTTGGATTCCGCTTTTGCTCATGGTTTTTGCAACCTTTAAGAGTTTACTTCATAAATTATTTCTCTCTTTAAAACTCTCTCTTAGCTCTTTCCTCTAAGACTGGAAACATCTTGTTAAACAACAGCAATAACCCTACCCCCATTCCCACCTTCCTCTCTTGCTGCTGGTTCTCTGTGCCTGCCCCACCCTTACCTTTCTCAACCAAACTTCTTTTTTTTTTTAATTTTTTTTAACCTTTATTTATTTTTGAGACAGAGAGAGACAGAGCATGAACGGGGGAGGGTCAGAGAGAGAGGGAGACACAGAATCTGAAACAGGATCCAGGCTCTGAGCTGTCAGCACAGAGCCCGAGGCGGGGCTCGAACTCACAGACCGCGAGATCATGACCTGAGCTGAAGTCGGACGCTTAACCGACTGAGCCACCCAGGCGCCCCTCTCAACCAAACTTCTTACAAGCATAGTCTGCCCTTTGACCTCACCTTGTCTTAATGGACAAAATCATCTGATTTTCAACATCCTGCCAAATACGATGGGTCGTGCAGTTCTTATTTTACTCTACCTTAGTTTGATTAAGGTATTTTTTTACACTGTAGGCCACCCACTCACTGAAACCCTACCCTCTTGGCTCTCACTACCAACCTCTCTTATGGATCTTCTTACCCTTTCAGTTCTCACTTTTCTGCCTTTTCCACAAAATCCTCCTCCTCTTCCTTTGTGGATAACACATCAAATTCTACTTTCTGTCTTTAGCCCCTGCTTTTCCTCATTTTGTGCTGTCTGACCTCCACTTTTGTTCTGACATCCTTCCTGAGTTTTGGACTCAAGTGCAGAAGCGTTACCCTGGATTTTCATAATCAAGCTTAGCAACTTTAATAATTTCCTTCCCAAGCCTACTCTTCCTGTCTTGCCATGTAGAACCATTCCCTTGTAACTTTCATCACGAAAACCAGATACATGGCATTCACTCTAGCTGCCCATCGTTCTTACCTCCACAGTGCATCCCTCCTAAGTCCTGTTCTCACTAGCCTTGTGTTTCTTAGTGAGAGAACATCATCTCTCATTTGGACAATTAGTGTCTCTTTCTAATTGTTTTCTCTGACTCCTCTCATGTGTGGCTTCTCAATTCTACCTTACACATTGTAGACAGATGAAATATCTATAATAAGAATCATAATCCCTTACTAACATTCATCCAAGGCCCATATACTTTATATCCATCAGCTTGACAAAAGTTGAAATTACAGTATTTCTCCAGGAGCATTTGTGAATACATCTTACTTTGCACCCTACCTGTATGAGTGAAGAAACACTTCTGCAGTTTGCTACTAAACCTCTGCCTATACTTAAAATATACTTTGCTTCATTTCTTCTTGTTAACAAACTTAATATAGAAAAAAATTACAGCAGTTATATAACAGAAACATCTGTCAAGAATTAGGCAATGTTGCCATTGTCTTATACTTGCTATGCACACACACACACAGACACACACAGACACACATACACACACACACACACACACACATATATATATATATATATATATATATATATATATAATACTTGTTCAGAGCCTACAGTTTATAATTGGACTATCCTGTATCACCTCTTTGCTACCAACTAGCTGTGTGGCCGTAGTCTTTTGACTTAAACTTGCAGTGTCTGAATTTCCTCATCTATAAAGTAAGGATAATAGTATATTCTTCATAGACATATTTTAAGGATTAAATGAATTCATAAATTAAATTTCTCTGGATATTCAGAAAATAAACCTTCTATAAAAATTTTAGAAATACTTTGTCCTTAGGGCGTCTAGGTGGCTCTGACTGTTAAGCGTCCGACTTCAGCTCAGGTCTTGATCTCGCAATTCAGGAGTTGGGCTCTGTGCTGACAGGTTGGAGCCTGGAGACTGCTTCGTATTCTGTGTCTCCTTCTCTCTCTGCCCTCCCCTGCTTTCTCTCTCTTTCTCTTTCTAGCTGTCTCTTTCTCTCTCAAAAATAAATAGACATTAAAAAAATACTTTGGCCTTTGGGTTTTTTAAATGGGAGTTATGTTAAATTTTTAGATTAGAACTTAAAAATGCTCATTTCCACTACTGCTTTTTCCTTTCGTTATGATAGAATTGTTAGCCTTTGCCTGTCTGGTTTCTACACCTTTAAAATGAATTTAATCATTGTGCAATCTTCAGAATGTTGTAAAAATTAAATAAAGTACATTTTGTAAAGTATTTGGAAAAGGTGCTTGACATATGGAGAATGCTCAGTAAATGTTGTCTTTAATTATTATTATTATTATCATTAATTTTACCAGAATTGTATTTCTTTATTCATTAAATGAGCTATCTCATTTTTTGCTTCATCTTTTATGTACTTAAATAATGTTTTTTTAATAATTTTTTTCCAAAATTATTTTCCTAAATAGGCATTGTTGATGGGAAAAGCTTACGGGCACTTTTATTTTTCTAAGAGCCTACTGCTTTTACAATGCTGTTGGTATTCCCACTTTTAAACTTATCCAGCAAATCAGCATGCTCTACAATTTGTCTGTAGAGTCCTTTGAGTTGGAAAAATTAACTTTTTCTTTTCAAATCTTTTACTACATTTTTTTTTGATTGTTTCCTTGTCTTGGATTTCTAATAAAATATGGTGATAAGATTCTGTCCTTGGTCACACTTTAGTCAGGTTGTTCCTCGTCCCCGGTCCATAAATAGCTGAGTTTTAGCAAGAACCCTGCTGTTTAGAATCTTCCACACCCTTGCTATGCGATCAGTCTCAGTATCTAGTCAAACACTTCACCGTCCCCTTCTCATATCTGGTCATCCTGACCAGCCTCAGCAAGAATCCCCTCTTAACATTTGATGTCTCTTTTTAGTAATTTTTTACCCTCTGAATGACATCCTCCCCTCCGCACCTTTCTCCTAGGTACAAATCCTTAGCTGTCGTATTGTAATCCAAATTGAGACCAGTTCTATAGAGAGGTCTCTTTTCCCATATTGCAAGTTTCTGAATAAAATCAGTCTCTCTCCCTTTAAAGAGAGTCTGGCGCTATTTCTGTTTGATAATAGAACACTAACTGCTACAATGCTTATAACTGGTTTCCAGCGGAATTTAATTAGAACACTTCTAAAATGGAATATTGAATGTGGGCTTTACTATAGGTTTTATAAAAACTATTTTTCATTTCAGGTTTTTCTTTTTTCCCCTCTGCTCAGAACTTTTATCACCGATATGTATTAAATCTCTCAGAATATGTTGTTGCTAATGTTTATTCATTTTATTTTTTTTATATATTTTCTTGTATTCCCTGATCATGGTCTTTTTCTAGGTAAATCTACTAATGGGATGATGTATACGAATAAATTTATAATTTTAAAATCTTGTCTGCACACCTGGGGCCAAATTTGTCTTGTAATTTTTGTTGTTGTTGTTGTTGCTGTTTTTTTTTTGAAGCTTTTATTCTGCTATCCTTTACTTAGGATTTTTGCATCTATGCTCATATTAGATTGGGTCATAATTTTCCATTTTTTCTCTCTACTTGTCTTATTTTGGTATCAATGTTATAGTGCACTCATGTAATGAAAAGGATAGCTTTATTCCTTTTCACGGTCTCTGAATCATTTTGCAATTATTTCTTTCTCATCTTTTTTTTTAAATTGTTATTATTTTATAATTTTTATTTATTTTTGAGAGAGAGAGAGGGGGAGACGGTGTGAGCGGGGAAAAGGCAGAGAGAGAGGGAGACACAGAATCTGAAGCAGACTCCAGACTCTGAGCTGTCAGCACAGAGCCCGACGAGGGGCTGGAACTCACGGACTGTGAGATCAGGACCTGAGCCGAAGTCACAGGCTCAACTGACTGAGCCACCCAGGTACCTCCTTTCTCATCTTTCTTGAAGTTGGCCGAACTTGTGTATTAAACTGTCTGTAACTAGATCTTTTGGTTAAAAAGTAGAGGTGATAACAATATCATTTCTTTTGTTGTTGTTGTTTTACTTATGCTTTCTGCTTATTAAAAAAAAATACTTTTAATTTGTAAATTTCTTAGTGACATTCAGTCACTAAGTTCAAAATGAAATATTGGTATAATTTGTTCAAAGTATTCTATAATAATTAAAAATACTCTAGGTATAGTCATGCCCCAGTTGTATTTCTCATAGTGTTTATTTAGGTGTTTCTATTCTTATTTAATTATTTCTGTCCGCAGTTTGCCCTTCTGATGAGTTTTGCTGTGGCTACTCCCACTGTGGTTGTTTTTGCCTTTAGAACCAGTTTTGCTTGTAGAGGATGAGGGACATCGCAGATTGCTACATTGTATCCATTCCAAGTCACCATTTCCAAGAGAGCCCCCCATTCGTTCAGTTGTCTATTCTTTTCCAGACAATGAGAACCTAACCCTAGCCTCACCTATAAGGATAGACCTTGTCAGAACAGGGTCAGTCTATCTTCCCAGAAATTCTCAAATTTGGCCCAATGCTATGCCAGCTGACATTTGAAAGGGAGTTGAGCACATTTGTTTGTTGGTTTGTTTGTTTGTCTTGTGTGTAAGCTAGTGAAAGCTATGTATTGTTTAGACATTTGTCCTTCACAAATGAATGAGAGGTCTGTGGATACTGTGGTATCTAACTATTTGTCTGAAGGTAAAGCCAAAACATGGGTGAGGAGAATCAGGAGAACTGGAGAAATGGACCTGAACTCAATGGAAAAGACAGCCTTGAATCTCATTTCAATTCTTCCTTCATGTGTGTGATGATTAATATTATGTTTCAACGTGGCAGGACTATGATGCCTACTTTGGTCAAACACTAGTCTAGATGCTTCTGTGAGGTATATTTTAGATGTCATCATTTAAAATAATTTGACTTTAGTTGAAGGAGATTATTCTCCATTATGTGGGTGGGCTTTGTCTAAAAGCATTATGCCTTTGTTAAAGGCATTAAGAGCAAAGACGGAGGTTTCCCAGAGAAGAAAGAATTCTACTTTCAGAATGCAACATGGAAACTCTGCATGAGTTTCCAGTCTTTGGATTTAAGACTGGAACATCAACTTCTACCTGAATCTCAGGTTGCCAGTTTGCCCAAGATTTTAGACTTGCCATCAACCCCTACAGTTAGTTGTGAATCAGTTCCCTAAATCTCTTTCTCTCAATCTCTCTCTCTCTCTCTTTTTCTCTCTCTCTTTTTATCTCTGTCTCTAATATATATATAATCTGTACCTATATCTGTATTACAGAAAGAGAGCTGGACTTAGAGGATATTTTTATGCTAAGGCTATTATTTAGAGCCTTAGGTCTTTTATTAGCCAGTACCAAAATTTAAAAACAATATATAGGAAAGCACTTCCAGAATAATGGGGTTAGTGACCTCCAAAAATTTACTTCTCTATAAAAGTATGAGAACACTGGTAAAAATTATTAAAATCAACCTTTACAGAATTCTGGAAATTAACCAAAGCCTGGCAATAGTCCAAAGGATATTTATTCAAGAAAAATAGCTGAATCTCAGTAAGATCGAGTTTTGTGGAATGTTAAATTGCCCCTTTCCCTTTCTGCTGTCTCCAGCTCCAAAGGAAACTTACAAAGCAACAGTCTTATAATAGTGGTAGCCATGAAAACCATTAGCCAAATACCTGCTGGAGAGAGAAGAATAGGTTTGGAGCTTTCCCAACCACCCAAATAATTGTTAGTATAACACATATCTGGCAGTTCCTTGAAAATACCACATACCAGGCTTATTTGTATTAGAAGCAATATAGAGTTTGCTCAGTTTCTTTTCCATGGCATGTTTGGGAAAAATCAGTGTCAATTGGTTTAACATTGTAACCGCCTCAGGTGGTAATGTAGCTTGGGCTAATAAGAAACTAACTAAGAAACTTAAAAGGAAAAGCTGTGGCATGAGATAAACATAAAGAGCTTTAAAAAGTTTTGACATATTCTTGGGAATCAGAAAAACCACATTAATGCACAGAGCTGTGCACATGCTGAGGAGAGATCTGAGATTGTCCTAATCTCTTTCTTCTGGCTGATCTTGAAGCTCTGTGCAAGTGGGAATTGGGGAATAAGGCAGTGTTATAAACTGTCTGCCAGAGCATTGAATGAATGCCCAACACACACATCCTTAGCAAAACTTGAGAGTCTTTTTTAAGAAAATTAATATCTATACTATTAGTTGGCCACTGACCTAACTGAAGAGTCTTCAATGGTCAAACATGACAAAGAATATAGACTTTGCAGAATTCGTATAAGAAAGTCACTAAACAAACAAATAGTAACAACAACCTGAAAAAAATATGACAACAACAATAAACTCTGGAAGAGGGGAATCTGATTTCAAGAGTCGCCACATTATGTCACTTAGGTTGTTTAGTTTTTAACAAAAATGATGAGATATGCAATGAAGTAGGAAAGTATGGCCAATATACACACAAAAAGTAAATCAGTGGAAATTGTCCCTAAGTAACATATATTAATTCTGGAGTTGAAGAGTACAATAAATGAAATAGCATGGCTTCTGGATAGCAAAGGATTTTGTGAACTTGAAGAAAGGTTAATTAAGATTATCTAGTCTGAAGACCAGAAAATAAAAGATGAGGAAAAATTTTTTTTCAGTCTTGGAAATCTGCAAGACACCACTGGACATATCCACATACACATTTTCTGAGTTCTGGAAGGCAATGAAGTTGAGAAAGAATTAAGAAATAGTGGCCCTAAATTCTCAAATGTGATTAAAACTGTTACTCTACAGATACAAAAAGCTAAAAAATCTCCAAGTGGAAAAAATCAAAGAGATTTACTCTTAGACACATCATAATAAAACCATCAAAAGCCAAAATTAAGTAGAGAATCTTGAAAGCAGCAAAAGCATTGAGACTCTTTATTTTTTTTATTTATTTTTTTTAACGTTTATTTATTTTTGAGACAGAGAGAGACAGAGCATGAATGGGGGAGGGTCAGAGAGAGGGAGACACAGAATCTGAAACAGGCTCCAGGCTCAGCTGTCAGCACAGAGCCTGACACGGGGTTCGAACTCATGGACTGCGAGATCATGACCTGAGCCGAAGTCGGACGCTTAACCGACTGAGCCACCCAGGTGCCCCGAAATACTTCAGAGTAAATCTAAGTCTTATGCACTGAAAACTCAAAACATTGTTGAAAAAAAATTAAGGTAAGTCTGAATAAAGGAAAAGATATCCCTTATTAATTGATCAAAAACCTTAAAATTGTTAAGGATGGAAATACTTCCCAAATTGACCTACAGATTCGATCTACCTCTGTCAAAATCTAGTTGTCACGTTTGCAAAAAATGATAAGCTGAACTTAAAATTCATATAGAGATGCAAAAGGTGAAGAATAGTAAAAATAATAGTGAAAAATAAGAATAAAGTTGGGTGATTAACACTTATGACTTACAAATTTACTACAAAGCCAGGTAATCAAACTAGTATAGTACTAGCATAAGCATAGACATAGATCAATAAAATAAAAGTGAGATTTCAGAAGCAAACTCTTACATTTATAATCAATTAATTTTTGAAAAGAGTTTCTAGATAATTAAAATGAGGAAGGAATAATATTTTCCAAAAAATTGTTTAAGAACGATTGCACGTCTATAAGAAAGAATGAAGATGGATCTCTGCTTGAAATGGACTCAAAATAGATCATTGAATTAAATATAACAGCTAAAATAAAATGTTTAGAAGAAAATATAGGAGTAAATCATTTTTTCCTTGGGTTAGGCAATTTTGTCTTAGATCTGACATGAAAATCACAACTGACAAAAGTTTGATAAGTCAAACTTTATCAAAATTAACAATTTCGTGCTTCAAAAGACCTCATCGGTGAAGTGCACAACCTATGGAAAGGGGGAAATAATTTGCTGGTGATATATATCAGATAAGGGAATTTTATTCAGAATATATAAATAACTTATACACCACAGCGATAAAAAGATAAACAACCCACTTAAAATAAATGGGCCAAATATCTGAATAGACATTGCTCCCCCCAAACCAGACAATCCAATGGCAAATGTGTATATTGATGAACTCTTTCCTGTGCCTAAAACTACCTTAATATTAGTTTCATTCTTCAATACTTATTTTATTGAGTATAGATCTCTGAATTGATTGTTACTTTATTGTTTAAAAACTATTATTCCAATAACTTCAAGCATCTATATATCCTGATGGATGAGATACTCTCATTGTAAAGTTTGCTCCCTATTTAAGTGGCCTACATTTTTTCTCCAGGACTTTTAATGAATTTCACTTTGCTTTCTATTTTGCATTGTCACTAGATATGTCCAGGTATGAACTTGGTTTTACCTATCTTTGTCAGGATACAGGGTGCTTTATTCTGTCTTAGAATATATGTCTTTCCTCAATTCCAAATGCTCCCAGTTTTTATTTTTAATGTTGTCTCTTCAGATGTCTTAGTTTTGTGAAAGAAAAAAAAATAAAAATAAATGTTAGGGAGTTCTAGCTCTCTAACATTCATGGATCATGCAGTTTGAATGACTAATTCCCCATGTGGTTGTGAAAATTCCAGTCATTGAGCTATTTCTGTTTTTCATATACTTCTGAGTGTTTGGCTCCAATTCTTACTTCTTTCTTCTCAATTGATGGTATATTTTTGTTTTTATCTGACACCTGGAAATTTGCTTCATTTCTTTGATATTCACATATTTGTATTAGTGTGTGTATATAAATTATTGTATTCTATACTACATAACTATGCAACTGGTGTGTAAGTACTGTGGAGAGTAGAGTAATTTCCACCACACTGATTTTTTATTGTTTTCCACCCTGAGTACTCTATCCACCTTTCAAGATTCAGTCATCCTTTGATTTCATCACAATAGCCATCTCTGGGAAAACAGGCTATTTCTGAGCTCCTCTTCTGTGTTCCCATGGGTCATTATGTGTACATGTAATAGTACATTATATCTACACAACAATCTATTACTTTACTTGTCTGCACTGCGAAGTTTCATTTTTCCAGGCATTAAAAATAAATTTTCAGTATCCTTACAAAAATTAAATGTTCTTTACTACACACAAAGAACCCCATCTGATTTATATATTTTTTAAGTTTCTAAAATCAGTAATACTAAATAAGTACTATTACAAAGATTCTATTGTAGAAAAAAATTAAGATGTTAAAATTATAATGTCATATCTCCACAATAATCTTTGTTTTCCTGTAGGCAATCAATCTCTCAGGGGTGTAGGTAAAAGATTGTTCATGAAGGATGACCTCAACTTCCAGACCAATTTAACTTCAAAGCTTCTGATATTGGTTATTTCTCAGGGGTTGTGATTTTTTTTTCTCTATCACAACCACAGTTGGTCTAAAGGTAATAATTTCCTGGGCAGGAATACAATTTTGTAACTATCTCTGTCAGCATGCCGATTTTGTATTGTGCCTTACCAGACTCAGTAGGATCCATCAACATAAGCTCAGATAGTTCTACCACAATACTTAAATGTGTTCTTAAACTAAGGCATTAGAGACAAAGTTAACAACTGGAAATACCTACAATAAATTTCTGAGATAAGCATTTCAAAATTTACTGGCAAAGATAATTATTTGTATATATCATGTAAGCTTGCCTTTTATTTTACCTGCCAATGTCTTCACAAGGGATCATAACTCTCTTTTCTACTCTACTGATATTCTTATTAATTTCATTTCATTGTCTAGGTAGAGTACTTCCCTTGGTTTCATGGTCAATAACAAGGTTGAATAAAGCATGGTAGGTAGCCATGAAAGGAATTTCCACGTTTAGATAGGCAGTATATTTAAATACCCATATATAATCTAAGGAAGTAAAAAAAAAGATAATGTGGTAGAAAAGACTATAGTGAAAGACTTCAGTAAGATATTATTACTGAAGAAACCTGGCTTGGGGCTCACAAAGACCACCAATGATGAAAGCCCACATAATCACACATACTTATGGGATACACAAAATGTGAAATCAATAATAGCATAAATAATATTTAGAAATACTTATTTCCAAAGATGTAAATGTTTTAGTTTCTGTTGAACACATTTCTATCTTGCTATAGTGGAAAGTTTTATGCCCAAACCTAAGCAGAGACACATGGATAATCTTAAGGAAGCATTTCTTGGATAAGATGGAATGAAATTCTATTCTTTTACACACTAAAGATGGACCTATATCTCTTACTTTTATCCTCTTCCTATTTCTAGGACTAATATTAATATAAAACACTGCACATTAACAAGGTTAAACTAAGTACCATTTATCCATAATTTAAAAAGAAATCAATTGCTGTGAAAACTGAGTGTTATGGTAGAGATTTACAAGCAAGAGTTTGATTTAAGCTTCTTATAAATTTTTGAAATAAATTTGACATATTAATTTGATTTGTTCATCTGTCCTTTCTCTCTTTTTCTTGCAAAAGGAGTATAGATGATATACATTGTGGGTGTATGTGCATATTTGCCAGATGCAATAATTCAACATTTTTCTTTGTAGTGAGGCAAAAGAAAAATAGACCCCCTTGACTGAAGTGAACAGCATACCACTAAATCTTCAGTCTTGGAATTTGTTATAATCTCATAAGCCTTGTTTGAATATTGCAACCAGTCATGAAACAAAATAAAAAAAAATGATTTTTTAATGAAGTCAGTTCCATATCGTGACCATTAACAATTTATTAAACTTGAATTATAGAGTAAGCAATTACACTTTTATTTCCAGCTGCAAGTATTAATTTGAACATGAAACATATTTGAGGGGTACCTGGGTGGCTCAGTCAGATGAGCATTCCAGGGTCATGGAATTGAGCCCCACCTTGGACCCCATGCTAAGCATGGAGCCTGCTTAAGATTCTCTGTCTCCCTCTGCTCCTTTCCCCCACTCACTCTCTCTCTTTCTAAGATAAAAACAAAACAAAACAAAACAAAAAAACCCACTAAAATAGCATTTGAGCCATATTATAAGGGAAATGTTGAAAAGAAGCAAATTGACAATTCAGATTTCATGAGGCACCTGGGTGGCTCAGTAGATTAAATGTCTGACTTCAGCTCAAGTCATGATCTCACACTTCATGGGTTTGAACTCCGTGTTGGGTTCTGTGCTGACAGCTCAGAGCCTGGAGACTGCTTCAGATTCTCTCTCTCTGTCCCTTGCCCACTTGCACTCGGTCTCTGTCTCTGTCTCTCAAAAACAAACAAATATTAAAAAAATTTAAAAATTAAAAAAGAAGAAAACATTTAAAGAAAAGAAAAGAAGCAAATTGACAATTCAGATTTCCTGATCAAGGTAATCTAATGTACAGTTGATATGATTCATGAGTTCCTGTCAAGTGAGAAAGATGTCAAGCCTATTGACTTTTTCTTATCAGTCTAGAAGTATAAGTTGTTAATAATATAGGAAATTCCCATTGTCTATATTAGCATCTATTTATAAGTGCAATATATATTTCTCATATCTTCACATTTATTAAACTTGAATCAGGTAACTTGACTAAATGGAAGTACACTGAGACTGAATAAGAACATATATGCAACTTTTCTTCCATCTCAATTCTCTTTGAATGGGAAGCTTGGAGGCCCCTGATACACTTCCTCAGCAGCAAACATGCCTCTAGGAGTCTAGGAAGACTCAGTTGCTGGAGTTCATGAAACAATGTACTAGAGAGAAGAGAGCTGCATGGAAGGTTCTCTGGAGATCTGTGGAGCGTCCCTTTTGGGTAATATCAGCTAAGTATTGATCAATGTGTGAGGAAACCATATCCAAGACTGGGGAGAGACCAACTGAAAAAAACTAAAAAAACTGGTAAGACTGAAATTCACACAGGGCCCAAAATATTGTAAACATCACTGGCAAAAACTTTACAGAAGTAGTGGGACACAGTCTAGAGCCATTAATACTTATCAATTATGAATGTTGACAGATATTCAAGAATCACACTTATTGGATGAGGACAAGAAGTATAAAAACTAGGGAAAAGATTAAATACCTAAAATGGGCTAAATGATGAAACAGAGAAAGAAATTAAAACCCATAGAATTTATATCTGGAGAGACAGAATAAAAAAGAAATAAAGAAGTTATTACATTTATAAAACAAGAACAGGCTGTTACACACAAGAAACAATCATCCATCTTGCAAAATATATATGTAATTGTTGAAAAAATATCAGTGAAATAGTTGAATAACATAAGATGTGTGCTTGAAGACTGGTAACACAGGAGGAGCATAATGTGAGGAGAGAGTTTAAAGAATAATTGAAAAGAGTTTTATTGATTTATGTGAGTCAAATTCCCCTGTTAAAAACCGGTGAGAAAATTTTGGTGTAATGCCAAAGTCATAAAACTTACTCCCCTCCACCACACCGCCCCCCCCCACCCCCACCTCACCCTGGGAAGCATTTGCAAGCAATAAAGCTAATGTGAAACAAAATGCAATTACTGTTGACACTAGAAAACATTTAAAATTGCAAACCCAAACGTGCAAAACTGCCAAAAGCAGTGGAGATTGAACAGGAAGACCTATAAAAGCGATCAAGAAAAGACATTGTGGTTGCTCCTTTTAGAAACAGCTAGTAAAGAATGCTTCTCAGAGGCAAGAACCACAGAGATATATCATCTAAACTACTTGTTTACAGTGACAGAGTGGAGTCCAATAGCTGGCAGTAGAAGTTCCCCTGAATCTAGTTTGGTTCCAAAGAGCATAGGAAGTAGAGCTAAATAACTCACAGCCAACTCATATTCGTAAAAGCCTATCAGCAGCTGTGGCCAAGTAGAAAAATTGAGGATTCACACTGTAAACCTCTGCAGTTGCCTTTCTCCACTAAGCAGATGTCCATATATCCCTATTCTGACTATTTTGCAGTGACTAGGAGTGGGCCACATGAAAGATTTAACTTCTATTTGGCTAACAAGAACTCTTAGAATGCAGCCTTCCCAGCATGGCCACTTCCTCATTGTTAATATCAAAAGCAAGCCAGTGCCCCTCTTATCTGTTAGAGTTTTATGGTGTGAAGTTCACACAATCCATTATGTTTGCCTTCTACTCCTCCTCAAGTTTCACAGGATAAGACACAGTGATTCCTTAGATTAGTCTCCATAAATCCTCTCTCCTTGACCTGAGATACTGACAAATGTCTTCATTACTTACAAATTGGGAGGGAGCAAGGGGTGTGGGATTTGAAGCATACCAAAAGACCACTACAGAAAAATCTTCCTTATAGTATTCTCCTTCTATTTCCATTCCCTTTTCAGCCTCAGTGAGGGGGAGGGGCTTATGAGTTATGAGGAGTAGAACTGGTTGTTATTCTTTCAGCAAATCTGAAAAGGTGGTCTATCTCACAACTTACTCTGGTGTGTTCTACCCATTGTATATTGATGTCTCTAAAAAATCAATTTAATAATAAGACTTCTGTGAAATAGTCTATAGACAAAATGAAAGACCAGCAGGGAAAAGTAAGCATTAGGCTACATAAGCATGAAAGACGACTTACTATAAATCACCTATCCTGAGGTAAGTATGTGATATAAGACTGAGTACCCCAAAACACAGTAAGACATTGAAAGAACACAGAAGTCTTGGTGGTAACCAAGATATGGTGGGCAATATAATTGCCTCCCAGACATCCTTAAATAACATTTGAGTAGCAGAACTGTGATTTAGATGGATTGACCCCATCTCTAGCCCCCTCTTTGCATCCACACATCACAGTAATTGCTGTAGGGCTGAGTGCCCAACCCACATATAGCCAACCATCAGCATGTAGTCTGGACATCTTGAATGTTTCAAGGTTGACATATACCTTTGGTCTGGAGTAGAGCTAGGGGTTTTTGTGCAGGTGCTGAATGTATGATCCTAGGAACTGTTAGCATTCATCTTGTAGCATTAATCAAAATAAAACCATTAATTTAGAAGACAAAGCAGAAAGACATAAAGGAGGTAGTTCTTCAGTGATATCACTGACCTGATGTATCAAAATCTAGTCTGACTGGAATTACAGGAGTCAGAATTTATTTCAGTTAGCTTTACATTGGTTTTCTGTGACATAAAATCAAAAGACCAGTTCCCCTGGTGCTATAGCCAGTCTGGAGGTTGGTAGTTTCTGAGTCCAGTGGCAAAAATACTAAACGATAAGCTAAAATGATGACTCAGTCACTGATATTGGCATCTATGAGGGTGAAGTGACAATATTAAATCCACTACTGGATTCATGCTGGAGGTAAATGAAGAAAGGAAATCATTGGTTAAGAAAGGAGATACCAATGGCTGCAAAATTCATGCTTTAGAACTCTTAGAGCTAAGGTGATGAGCAGCTGGAAAGAGAGAGAGAGGGAAAAAAACATGATTTTTGAAAAATAGTGACTTCTGTCCTTAGTTTGAGATTCCAAAATGAGGAAATTGAGCACTAGAGATTTTATTTAATTTTCTCGGGGTTACTTATTAGAAAAGCAGATCAAGGATTCAAATTTGTGTCTACCAAACCCAAAAGATAACACTTCACCTTCTGCATAATTAGCTCTCTAAAACCAGGAATAGTCAAGCATTCATGGGCAAACATATTTCAGGGCTACATAGAACAGATCTCATCATCTACTGATTCTTTTCCAACTGGGAGAATCTACGTTTCTATTTTAGTTCCTAACATGTATCAGGCAGGTTTCATAGATGGTTTCAATACCGTTCTCTGAAATAGCTTGTTGTCATATAACTTACTGATTCCTGTCATAGTTTTCTTTACTGGAATACAAGGAGAAAGTCAGAGGTAGGATGGTGTGATTGCTAAGGTAGATTGGTCAGTTTCGAGTGCTCTGGTTCCTTGCTGTCATTGGCACATAAACTGTTCTCATGGGTTTTTGTTGTTCTTTCTTTTTCTCTGCCTTTCCTTGGATCCTCTATACCTTCCTCTATGCATACGTTATTAACACCAGATGTTGTCAAATCTGATTTTCTTATTTGCTATTTGAGTTTTTTGTTTATTAGAACGACTGCCAACACAGCAAACTTCAGTGTAATCTTTCACATCTGAATTGCCCATATGCAATTTGGACACCATGTGGATTATGCTCAGTGTAACTGTGACATGAATTCAGTTTCTTTGAAGTTAATTGCCAGCTCTTAGAGCTATAGTGACTGCAGAATAGTCAGCAAAATGCCGCAATCACCATCATTAAGAAATTTTGAATGACTGCCTTTAGATGCAGCATAAAGCTTATTGATGTGGGGGAGAAAAGATCATTTCAGAATACTGAACATTTATCATGGTACTATTGCCAAGTTCCTAATTATATCTTAAGGCATGGCTTTGTGAAAGAAACTGCACAGAACTGAATCTGCTGTCAAATTCTACTGATGTTGGTAACAGGAACTGACAGAGTAGCATTAAAGCTAACGTGCACACACCATCCATTGTTGTTACTAATAATGCAATAAACTTGATTATTAAGTAACTCATAGACAAATGACTAAAGAGAGAGCAGCGAAATTTTGGCTCGCAATAACCGAGTGGGGAGGAAACTGTCAGTATCGAGATGAGAGTTCTGTCTGTTGCATAATGACAACACTGTCTACAGTTGTAACAGTGAGTAGATAGAGGCTGAGCTGAAGGCAGGGTTCTTGTCAGATCTATAGGACCTGCTCAGAAAACACAGCAGTAATTTTCAGGCCAAGTACAAGCAAAAGAACTAGATGACAACACTCTAAGTTTTGCAAATAAAAACACTGTTTTATAAAAATCGCAAGTCATAGAGAACAAATTGCACTTTCTTAACTTCTAAATGCCATCTCTCTAAGAAATTCTTTGCACGCTTGTAGTCAAATGTATCATGGACTTGTGTCCTGTGGTTTGGGCTACTTCCTGAGACTTTTCTAAAAGTAATCATCTAAAGTCAGTGGTGGATATTTGCCCATGATTTCCATCTCTTCTAGATGTGCACTTTTTGGTCTTTTCACCATAGGACTCCGGTTGATATGGTAATGAGCTGACAATTGTTTGTGTCTCTGTGTAATTTCTACTATTTTAATCACAGTGCTCCGTTTTCAATGCACATTCAGAGCTCAGATAGCATCAGGTTATCCCATTTAAATCTCTCACATGACTTGTGAATTAAATGTTGCTATCCACCTATTGGTCGGATGAGAGCCTTGACAATCAGGTTAACAATTTATGCAAACATAAACCCTTAGTGGTGGAAGATCTGTAGGCTCAAGCCTACATCTATTACATGTAAATTTTATGACCTGTCCTCAGCTTTGCATCCAGCCTCTTCCCAAGATGGCCTTCACATCCTTCCTTCTAGATACAAAAAAAAAAAAAAAAAAAAGAAAAAAAAGATCAGTACACAGAATTTCAAGGAAGGGGATCTAGGAATCAAATAATTTGCATTTTTATCATTTTATTTTACTTTGTGAATTAGCTAATAAAACAGCACAGTGATTTCAACAATAATAAACACTAATATCTTTGATCTTTACAAATATAATAGGAAAATTCTATAATCCTGTAACAAATACTTATCTTCTTATTATATCTTTCTTCTTTTGACAAAAACTGATATGCCCCATTTTAGGAGGGGCGGTCTATGATAAAATACTGCTATTTAAGGAAAGGAAAATCTGGGCGGAGGCAGAAAAGCTTACTTTTGAAATTACATCTCACAAGGGAGGTATGAATGAAATTGCAGTGAAAGCCAGGGTAAAAAAATGTGAAGAACAAATGACAAATGGTGGGAATAAAATCAGTTATATGGTGGATAACTTGAGACATTCTCAGAATGGGAACTGAAACATGCAGGGAGTTAAAGAAAACAAAAAACAAAAAACAAAAAACTACAGATTCAGGTTTAAGGCCAAACCTCCAATCTAGGGTACGGACTCCAAAATCTCTGCCTTCTCAGAAATTAACTGCTATCACTCCACTGGTTTCATTTGCTGTTGGTTCCTTCCTATCATCAGTTAACCTGTAGAAACGTCTCTAATTTAAAATTTACCCGGAAGAATTCCTATGGATCACGTTGATGGGATTTTGCAGTAGTGGGGGTCCAGAGCTGATCACCAAGAAGGAATTCTTGACATGTCTCTTGTGCAAAAAGGTGATTTTATTTTATTTATCTATTTTTATTTTTTTAATGTTTATTTATTTTTAAGAGAGAGAGAGAGAGAGAGAGAGAGAGACAGAGACAGAGAGAGAGAGGTGGAGGAGCAGAGAAAGAGGAAGACATAGAATGAGAAACAGGCTCCAGACATTGAGCTGTCAGCACAGAGCCTGATGCGGGGCTTCAACTCATGAACCATGAGATCATGACCTGAGCCAAAGTCAGACGCTTAACTGACTGAGTCACCCAGTTGCCCCAAAGATGATTTTATTAACGCACAAGGACAGGATTCTTGGACAAGAAGAGCTGCCCTAGGACCATGGAGAGAGGTTGATTACATACTTGGGAGTTAGGAGAGGTAAAGACAAGGCAGTTTTCCAAAGGGATTTTCATATGCTAAAGAAAACTCACAGGATCCTGCAGGCCTAGCTATTGTCAAGCTAAGGTTGTTTCTCCCTCTAGCAAAAACATTAACATTAAGAGAGTAGGGAGAAATGTTATACTCTGCCAACCTCAAGTATTTGTCAATGGGCTGCAGGTTATAAGGGAATTTAGTTTTATTGCTGTTTTCTTCTGCCTCTGTTTTCTACATCAACATCATCAGTGCTGGCCACTGACCACTACTTGCCCTCACTGACTTGTCACTCTTCAATTCATGACTCCTCTGGCATTGCTACAAAGCTTTAAATAAATCTTGATTGCCTTGATGTCTTTAAATAAAAGCAGCATTTTTCAGGGGAGCCTGGGTGGCTCAGTCTGTTAACTGTCCAATTCTTGGTTTCGGCTCACATCATGATCTTACAACTCATGGGTTCGAGCACCACATTGGTCTCTGTGCTGAAAGCGTGGAGCTTGCTTGGGATTCTCTGTCTCCCTCTCTCTCTGCCCCCCTCTCCCGCTCTCAGTCTCTCTCAAAAATAAATAAATAAACATTAAAAAAAGAGTAAATAAAAGCAATTTCTTGAAGGTTGTATCATGCTTGGCTTCTCGTTGGCATTTGCCATTCTGAGACTTTCAGTTGCTTTAAAACTTTGTTTTAATTAAAAAAAATATGTATTAAGGTAAAGTTGATATATATAATATACTAGTTTTGGGTGTACCACACAGTGATTCAACAAATGTATACATCAGGCTGTACTCACCACTCTAAGTATAGTTACCATATGTCACCACACAGAGTTATTACAGTATTATTCACTTTATCCCCTAGGCTATACTCTTTGTCCCCGTAACTTATTTATTTTATAGCTGGAAGTCTGTACCTCTTAATCCCCTTCACCTATTTCATTTATTCCTCAACCCCTCCTGCCTGGCAACCACTAGCGTGTTCTCGATATTTATGAGTCAGTTTCTCCTTTTGTGGTTCTTATACTTTATTCATTTGTTTTGTTTATCAGATTGCACATGTAAGTGAAGTCATGTGGTATTTGTCTCTTTCTCTGTGACTTATTTCACTTAGCATAACCAGCTCTAGGTCCATCCATGTCATCGCAAATAGCAAGATCTTATTCTTTTTCTGTGGTTGAGTAATGTTTCATCATGTATATATACCGTACCCTCTTTATCCATTCATCTCTCATTGGACACTTAGGGTGCTTCCATATCTTGGCTAACATCAATATAATGCTACAATAAACAAAGGTGTGCATATTTTTTGAATTAGTGTTTTTATTTTCCTCAGGTAAATACCCCAAAGTGGGTATTTCTACTCTTAATTTTTGGAGGAAACTCCATACTTTTTTCCACAGTGGCTGTACCAGTTTGCATTCCCACCAACAGTGCATGAGGGTTCCTTTTTCTCTGCACGCTCGCCAACACTCGTTATTTCTTTTCTTTTTTAATGGATCAATTAATTTATTTTTTAAATTTATATCCAAGTTAGTTAGCATATAGTGCAATAATGATTTCAGGAGTAGATTTCAGTGATTCATCCCCTACATATAACACTCAGTACTCATCTCAACAAGTGTCTTCCTTCATGTCCCCAACCCGTTAGCCCTTCCTCTCTCCACAACCCCTCCAGCAACCCTCTGTTTGTTCTTTATATTTAATTTTCTCTTTATATTTAATTTTCTCTTCTGTTTTGTCCCCCTCCCTGTTTTTATATTATTTTTGCTTCCCTTCCCTTATGTTCATCTGTTTTGTATCTTAAATTCCTCATATGAGTGAAGTCATATGATATTTGTCTTTTTCTGACTAATTTTGCTTAGCATAATACTCTCTAGTTCCATCCATGTAGTTGCAAATGGCAAGATTTCATTCTTTTTGATTGCCAAGTAATATTCCATTGTGTATATGTGTGTGTGTGTGTGTGTGTGTGTATATATATATATACACACATATACATACATATATATATGTGTGTGTGCATATATATATATACACACACACATATATATACACACATATACATACATATATATGTGTGTGTATATATATATATATATATATACACCACATCTTCTTTATCCATATATTCATTTATGGGCATTTGGATTCTTTCCATATTTTGGCTACTGTTGGTAGTGCTGCTGTAAACGTTGGGGTGAATGTGTCTCTTCGAAACAGCATAGCTGTATCCCTTGGATAAATACGTAGTAGTGCAATTGTGGAGTTGTAGGGTAATTCTAATTTTAATTTTTTTGAGGAAACTCCACACTGTTTTCCAGAGTGGCTGCACCAGTTTGCATTCCCAGTGCAAAAGAGATCCTCTTTCTCTGCATCCTTGCCAGCATCTGTTGTTGCCTGAGTTGTTAATGTTAGCCGTTCTGAAAGTTGTGAGGTGGTATCTCATTGTGGCTTTGATTTGTATTTCCCTAATGATGAGTGATGTTGAGCATTTTTTCATGTGTCAGTTGGCCATCTGGATGTCTTCTTTGGAGAAAGGTTTATTCATGTCTTTTGCCCATTTTTTCAATGGATTATTTGTTTTTGGGGTGTTGAGTGTTTTTATTTTTTTATTTTTATTTTTATTTTTATTTTTTATACTAGCCATTCTATCTGGTTTGAGGTGGGTCTTTCCTTGGTCTTTCCATGATCTTTCCTGGTGTACCTAGTATAGTAAAAGCTATTCACTCTAATTCTAAGAGTATCTCCTGTCATCTCTTCCTTAAAGTTGGAGTTCATCACATCTCTATCAAAAACCTTTTCATCTCAAATTGCACAATTACTTGAATTTATAGCATCATGACCTCAGCTATCAACATATGCCAATGGCTCATTTATTCAATTCGTGGTTATTGAATGCCTATAATGGGCAAGCACAAACGTCATTCCTTAGGCTAGAACTATATTCTTTCACTTATACACAGATGAATTTCAGTCACCTCAAATTTCACAGATCAAATCTTATTACTTTCCCCATAAAGCCTTCCCCTGTTGAGTTTATCCTGTTTCAGAAAATACTGAGAAAGTTGACTGCTTACTGTAGGGATTGTTAAATACCATCCATGTATCTCCAGGCCCTCTAACAGATGTTTCTTCATATGTAGTATTCACCCTCTTGAAGGCTACTTTCCAATTTTTCAAAAGAATGCTCTTCTAGAAATGAAAGTCTAATTATATAACTACAGTCCTCAAGAGTTTCACATTCACCTTAAAATAAAACCTTCCATTTTTCAGTATGGCACACAGACACATGAGTGCTTAGGCCCCATTTCCTTTTTATCCTGATCTGATTAGTTCACACTCACCCTCCAGGTTAGCTAGACTAAACTGCTTTATCCATTGAAGGTCATTCTACCAGAATTTTAGTATTTTTGTTTTATCTTTTCACATTTCCTAACCATCTTCTTAATAATTCATATGTTGTTATTATTATCATAAAGTTATTTCCTCTATTATAACATAGTTAGTTTTGTTTTATGTAAAAAACACATGTTTCAAAGCCATTGGGAGTTGCAGATAGAGAATGATATATTCAGTGACTTTGAGGCTGTTGAGTAGAGAATGTAATTGGATATGTACCTGAAGATTGTTCTGGGTTTTAACAGAAGTGAACTGGAAGACAGGTCACAGTACATATTGCAGGGGTGGTGATGTGAGGGAAAGAGCAGGTAGTCAACTTTAGTCTGAGTAGGAGTGATGTGAGAAGATGAGCTTGAAAAGATGAGAGAGTATGTTAAGCTTGGATTTACTTGTGTAGAGAAGATTAGCAAACAGGCCAGTTTGGATTCTTGATAGTTGATATAACTTTTCATTTTTCTCTTAGAAATAATAGAACCTTTTAGAAAATTCATTGAATTTTAAAGTTGAAGTAACATAAAACTAGGTCTACTCTCTCTACTCTTTAATGAGAAAGACTGTTGTTTGAGATAAATTTAGGGGTACCTGCGTGGTTCAGTCAGTTAAGTGTCCAACTTTGGCTCAGGTTATGATCTCATGGTTTGTGAGGTTGAATCCCACATCGGGCTCTGTGCTGACAGCTCAGAGCCTGGAGCCTGTTTCAGATTTTGTGTCTCCCTCTCTCTGCCCCTCCCCTGCTCATGCCATCTAACTCTCTCTCTCTCTTTCTCTCTCTCTCAAAAATGAATAAACATTAAAAAAATTAAAAAATTAAAATAAATTTATATTATATGCTGTCATATATTAATATACACAAGCACACACAATTTAATCTCTTTATTGAAAATGTACTGATATATAGAAGTTGTACAAAATATGAAAATGACCCATCAAGGTCTATTAAATTTACTGAACTATCATTGATGATAGAAGTTTTTCTCACCTCTCCTTAGTCTTACCTACTCCTGCAATGATACTCCAATGGCCGCAGGAGATTATATATATATATATATATATATATATATATACACATATAAATATATACACATATATATATATATATGTTATAGTACCTTTAGCTTCTATTCAGGACGTATGACACCTTTCTGCTCACTGCGTTTTGCCCTGTTCCAGTTACATCAGACTACTTATTCATTGTTCCTGATTTTCCTGTGCACATTTACATTTCTGTTTTTCATTTCCTTTTTTATTTGCCATGCTGCTACCTATAGCATTCTTTGTCAGAATTCTCATTCATTGTGATAAATATTTATCGTGTGACTTATAAAATTTTCTATAGGGAAACATCTCCAAAATGTTTACCTCCAGTTGGAACTAAATTCTGGACTTTTATTTTTGATAGCTAATTAAACATTCCTCTTGAATATGTAACATATATGCCAAATTTAACATGTCCCAAACTGAAATCTGCATTTCTACTTTAAATTCAGATAGACCTTATCTAAAATAGTTTTCACCGAAACACATATTTTTTTTTTCTGTACCTATATCTGTTTTGTTATTTCATAGCACTGATAAATTTTTGTGATTATTATTATTTTACTTACTGAAGTTTTTATAACATATGATAATATATGACAGTTTTAGTTTTTTATTACTGCTTCCCAAACTCACATAGAAACGTAGAATCTGAAACCTACCTTGATTATCCGTATGAATACGGATACGGATCCGTACATACGGATGTATGAATTGACAATGCTTGGGTAAGTGGTTCCTTTGCTTCCTTTGGCATTGGCTGGAATTGCAGTCACCTGGAGGTTTCACGGAGGTGGGCACATTCAAGAAGTCTCTCAGTCATAAAGACTGGCTGTTTATGTTGGCTCTTAACTGAGGGCTCCGCTAAGTCTATCAATTAGGATAACCCAGTTCTCCTGCACATGGCATCTCCATGTGGTTTAGGCTTATCTCAGCATGGCCATTGAGTTCCCAGAAAGAGAATTCCTAGCACCACAGGCAGATGTCATAGAAGATGCATGGGATCACTTGTGCCTCATTCTATTGGTTAAAACCAGCCACAGAGGCAGCTGGGATTCAAGGCAGGGCAGAACGTCACTCTACCCCTCAACAGGAAGAATGGCAAATCATTTGTAGTCATCAGACGAGGCCATCTGCCTCATCAAAATTACTTATTTTCTTCCGATATGCAAAGTGCGTTCACCCCTCCTAGACCTTCTTGAATTCTCATCCTCCAAGTGCAATGTATACTCTTGTTCAAAAATGAGGTCTTATGCGCTTAATTGTGTGCCCCCAAATTCATATGCTGAAGCGCCAATCCTCAGTACCTCAGAATGTGATTTATTTGGACATAAGGCCTTTCAATACATGATTAAATCGAATGAAGACCATTGAGGTAGGTATGCTAATCTACCACATAATATAGGAGGGAAGTATAGAGAACATGCTACAGATTCCCCTGCTCCAGGGACAGAGAATGGTCCTTGGTTAGGAATCAGTTCTGTTTAACAAGATCATTTCTCCATGAGTCTGGAAATGGCTGCTTGCAACTGAGTAATTTTCTAAGCCTGATTCCTGACCATAGAGGTCTAGGGACTAAGAGGCATCTTTTTATTTTGAACCGTATCCATCACTTTCAGTACAAGTCAAATAGTACAAGTAAATAATACTGTTTAAACTTCTATGTATTGGGGCACCTGGGTGGTTCAGTCGGTTGAGCATCCGAATTCGGCTCAGGTCACGAACTTGCGGTTTGTGGATTCGAGCCCCAAGGCGGGGTCTGTGCTGACAGCTCGAGCCTGGAGCCTGTTTTGGATTCTGTGTCTTCCTCTCCTTCTGTTCCTCCCCCACTTGCACTCTGTTTCTCTGTCTCTCAAAAATAAATAAATATTAAAAAAACTAAAAAAATAATATTCTATGTATCAAATTATAATCCAGTCTATGATATTAAAGTAATACCCATAAATCTTACCAGGTAAGCCCCTCTCAATTATTCTCTTATATGTTATAGACGCGCTTTTGACTTATTATTTACTGGATTTGATTTTTGCCCTGGAACCATTTCTTAAATGGCTAACTGTGGATCACTGGAGAAACCAGAAAAACTATTTCATTTTTTAACCCAGCAAGTCCTAGTTTGTCAATTATCTAAATTCTCTTTAAAAACTGACAATTGTTTTTAAGTTATATTTTTTGTTTTCTTTCTTTGGGGTCATATAATTTTTCATATTCAGTTAAAGGAAGCCAGTTCGTACTTAAAACGTCTTACCTGGAAATCTGTTTAGATCCACAAGTTCGTTTTATATAAGTCTTTGCTTACATTTGTCTGCAAGTAACACTTAGCTAGCACTTATACTATATATGAATTGAGATCTCTTTTCTGACAACTTAAGTAGTAATTTTATGAGTAAACAGTCTGTTTTAAACCCTTCAGGCTGGAGGTTTATGCCTGGTCCCAAAACCAACCTCACAAGGACCGATTTCTGTTTCTATTATATATTGGTAAATAACAAAAGACCCCAAAGTCAATGGTTTAAAGCGTTCAATATCTCTCACGATTCTGTAGGTTGACTATAGATTACTTATTCCCACATAAAAATACATACAGCTGCTCACAGCAGTCACAGATTCCCATTTCACTGCAACCTTGGGTGCAGGTGACGGGTGGCGACGGGTGAGGGAGTGGGGAGGTCGGGCGCTGGAGCATCCAAGATAACTGACTCACACTTCAGGCAGTAGGTGCTGGTCTCCACTGGGAGTTAAGCTAGGGTCCTTAACTAACTTCCTACCAGGGCACCTTGGTTTCCAACCACTAGAACAAACCTTGCGGCTTAGACTTCTCATTTCATGACTGGGTTCCAAAGGGATCATTCCAGGAAGTGAGGAAGGAATCTACAGATTTCCCAGAGTGCCTGATTTGGAAGCTACATTTCATCGCCCTCACTGTCAATTGAAGGAGCACTAATATTTCAAGATGTATTTTAATTATCCATTATCTAGGAAGCCTTTTTAATTCATCTATTAGATAATGGCTTTCTTTTCATTTTAATTTAATTATAATGCTCTTCATGCCCAGCATAGTACTTGAATAATATACTCATTTCTATCTTCACTGGAATGCAAACAAGTTGGGAAAAAGACTGAGTGTTATACATACATTTTTACCTAGTGCCTGTCACTGTGTCCTTTTCATTAGTCCTTAATAAATAATTACTGAATATTTGATGTTTTAATTACTGATATTTAACCATGACTTAAAGATAAGTTTACAAAATTTAGTGAAATAAATTAACTTGTTGATTAAATACATATTTTCTAAAGGAACATTTTGTATATTTTTAAATGGTTTCAGATTTACAGAAAAATTGTGAAGATGGTACAGAGAATTCCAACATAACTGAGATGATTTTACTTAGTATTAACATCTTATATTAATAGGGTACATTTGTCATAATTAACAACTAATATCAACGCATCATTATTTAAAGTCTATACTTTATTCAGATTACCCTACTTTCTACCTAATGTCTTTTTTCTTTTTCTGTTCCAGGATCCCATCCAAGTTAACACATTATATATATGGGCTCCTCTTGGTTTTGACAGTTTGTCAAACTATCCCTGTGTTTGATGATCTAGACAGTTTAGAAGCCTTGGTCAGGTATTTGTAGAATGCCCTTCTATTGTAATTCAACTAATGTCTGCTTCATGATTACATTGAGTATATGTGTTTTGGGGTGGAGGGCCAAAGAGACACAGTGTCGTTTTTATCACATTGTATTAAGGGTACAACATGACTTATTATTGTTGATGTTAACCTTGCTCACTTGGCTGAGGTAGAGTATTTCAGGTTTCTCTGCCGGAACCTTTTTTCCCTCTCTTTCCACACTATATTCCATGGGGGGAAGTCACTACATGTAGCCCATACTTACTGAGAGGAGACTTGAGTTTTGCTTCCTGGACGTAGAATATCTACATCAATTATTTTCAATTTTTCTGCACAGGGGACTGTCTATTATCTCCAATTTATGTATCTATTCAATAACGTGTATATATCAGCATGGACTCATGGATATATTATAATACTATTTTTATTACTTTGTTCCCACATGAATAGCTGCAGCTTTGAGCATTAGGAGCTTTTTCAGATGGTTCTTGTGAACCTTTGACATACCTCCATTATTACAGATTTTTATTTTTAAATAACTTCCTTACTTGCAGGCACTCCAAGATATTTCAGGCTTATTTGTACATTTCCTGCCCTAGTCATAGAATCAGCCATTTCTCCAAGGAACTCTGATTCCTTTTATTAAGCAATGGCATAGAAACCAAATCTGAGTGTCATTGCTTTTAGGCCCTCTAGCTGATAGTGAAGAGAAATATAAATATTTCCTCTTTTTTCATGTTAATTGATTTTTGAGAGAGAGTGTGAGCAGGGGAGGGGCAGAATGAGAGGGAGACAGAGAACCTGACAGAGAATCTGCACTATCAGTGCAAAGCCCAACGTGGGGCTCAAACCCACAAACCGTGAGACCATGACCTGAGCCAAAGTCAGACCCTCAACTGAGACACCCAGGCTCCCCTATAAGTATTTCTATATGCAACTATATGTATCTCTATTAAGCTGAACATGAGTTCCTACAGCTGTCTCCAGCTCTAGTCCATTACCATAAGACCATTTTGTGATGCTCCACTGGCTTACCTGTAATATCCAACTTTAACAGTGAGAAACTTAGCTTTCACCAACACCATCCATTTATGTAATTATTCAATTCCAGGATACATGTGTAATGGTTTCAGAATTGTTATCCTGGACCCTGTCAGAAACTATTTTATCAACTAGGGTACCGTATGTGTTATAATTTCCATTTATAAAATGATGCATAATTTTTTTTGCCTTAGTCCTATAGACCCCCTTAATGTCCAAAGATAATGAGGTCAGCACCTTCTCTCACCTCCTCCTTCAGTGCAGCTGTTTCATACACGTGTAATACATTTTGATTATTTTGTCACATTCTGCATTCCATCCGGGGATCCCTGACCTCCTAAATGACTTTCTCAAAATTCGCATACATTAGGGTTCATTGTTATTGTATAACATTCCATTCGATTTTGACAAATGCTCAATATGCTACGTTCACCATTACAGTATCACGCAGAATCGTTTCACCACCCTAAAAAATCCCCTGTCCCTATCTGTTCAGCACTCTCACCAAGCGCCGGCTGATCAGGCAGATAATTGAAATCAAACACACACACAGAGTCTCTCAGACTGGCTTTTTTAACTTGGCAATATGCATTTAAGTTTCATCTATGTCATTTGGAGTTTGATAGCTCCTTTCTTTTTATTTCTGAATAATAATTCATTGTCTGTTGTTTCATAGTTGTTTCTCTCTTCACCCGCTGAAGGATATCTTGGTTGCTTCTAGTTTTTAGAAATGATGAATAAAGCTGCTATTAACATTTACATGCAGGTTTCTATGCAGACATACATTTCAAATGCCTAGAACACAACTGCTGGATGAGACTAAATTTTGCTTTGTAAGAAACTGCAATATTGGGAAGATGATTTTAATACTTGTTTTAACTACAGGCATTTTTATTACAAATTGTAATAGAACTTATTATATTATAAACAAAAAAGGTATACTCTATGGGCATAATACAACATTTAAATAAATCAGATAAATACAAAGAAGAAATTAAAGGTCATCCATAATTCATCATTTATAGATAATCACGCAAAGTTTCATGGAATATTATTTTTATTTACATTCATAAATTTTTCCTAAAAATAACACACATGGCATTTTTGGCACTTCAGACTTTGTGTTGACTCACACTAATCTAATACTTTTCATTAGTAACAACTTGGGGACACACAATCCCCTAATAGTTTAGGGTTGGAGTCAACTCTCCACGGTAAATTTGTAGAAAACTAAGTTTTTGTGTCTTTAGTTTTTTGTGACATGTGCGGTATGGTAACATTTTATAATTTCCATTTATCATATTATAATGACATTATGTCAAATCATCAATATAAAATTGCCTCACATCTCCCCCCAAATTCAAATGTTCTTCTTTAACATCATTTTAATGCGATTCATGTTTTTTTCCATTTCAAGGATTTTTTTATATCAAAATGTTGATTTTTTTTCAAAATTATTCTTAATATTGTATAAAACTTTTAGGTAAAACTGTGCTTACATTGAAAATAATTTGGAGAAATTATAGGAGTGCAGTGACTGGGAAAAACAGGCTACATCAATAGTAGATGAAAAAAATTTAAAAAGAGTGCTTATTTGTATTTACAAATGGATACACCTTAATGGCTCCTTTGAATGATAAATTTTCTATAATATATTTTCTAATGTCATTTGCTTAATTTAGTGCATTTATGCCAATGTGCATATGTTGCTTTTCATAATTTCTTATAATTTGCTTCTCTTAATAAACAACATTCACTTCAATTTTTGTTTTCAGAAAAAAAAGCATTTTGTTCAAAGAAAAATAACAAAAAAGCCTTCTGATAATTTAGAAGGCAGATGTGGTTGTGAAAGTTGAAGAAATTAGAAATAATTTGAAGTTAAGACCACTAAAGTTATTATAAGAGCCACAGAATAAGCAAACATTGATTATCACATATTAGCATAGTTTAATTAATTTATAGCTGACTTGGACCATGGCATTAAACAATATTGTGTCAGTTTATTAAGTTACAGGAAAGCGAGATCATAATGAGGAAAAACAATAACCTCAAAATACTTTACCTTCTCCATCTTAAAATGACTCATGGGTGACATTGCAAAAAAAGAAGCAATTCAATAACATATTGTGGGCAGACAAAATCCCATGATAAATATAAATGGACAAATGATTTTTGTCCAGAAGAAATACCTTAAATGTATAGTAATGAAGTGTATTGAAGAATCCAAATTCGGACCGCTATTATATATCCTGTATTTCAAATGTCCTAAATATTCCCAGTACCAATCTACTGTGAACAACCAATAAATGTAAATATTACTGCTTTTTATAAATATTATTACGGCCTAAAAAGAATGTTGGCCAAGAGAGATGTTGGTTGTTCACTCTGGAAATGGCATCTTTGATATGTCCATTATCTCTATTCACAATACACGGTTGGGTGGAAAGAATTTGACAGCAGTGATGAGTGCTATTAAATGAAGAGAAAGGTTAAAATTGGAATACGTCTGTATCGCTTTTGAACATGCAAAATATACATTCTCTTTTCACACCCAGCGAAGTATCATGGTTCGTTTTCACTCTCGAATAGTATTTTCAAATTATGGTCTTCAGAGAAAATATCAGAATCACCTATTTTACTGGCAAAACATATATGAGCCCAATTAGAGCAAACATGTAATATGTGCGTGTAACCAGTATCTGAGCCCTGTTATTACACTACATTGCAATTATTGGGGGTAAGATGTGGATGCTGGTGTTTTTAATTAACTCACCAAATCATTCTTTATGAGTTCTGCAGTTTGCCAAGTTATGTTTTCTTAGTTATAAGGTAGAAAACAAAGTTGTCAACAATGACATATTGACACCTTGTGGACCAATCATCTGATCATATGGAGGAGAAGGGAGTCTGACATTTGAGATGTTTTCTCCTGTTTAGGTGATTGCTGATTCCCCATGTTTAATGGCGTTTGAGAGGCTAAGGTAAACAGAACTTTTGGCTTATGGGGTTCAGGACTTGCCAAGGTTGAAAAGTCCCAATAAAACCCCTAAGATTTCAACTGGGGGCACCGTGGACTATTCAAGGGCTAAGTTCTCCACCCAGAGAGGAATCATACCAGTCTCTCATTGGATTATTAAGAGGATTCACCCTCAGACTACTTGCCCACGGTTAACAAAAATGAGTAATTGCTGAAATAGAATAGCAAACAGAAACTGCATAAACCAAATTATATTTCTGAACAATAAAAAATGAACTGCCTAGGAATTAGTCTAGCAAAAGTTATAAAAGAACTTATAGGGGAAATAATAAAATATTATTCAGAGAAAAAATTAAATGCCTAAGAAATGGAAGGATATAACATACTCATTGACTGTAAGTATCTATATGTATTGTTTTAAAAGTTTATTTATTTATCCTGAGGGACAGAGTCAGTGCAATTGGGGGTGGGGGCAGACAGAGAGAGAGACAGAGACAGAGACAGAAGCAGAGAGACAAAGACAGAGAATTCCAAGCAGGCTCCATGCTTCCAGCGCAGAGCCCCATGTGGGGGCTCTAACTCATGAAACCACGAGATCATGACTTAAGCTGAAACCAAGAGTCGGATGCTTAGCTGACTGAGCCACTCAGTCAGCCCCTATAAGTATCTATAGTTGGAATATGTCAGTTATCCTCTTATGATCTAAAAATTCAGTGTAATCATAATAAAAATGATTAGCAAGTTGTTTTGTGGAAATTTGCAAACTGCTTCTAAAGTTATTGTGAAATACAAAGAGCCAAGAGCAGTGAAGACAATAGTGAAGAATTAAATGGACAACTTTCATTACCAGAAAATCAATACTCACACTAAACCTGTGTGGTATTTGTACCAAAACAAACCACCAAACACAACAAAGAATCCAGAAACAAACCCCCAAAGTTGGGCGGAATGAGTTTTATGACAATGACTACAAGTCAAGTGGGTTTACAACATCAGAAGCATCTGCAATTTGTGTCCACAGCAGAAGCACTTGTGAAACCCCAAATTACCTGGTTCCCTCTTAACTCCTGGCTGTGCACTGTGATCCACTCTTACATATATGCACCCAGAGCACTGGAGAAAATATTCCCCCTTTGGAGTATTCATAAGAAAATGAATGACTTTCATCTACCTTACACAGTACACACACACACACACACACACACACACACACACACACACACACACACACTATACGTGGCTCATTGTGGATCTTAATGAGAAAGGTGAAATAAAGCTTAGAGGGGTTAGCACAGTTGATCTTACTGATGGTGGGATAAGAAAAGATTTCTTCAGAGTACACAGAAAGCACTCACTGTAATGGAAAAACCTGGCAAACCGGATCACATTCAAACAGGGAACTTTTCTTCATAAGAATTCATTATTAAGAAATTCAAAATTATGCCACCAACTGGGATAGATTATTGTTTGTACCTATATATAACAAAAAAAGCCACATCCAGAATATAGAAAGAAAAACAAATCAATAAGAAAAAAAAGACAATCAAAGGAATATGGGCAAATTACTTGCATCGTCACTTCATAAAAGTGACAGAAGTCATTATTTTTCATCAATAAAAATTCTTGATATTTGTACACAGCAAAATGCACTAAATTATAAATACCAAATGCTGGTGAGAATATAAAACAAATGGAATGTTCACAGATGGCTGGTTAGAATGTAAATTGTACGAACACTTTGGAAAACTGTTTTCTGTTGTCTATAGAAGATGAACATGTGCTTTGATCTTAAGATTATACGTCTTAATATGTACCCAACAGAATTGTACATGTATGTGCACAAAGAATATTCATAACAGCATTACATACTGTAGTTACAAACTGGGGGAAAATGACATTTTTTAATGGATAAAAATGCTTACTACATGCATCAAATGGAATGAACAAACAGAATGAATTATTTGCATTATAGTCAATTATTTTTGGATAAGTAATATAGAATAGAGTTTTTTTCCCTTCCTATATATAACTTGTCTTTTTCAGGGTCAAATCAATTATGAGTTATTTCACCCGTAAGATACTGTGATATCAACATTTTTTGTATATTATATGACTCTTAGGATATTAATGTACCATTATTTAGCATTAAGAACATTTTTTTAATGTTTATTTGGTTTTTGAGGGAGAGGGAGAGACACAGACAGAGCATGAGCGGAGAGGGCGGAGAGAAAGGGAGACACTGAATCCAAAGTAGGCTCCAGGCTCTGAGCTGTCAGCACAGAGCCTGATGTGGGGCTTGAACCCACAAACCATGAGATCATGAGCTGAGCTGAAGTTGGATGCTTAACCGACTGAATCACCCAGGCGCCCCTAACATTTTTATATATTTAATAATTTTTCTGGCTGCTCACTTCTAAGCTATGGTCCATTATGTTTGGATTCTGAAAGGTAAGGTAAATCTTAATTGTTAATCTAGAAGTAGATTATAAGCAGTTATGAAAAGTGACATATGCACATTGACATAAATGCACTGCAGAGTGAAGAAGATATATAACAGGAAACTGTCAGATTGATACCAGAGAATTATTTGTAAAAACAAATTAACATTGCCCCTCCCTTTAAAAAAGTTCACATGTTATAATTTTTGTCAGTTGTCCCATTTTACATAATTTATCCAAAAACCAAAGAATAATCTTTGGTGAACAGGCAGTTTTAATTAAACAATATTCATTTGAACAACATGTAAAAGCATACGATATTTTTATATAATACAAAAAGTTAAAAATATTAATGTTTTATTTTCGAGAAAGAGGGGGGCAGAGCATAAGCAGGGAAGGGGCAGAGAGAGAAGGAGACACAGACTCTATAGCAGGATACAGGCTCTGAACTGTCAGCACAGAGCCCGATGTGGGGCTTGAACTCATGAACTGCGAGATCATGACATGGGCCAAAGTGGTACACTTAACCAACTGAGCCACCCAGGTGCCCCAAATACAAAAGGTTTTTAAAAATGCAATTGTTATATAAGAACATCTACTTATTTGAATTAATTATTTTGAAAAAATACATACTATAAATTTGAAGTAAATTTTTACAATCTTTAAATGGAAAATTTCCCTATAATACGTGGGGGAAAAATCTTAATTGCTTTTTGGATAAAGACAAAGACATTAAAATTTAGTTATTTTCTAATAACAGAATGAACATTAGAGACGAAACTAAAAAGTCACACTGGCCACAAAATATTAGTTATGGTAACCATTGTGTTTATCATTGTTACCTGTTGAAACATTAAAATTGTATTTATTAACTTCAAATGTGAGAAGTGAGAACAAAATTTGGAGTGCAGAAACATCATGTGAGTCCTTAAAACAATAATTCAGAGATAAATAGATAAAAAGAGAGAGTCAGGGGTGCCTGGGTGGCTTGGTCAGTTAAGCCACCAACTCTTGATTTGGGCTCAGGTCATGATCTCGCAGTTAGTGAGGTTGAAACTTGCATGGACTCTGCACTGACAGCACAGGGCCTGCCTAGGATACTCTCTCTAATTTCACTTAATCTGAGTGATGAAATTACGGATTTTTTCCTATTGTCCTTTGTAGTTTCCAATTTCTCTACAATGAGTTGCGTAAGAAAAAATACAAAAATGCAGACTGCTAAAATAAATATATTTTTTAATTTTTTAATTTTTGAGAGAGAGAGAGTACAAGTGGGGGGGGGGGGGACAGAGAGAGAGAGGGAGACCGCAGATCTGTAGTGGGCTCTGGGCCCAACGTGGGGCTCGAAATCACAAACCATGAGATCATGACCTGAGCCGAAGTCAGATACTTAACCACTGAGCCACCCAGATGCCCTAAACACTGCTAAAATAAATATTAAACTTAATTCTACACATTATACTGCTTCTTTTGTTAAATTTTTAATCCCATGTTTAATTCATGTTGTAATTTAACATCATCAACTATTCAACAATTATTTATTAAGAGCTAATAAAAATAGATACAGTTATAGAAACTTGGGACCAATTATGAATAAAATATTGTTCCTTTATCAACTTGCTTACTATGTCATGAAGGAATTTAATATAAATCTCAAGTATGATGCTGGGTATGACAAATTATAATGCAATTAATATTAAGTGAAAGTCATGATTTTTGATGGAAGCATAAAACCCACATCTTCCCAGAGAATAGGGCAGTAAACCAGACCTTGAAAAATGAATGCTTTTTCTGCTGACAGAGTGTGGGCATAAATTTATGGAAACTGAGATAAGATTATTTATTTTTTCATGAATGCTTATATTCAAAACGTTTTACTAAATACATACATGATCTTTCTGATGGAGAAAGGTTTTGGGATTTTTTCCCCACTTTTGCCACTATTAGGTAAAGTTTAATTCCCCTTTTCTTTTTAATGTTCATTTTTGAGAGAGAGACACACACAGAGTGTGAGTGGGGGAAGAGGCAGAGAGAAAGGGAGACACAGAATCCAAAGCAGGCTCCAGGCTCCAAGCTGTCAGCACAGAGCCCAATGCGGGGCTCAAAATCACAAACCGTGAGATCATGACCTGAGCCGAAGTCGGATGCTTGACCCACTGAGCCACCCAGGTGCCCCTGATTCCCCTCTTCTTAAGTCTGGTTGACCTTGGTCTTTTTGCACCAATGGAGTAGAGCTGAAGCCAGAACCTAGCCTTTAGTAGATGTTCAGTCCCTCTCTCTACTGTTTGCAATGTGCCCTTTTGCAATCTGGCTATCCAGTGAGGAGCTAAGCCACATCAAAGGCATGTGCAGGACGCATATATATACACTAACCTAGCATTTTAGAAATCTAAGTAATGGTTGAATTTGGGACGAAGAAAGGTGTAGACAAGCCTGGGATGCTGCTGATCTTTTATGACTTTACCCGGGTGTTGCATACATGGGTGTTTCCTCTGGAAAAAATCACTGAGCTGTACAATTGTAATTGTAAACTTTTCTATATGTGTCTTTTTAAAAATTTTTTTTAATGTTTATTTATTTTTGAGACAGAGAGAGACAGAGCATGAACAGGGGAGGAGCAGAGAGAGAGGGAGACACAGAATCTGAAACAGGCTCCAGGCTCTGAGCTGTCAGCACAGAGCCTGACGCGGGGCTTGAACTCACGGACCGTGAGATCATGACCTGAGCCGAAGTCAGACGCTTAACTGACCAAGCCACCCAGGCGCCCCTCTATATGTGTCTTATGTATCTTAAATGTTTGTAGGAAATAGATATTTTTTGGTACCCGTGCATAAAATATTTGAAGAATGAATCTCTTCAAAATGAACACATTTGTAATCTGCTTATCTGCAGATATATAATTATCAATAGCAGACTCAGTGCCAACTGGATGGGGGGAAATTAATTGATCATTGAATTTATCTTGGGCAAAGGGAGAAAGGAATTAACCTTGAGAGCCTGTGGGGTAGCAGCCATTTTGGGGGGATACTAAATACGACTTTTTGTCTGTTTTTGTCATGATTTTAGAAGTTCTTCTGAGATGGAAATTTAGCGTCTTGTGACACATCCTGAGATTGTGTGCAAATAATAGTATTTTGTACTTTAGTGGTAGAAGAGTTGTGTGTTACATCAACGGCAGCTGTGAGCCTTTAGAAGTGTGATGCCGCATTAAACTGGAAGCAGAATGGAGAAGGTGAAGGAAACGTAAGGCTAGGGTAGACTGCACTATGTGTGTGTTAACAGAGGGGTCACCACACTGGTGTCTGCACCTCACCCATAGATAAAACAACTAAGCTCCAAATTCACAAGAGTCCAAGAATGAGTTGATGGTTAGTTACGAAGATGCTACTGTATTTTTAAGCTAACACGGTTTTATTATTGTTTTTTTTTTGTTTTGTTTTGTTTTGTTTTGTTTTGTCCCTTCTAGGGACCCTGTCTTCGTTGTTACTTCTTCCATTTATAACCACTCAACCACTCAGTCTTGGTCTTCCTTGTGGGCACCAGAAATCCCACCCTACCTTTTACTCTGAACTTTTTCATTGCACAATATTTGAGTGAGGGCTTTCTGCATCTTTCCTAAGATATATAAGTGAAGATGTCTGAGGCATCCTTGGGGTCTCCAGTGCCAAATTCCCAATGAGCTAGAGGCTTTGCCCCACCATTCTATATAGTATATTCAGATTAATGGAAATACTGGACACAAGCGCTTTCTCATCTAGGGGCGACCAAAAGGAAGTCGGTGAAAATAAGACATAGGGATACTAAAAGGCAACATGTGCACATCAGACAGTGCTACAAACTTCCAACCTCAAAAATCCTCACCAGAGGATGATCAGTGATGGATGATATTTTGAATGAGATTTATGTCTGATCTTCAGGATATTGCATGGACCCTTTCTAAGACCAGCCTCTGGTCCTGAGACTGGACCTATTTTGTAAACATGGTGGTCTTACAATGTGCTGATGGACATTTCATATGGCTCGGGTGGATGCCAGAAATCTCAATGAAGATTACAATACATTACAATACTTGTAATGATTAGAGCTAACTTAAATTACATAGACAGGTAAATAGTAACACATTACATTATACAGAGGAGTAAACAGGACTAACCTCATATTCTACAGGTAAATATAGTTTATTCTATCTTTACTTCTGTTCCTAGCCTTGGGAAGCAGAACATGATTAGTGACCTTGACATATCTGGGAATCATACTAACAGACCCCTAGACCAGTGTGAGAACTGATCCTATATAGGTCTGCACAGCCAAAAGAAACATGCAAAACTAATCATGCTTTTGATTTAATCACTGATTTGGAACATAGGATCAACAGATGGCAACAAAATCTGGAGCAGAAAAGAGAAAATACAAGTGAATGAACAGAAAAACTGACCTCAGAATGAGACAACAGTTCAGAACATAATTAAAACAATTTTCTACTCACTACTCTCAGATTTTAAAGTACTTTGCATCCCTATCAAAAGAACATGATGTGATGAAATTAGAATTAGCATGAAAAAAATTAAAAGTATTGACGCCAATATATTTTTAAACTAATTAAATGGATCAAATAGGGGAACTGATTTAAACAATGCAATGGAAAACAGAGTCAAATTATCAAGAGATAGAAAATATAAATGCACAAATTGGGATAGAAACTAGGAAATGAAGCATTTGTCTATGAGCAGTCCGGAGGAAGAGGGAAAAAAAAGAGAAAGACGCACATATCATATATAGGTATTGATTCACATCAAAAGCACTGCAGAAAGAAAGAGAGTAACAAATATCCATGCAGTAGCAAACGCAGAGGACCTTTGTGCAAATGTCTGTCAGCAGCAAATCTTCCGGGTGTTATGTTCTAAACCTCTGGACGTTCTTGGTTTTATTTTATGTATTTTAATTCTTTTGTGTTTATTATTACGTTTGATTGTTTCATCTCACAGTAAAATCTGTTGTAATTAAGCTGTGAGCTAACAACCACCATCAGTGAGTACGTCCCCAGTGATGATGACACTGACCCTGGTTTTCCTGACAATTTTACCTGCCTTGGCTAGCGCGTGCCGGGAAGTGAATGTGTCACATACGGCTAAAGTCATTGATGTATGAGAACAACTTGGTGCCCCAATCTAGTCAGCTCTTAGTTACCTTTAAACATGTTATGTTAGTTGTACTCAATTTGAGAACCAACCTGGTAAAAGTAGAATACTTTCACTTCAATAAATCTTACACATCCTTCAGTATGCTATCTCCTGAGTTTTCATCTGAAATTAATACCCTGGAGCAGGGAATAGTGGGAAACTAGGGAGATGGAAGAGATGTATCAATGAACATGCAGATCAGTCGGTGGATGAATAAGGGAATATTAGATATCTAGAAACATAGCTGGATGGGCAAATAATCGGTTCATGCATAGCATATATAGTCAGTAATGATAACTGAAAATTTTATAGAAGGCAGAACTGAGTGGTTGCAAATAAGAATTTGAGTCATACCATCAAGTTATTTACCTATTTATGTATTTATTTTTTGTCTTAGAAAATCTTCATGGCTCCTTCACTTTTAAAGGATAATTTTACTGGGTACGGAATTAGATGTTGATGTAGCTGATTTTTTTTTCTTTCAATATTTTAACTCTTTCACTGTTTTCTTTCTTATTTGATTTCTGAGGAAAGGTCCATTATATAAGGAAAGGTCCATCTCTATACAAGGTGATTTATTTATTTTTTTACTCCAGGCTCTTTCAAGAATCTCTCTCTACCTTTAGTTTTCTGTAGTTTAAATAAGATATACCTAGGTGTGTGTGTGTGTGTGTGTGTGTGTGTGTGTGTGTGTGTCTGTGCATGTGTGTTTAATATTTATTGTGTTTAGTAAATACTAAATATTGTGTTTAGTATTTATTCTGTGTGGTGTTCTCTGAGCAGAATTCTTGAATCTGTTATTTGGTATTTGTCACTAATTTTGAAATGCACTTGGACATTATTACTTTCAAATATTTCTCCTGCTCTGTTCTGGTATTTCAATTAAGGATATGATAACACATTTAAAACATTTAAAGTTGTCCCATGGGTCTTGGATTTTGTGTTTTTGGATTATTCTTACTATTTCTTCTCTTTGCATCTCAGTTTGGGAAGTTCCTATTTAAAATACTCTAACAATATTGAGATGTTTCAATACTGCATTTCTGGGTAGAGTGTTTGCTCCTTGCTGAATTTTTAGTGCAACTTTTCTGTACTTTTATTTTATTTTTTTTAATTTAAAGACCACATGGCTTGAGATGGTTGTGATGTTTTAAAATATTTGTTTCAGAGTATAGTCTTATCTTCAAGCTACAAAACAAGATTAATGAACTGTCTCATAGTTGAACTATTTATGTTAAACTTTTCTTAATATTCATTTTTAATAATGTCACTGGTCTCGATTTTCTGAAAAAGCCCATGGTACACAGAGCAAAAGAGAGAAAGTCTATGTTAAATGTTAGTCTGTGAATGAGAGTGTGTATGTGTATGTCTGGATGTCAAGCTATTATGCTACAGGATACAAATAATGCATTGGTAATATAGGCTCCAGCAGGGATCTGCGGGCAGAAAGGCAGTGAGGGCATGAATATCCAGGCTCTGGCATCCCAAAGAGAACTGTTTAGACCAAGATGAAGCTGGATGCTCTTTGCTCCAATAGAGATACCTGACACAGTGTTGATTTCATTTTTTGGTAGGAGAGATGTGATAGTCACTTTATACCAGCAGAATATTTGATGACAGACAGTCTGAAATATGTGCATCAATTGCTGGTGAAGCCAGTTGCCCAGCACATAAAATCCTTAGTGCCAGTGAGGGAGCTACTGGCCCTTGGGCTCTCGGGAAGAAGTCTACAGGAGGTTCCATTCAAGTACCGCCCCCCCTCTTGTAGTGGGGCAAAGGTGATCCCATTCTAGCTGCCAGACAAACAAACCATGACCAATTCTCGATGAGCTCGAGAGATAATTCTGATTGCTTCTCTTTACCAGTGAAAGTTTGATCTTTTCTCTGATTCACACCATGTTTCTCCTCTTGGTGGGAAATGAGCCCTCACCCTCCCAGCCTCTATTGCCACTGGCTACTTGGCCAACGGAACCACTTTCCTGGACGTTGCTTTCGAGCTAGTGACTCCTGGACAGGAACAGCCTAGACCTCTCTCCTTCACAATGGTGGTAGGGTTACAGGCAGACTGAGAACCCCCTGGGACAAGAGTGGCAGCCATGCTGGAAGCAGGAACAAAATGAGCATAGATGATGTGGTGTCCTGTCCTCATTGACCATGGCGGTGGTGCTGCCCAGGCATCACCTTAGTGACCTAACTTGGGGCACTTCTCTGCTTATGTAGCCTCCATCTGGGTCTCATGGTAAGCCTTTGCAATAGTTAAAACAATTATGAAATGATGAAAGCATCTTCACATGGAACTGGTAATGAAAAAGATGTTTCAGGGTTCACATAGGATGAGATCTCTGGAATATGGACTTCTAATTGTTTGGATTTCATTTATAACTGTAGCTTCTTCTTCATTTTTTTTTTTTTTTATGTTTGAGAGATAGAATGAGAGCAAAGGAGGGGCAGACAGAGAGGGAGAAAGAGAATCCCAAGCAGGCTCCACACTCAGTGCAGAGCCTGATGTGGGGCTCGATCCCACAAACCATGAAATCATGACCTGAGCTGAAATCAAGAGCCAGATGCTTAACTGGCTGAGCCACCCAGGAGCCCTACCTGTAGCTTCTTTTTAACATAATAGCCAAATTTTTTTTTCTTCTAACTTTGTGTCACTATTTTGCTCACTTTTCAGGGTTTGGTTTTCTTTCAGTATCAGTAAGAAAAAAATCCTGGAGGGATGGGGAAGCTGGTGGCAGAGTAAGGGCATGCTAGGCTCACCACATCCCATGAATACAGCTAGATTACTATCAAATCATTCTAACTGATTCCACTCATGTGTAGAATTTAAGAAACAAACCAAATGAGCAAAAGAAAAAAGAAGAAAGAGAGAGCAAGAGCAAGAGAGAGAGAGAGAGAGAGAGAGAGAGAGAGAGAGAGAAGCCAAGACACAGATTCTTAATGATAGAGAACAAATTCAGGGTTGATGGAGGAGTTGGGTGGGGGATGTGCTTGATGGGTGACGGGTACTAAGGAGGGCACTTGTGATGAGCACCAGGTGTCGTATGTAAGTGTTGAATCACTATATTGTACACCTGGAACTAATATCACACTGTGTGTTAACTGGAATTAAGATAAAATGAAAGGAAGAAAGAAAGAGACAAAGAAAGAAAGAGAGATGGAGAGGGAGGGAGGGAGGAAGGAAGGAAGGAAGCAATGAGGAAGGAGGGAAAGAAGGAGAAAAGAGAGAAAGAGAGAAAGAAATTCCTGAAATAATATAATTAATATAATTATCACTAAACAAATCAAACATTTTGTGCCAGATATATTCTGAGATGGCTATATTTTGTCCCTGATAAATAAAGGAATCGAAAGAAATGAAGATAAATAGGATGTAAGATACATCTATGTCTCTATCTATATCCATATAAAGCCACCAAGATGTCACATCTCATAATTCATCGCCAGCAAAACAGAATGCCAACTTTGGAGCCTAATCTAAAAATAGGCATTTCTTTTATACATTTTTATTTATGCAAAGTGAGTGCACTTAAAATGACTCAACTTATTATAGAGAAAAAAATTTGTTGCCCACATCTTAGATTAAAATTAGGGTTGATGTGATAAAGTTAAATCACGTTACAAGACTGAGAAAAAGCTCAGCCATTGAATTCAGCCAGAAAAAGAGCAAATATCCTTTAAAAAATTATCGGAGAAACATCAGCTAACACAGAGAAGTCAATTAAGATCGTACTATTTCCTTCTTCTATGTAAGGGGTATTATTCGAGTTAGCCCACAAACTTCCCTATAACATGGGTACCATATTTTGAGTATTCTAGTGGCCCCCTAACACCTGAGCCTTCTTTTCATAGCCATCGTAGGAAGCAGAAAGCACAGTTAAGGGAGAGGTGTGCCACTGCATCATACCTGAAGAGGGAGATGCAGGGAGGGGTGCTTACCAGGAAGAAAACCTTGCACTAGTAGCTGGTAAGAGAAAAGAACAGGGCGCAGTCCCACGCTGGCTCCATCCAGTATATTGTTGTGGTTCAGCATCGGCATGGCGGGTAAGGCCTGGTCCTGTGTGTGGGATGGAAGTCGCTATGGTGATACCTGCCAGACTCCGTCAATGGATGAAACCATGTGTAGAAGCCAGCTCTTCACCTAAAAGGACTTCTGCCCACAGTATTGGCGGAACATGAACAGGGCCGAGGCGTCTGGGACATCCGGGGTCTGGTTGGATGTCTATTCCCTGTAAGCATAATGATATAAAAAGTAACCTGGAGATGTACGAAGCGAATTACTACAGAATAGGGGAAGGGAAGGATTTTCTCATTATTGAAAAGTAAAGTACCTCCTACAATAATTCAATCCCAGGCATCATAAAATAACTTCAGCAAACTATTTGATTCCCTTAATGGATTAGAAGGAGGTGTAGCCCCTTGGAATGAGACCACAAAACTATAAGGAGAGAATAATTTAAGATGAAAAGAAAGTATAGTTTGGCGAATGATAATCAGGTGAGGGGCAAAGACAGCGCAGGTTAATGGTTAGGTGGAAGGAGAACCATCAAAGAGCAAGATAAGCATCCTCACTGGGGGTGATGTATGTTTACAGAGATTTGAGGGACAAAAATAATAAACTGGAATAAGTAAAAAATTTTGAAAGTTTTTCCGGGAAAACGGAAGAAAGCTAAAACAACTTAAAATGATGAGAGAAAAAAAAAAGTGGTATGCAGATATTGAGTCCTGAGAACAGAGATTCAAATTAAGAATGTGTTTATGGAAATAAAGCCTGAATAATTACAATGCAAAGAATTAAGGAAGAATGAAATTGAATATAACTTAAGGAATAGGAGGAAAAGAAACCTAAGTAATGTTCTAAAATATTCCAAGTTGTAATTTTGATTTCCTATTTTTGCTTATAACATTTTTCAACATGGTTTAATGTCTTCTTTAAATTTTATGGTATTCTGGGGCACCTGAGTGGGTCGGTCAGTTAAGCATCTGACTTTGGCTCAGGTCCTGAGCTCATGGTTTGTGAGTTCAAGCCCCACGTCCGGTTCTGTGCTGACAGCTCAGAGTCTGGAGCCTGCCTCAGATTCTGTGTCTCCCTCTCTCTCTGTTCCTCCCCTGCTCTCTCTCTCTCTCTCTCTCTCACTCGAAAATAAATAAACATTCAAAAAATTAAATTTTATGGTATTCTCAAAATGTTAGGGTATTAGAGAAAACTGCTGGGGAGATTTTTCCTATACATCTAATTTTTAAAAATTTTTAAAAATTTTATTTTTATTGAACAAGAAATAGATGCCGAGGTAGGGATTTGTGCTGGTCTCTGCCAGTCAGTGCTCCACCCTGGCAGTAGCGGGCTGTGGGTTTGGCCCAGCTGCATGAGGTGACCGTGTTCCAGCTTTCCTGTCTGAGGAGTCATGACAGCAAGTGTCTTCGAGAGGCAGGGACCTGCTGTGGACTCTTTCTGCAAGGGTAGCATGAAGACGACGCACTGTTTTTTGTGTTCAGCCACTTAGATTCATAGCTGTTTCTTGCCACAACGTAATTTAGCCTTACGAATATGCATGCTTCATGAAGAAAACATGAAAAAAAACCTCAGAAACCTCCCAAGGGGAAATCTCGAATCCTGTCTCCCAGCAGTAAACTTCATAAATATTTTGGTGTATTTCTTTGCTTGTCTTCATTTGCATATATACATATATATCTAGCTATGAATTAAATGCAGTGATCGTCTTTTTGTTTGTTAAAGCATCGTCTCCAACCCCATGATTTTAATATTTGTCTAGCATCCCATCACACAGGTATAAATTACTTGGGTTAAACAAAGAGTTTCTATTGGTTGTTTTTCATTTGGTCAGCATTTTGCCAAGAAATCAAACCCATTGCCCAATGAAGTTCCCTGAGGGGGTGCAGTATATTTTGTTCCAAAGAGACAGCGTTGCCCCACAACTGCCTTCTTGGGGCTGAATTCTGGTGATGACTTCTTTCCAGCTTTGGCTGTAATGGCTAACCCTCATGTCTTGTTGTCAAGGTCACCTTGTTCCTGTGACTGATATCCCCCTGGGTCTCACCCAAACCAAGTCTTTATCTCCCTTTGGTACAACAATAGGGACTTTTGGTTCTTTTCTAACCCACACCAAATAAAGAGTAGCTCCTCATGATTACTGCTCGGAGTCTCTGTCTAATAGTCCTCCTCCAAGTTATTACAGAAACATGAGACAACGTGCCAACCTATCTCTCCCAAGAGTCTCAAATGGGATGCCATCTTAATGCCTCTCTATATTTGTATTTTTCTTCCAGGATGAGCCAGCCCCAAGTGGAAGTTCACCTTTGATATAGCCTTCCTTGCTTATTCTCCCTCCATGTACCTTCCTTCCTCTCTTCTCGTCTATTCCATGGTCTCGTGCGTGATGTACAGGACTACACTCTTCTCTTGCTTTCCCTCAGGCTATTCTAGCAGATGGCATGAGAGGAGAGAGGAGGTGCCTTACTAATAAAGTAAGTTCCGGAGAATAAAAATTTTATTCATTGCACATGAAACGATTATGCAAATAAATAATTAAAAGTTTTGTAAATACTTTTAAAGCTTCCTATGGTTTCCTTTAATTTTCTCTGCAGTGAGTTCCAGATGTCCAGAGTAGTTTCTTTATATGTATCTCTGATTGTTGTTATCCCCGTCCTGATTAAGTTTAATACAGAGTCCCATCTCTTTTCTTAGTCCATGCTAGGAAAGACTTACCCACTCTCTACCCTTAACTCACAAATTAAATATTTTGGGGCTCATCCCTTTAGAGACAGAGTTTGAATGGATAAACCAGTCAAAACACGGCCGAAAGATTTGCTACTTGATCGTCACTGTTTTTGGTTTGTTTCTATTCTGATTTCCCTGATAAGAGCTAGAAACTGCTGCTTATCCACGTCCTTCCTTTTTGACTTCAATTTTGGGTCTTGTCAAAGTCTGAAGATAAAATCAAGGTGAAAAATGGGTGAATAGAGTCTTCTTTCCTCTGAAAGGCAGCAAAGCCACACCAGGCAATACACAATTTATTGGTTTGGAGCCTTACACAGGATATCTCATCTTTCGAAATTTTTCTTGCAATATTTTTTACTGAATTTCCAAGTACGGTTAAGTCACCGTGTTTGCCTCATACTTACAGGAAACATGTGGCAAAATGAATTAAGTTCATGGCACAATTTAAACTTAAAAATAGGGACAGCAAAGAGTACACCATATACCTTTACAAAAACTCTTCTCATCTAGTTGTAAAGACACCCCCTCCTCCCACAGGGAGGGACAAACCCAGTTTGGGTCCCTCAGACCCAGAGGGACAAACAAATCCATCCCTGATCTAGGCTTGTTGGACTTCTGTTCTCTGCCCTGTGGTCTTCAGAAAATTAAGCACTGCAAGTTCCATTTCTCATAAACTTTTTAAATATGAAGTTATTTCAATTTTCAACTTACTGGTTTCTGGATTTTTACCTAGTGTATCTGTGCATAAACACTTATTTCGATGTCTCCTTTTTAAATGTTGATAATAAAACCCTAGGATTTTGGTGGCGGTAGTCTGAATGATAATGACTAGTTTTATTTATCTTCTTAATGTGTCTTGGGGCTATTTCCAAATATGCTTTAAAAACACTAAACTATAACCAAGGCCTTTAAAAAAAAGTCATATTTATCAGCATTTTATTCTGGATGCAATGAGGTTGATGGGAGACAGAACCATATATAAATGTATGATAAAGCCCCATAATTAAGTGGGGATTTATTTCCATACTCTGGGGTAGACCCATAGTAAATTAGGCTCGATACATGGAAACTCATTTTTCAAAGTGATACTGGCTTTACAGAAGGAGTTGAGCAAATGCATGCCTTTACTCTTTCCTCCATAGTCAGGGCTTACCATCCAACTCTGCCAACACATCACCGTGGCAAACCCAAATTCGTTGCCCAGGTCAGGGGCGAGGTGGGTCCAAGACCTTTCAGAAAAGAGAGCAATGGCTGTGGCCCGAGTCACCTTTGCGAGAGGTCCATGGGACAGCCAAGTGCACCCTGGGAAACAGGCCCATGAAGGAAAAGAGCAGATGAAAGAGGATGCCCACAGTTTCCCTGGAAGCCAAGTGTCCTGATGAGAATATGGTAATATCTGTTCTGGAGTACGGAATAGGGCACATTTGAGATACAGCTTGCAGCAATGTGGTGCAATTGCGATATAGTACGTGATGGGTAAAACACCTGCTTCTCTTCATGCATGGCTGCAGAAAGGTTGGAAGCAGACACTGGATATGGATTTAGTTAAAGGAACCTTGCCCTTTGAGTCTTGTCTCTACCTACTTTTTAGGATAAACCAAGAGTGTATCCTTAAAGGATGTGAGGTTGTCAGGTTGGAGTAATGGAGAATGGAAAGGGCCCATGGTTTCGAGACATTTGCACTGACCTACCACAGAGTGGGAACTTTACCAACCCTTTATTTGAACACTGGCTAAAATGTGTCATGCAGTTACGACTGGTGGGTAGAAACCTAATTTACTTATCATATTAAAACAAAATAAGAAAAAAAGTTTCAAGTGACAAAAAAAGGCAAAATTTGATTAAAAGGAGCAGATCAGGGAAACCTATGTCAGACTACAGGTGGGTATGTCCCCATATGTTTTCCTAGAGGGAGGTTGTCCAGATGTAGGGAATTGTATGCACTTGAGAAAAATGATGATAGAAAGCTAATAAAATCATGACATCAAATTTTACCTATTTCAACATTTTTGCTCATACAAAACCGCTAGTGGAGTCATCAACTTGGTCCTTTCTATATTACTTTTATGGTCTGCATTAGAAACCAATAAAATATCCTGCTGGCACCAATGACCTCATTTGGCAACAGCACCCCCTTTTTCTAAAACGAACATTTTAGAAATGTTAAAGCACATTCAGGTCAGTCCTACTGTTTTCTTTCCTGGGATCCTAAGGTTTAATTATGTGACATTTAGGAGCAGATCTGATACCACCAGCTGGTTCCTGCTTTGTTAATTCAGGGATCCCTCTACTGCTTGGGCTTGTAAAACTCTGGACATACTTGCTTCTCAGCCTATAAGACTTTATACCTTAATTGGAGACATTTTGGCGAAAACATAATATCTGAATGTAGACATTATAAAAATTAATCCAACAAATTATAGAAGGATATGAAAAGATGATACATTTCACATTAGATACCTACTGAATGATTCCCCAAAACTATCATGGATAAATTATATAAATAATTCATCTTAAAAATGGGATTAATCCCTAAACTTCAACATAATTAAAATTTCTATATCTTCAAAAGCAATAGCTAACTTCAAGTACATTTAAGATTTTTTTTTTTATCAAATAGGAAGGAAGGAAGGAAGGAAGGAAGGAAGACCAGAAGGAAGGAAGGAAGGAAGGAAGGAAGGAAGGAAGGAAGGAAAACCAGAAGGAAGGAAGGAAAGAAGGAAGGAAGGAAGGAAGGAAGGAAGGAAGGAAGGATGGAAGGACAGAAGGAAGGAAGGAAGGAAGGGAGGAAGGAAGGAGGGAAGGGCATAGTTAATAGGACAAAAGGAAGCAGAAGCCACATAAGGACAGAATAAATTGAGTCAGTTTGTTGTGTTGTTCTATGCAGCACCTGGTATATCCAAGAACATCTTTTTCAGTGTGAGTCAATTCCATTAAGCAGAATGACTCCAACACTAAAGTTGCCGCAACTCATACCCCTGTCCAACACAGTGTTTTATTCATGGAATTCTGGCATCAGTGGTTTCAAATCTACTTCTGTGCGGATCCTGATGACCTCTTTGATTCTCTCCTGAGAACAGCTGCTTCTGTGTCACAGATGCTCAGAGGAAGAAGCAAAAGCAAGTGTCCTGCTGTGTGCTTGTCCTAATTCTCGACATCTGCAGACCCAGCTGAGAGCACCTGCATTATTAGCTTTAAGACTTGGAGACACCTATAAACTAAAAGGCAGAGTGTCGTGAATTTCAAAGTGAAAGTACCCTTTGGAGAGCCATAGTGCTTGTTGGTTTGTAACATGCATATTAAAGTCCCCATAATGTAGGGCCAAATGCTGTGATGTGATTCAAGGGCTGCATTACAGATGCATCTTTACAGTTGTGAGAACATTAAAGAATCTGGGTATTTTCTGTGAAATCCCCATATTCACCTTATTCTCCTATCCAGAACATACAAGAATGGCGGTCTGAAAATGAAAGGTCAACAATGCATAGACAATGAACTCCGTGAAAACACCTGACAATGTTCTTTACAGCGATGACTCCAGAAGACATCGCAGGCTCTGATATGGAAATATGACACGTTTTTCTAAACAAATGCTAGTGAAGGAGAGAATACAGTTAATACCGTGTTAGGTCTCTCCAAGGCACCACTCCTCTGAAAAACAAGTTACTGAGACAGACTCACAGAGAAAATGAGTTTTCTGAACTTTTATCTTTTCAATAAGCACTTATGCAAAGCTGTGGAAGAACAGATGGAAAAATAATTGAACATATATGACAGTTGATTACCATATATATTACATCTTACTGTATTACAGAATAACGAGTTAAAAATGAACATGATCGTAAAAATAGCCAATGGACATAAAGGCATATTCACCATAATAACTGCCCATCCTATGAAAAACACCCCTGGGTGGCTCAGTTGGTTAAGCGTCCGACTTTGGCTCAGGTCGTGATCTCTTGGTTCATGAGTTCGAGCCCCATATCAGACTCTGTGCTGCCAGCTCAGAGCCTGGAGCCTGCTTCTGATTCTGTGTCTCCCTCTCTCTCTGCTCCTCCCCTGCTCATGCTCTGCCTCTCTCTTTCTCAAAAATAAACAATAAAAAAATTTGTAAACTCACCAAAACAACGATTTTGAGTTAATTAATGCTCAAAGATAATATTAATAATATCTGAGCTTATTTTAAAAAAATCATCTTGAACTCATGTGAGGAGCAGCACAAACTAGGATATTATTTTTAGGCAAATCAACTTAAAATCCCCTGACTTGTTCATACATTTAATGGGGCAATTTTCCTTAGAAGGATAATTGCAAATACCATAAAGATATAATGGCAACAAATCATACATTTAATGGGGCAATTTTCCTTAAAAGGATAATTGCAAATACCATGAAGATATAATGGCAACAAAATATTAAAAGGCTAAGTAATGGGGGTGCGCCTGGGTGGCTCAGTCGGTTGAGCATCGGACTTCCACTGGGGTCATGATCTCACAGTCTGTGAGTTCGAGCCTGCTTCGGATTCTGTGTCTCTCTCTGCCCCTCCCCCACTCACATTCTGTCTGTCTGTCTGTCTCTCTCTCAAAAATAAATAAAACGTTGATTTTTTTTAAAAGCTAAGTAATGGATAAGTAAGGATTGCAACTTACGTAGATGTTCTAGCACAAAAGATTCTGTAATCGTCATGTGAATCTTTAAGGTAATTTAGTTGATTTAAAACGATGATATGCTACATGGTGAACAAAAGGGATTTTAATAATATACGTAATATATATAAATCCCATTTGCTAACTTTTTGATACATATGTTTCAGGGCTATGTTTTAGGTACACATAATTTCATGATTGGATATCTTCAATTGCTGATTTCAAAAACCTGTCAAAAATCGATCTACATCATTTTGTAAGGGAAATCCAAAGCAGTGCACTGGCTGTAGTATAAATTGTAGGCTTTTTTAGCCAGACCATCTGAGGACATGATGGGAGTAATTCAAATGTGAAATATAAAATTTGATCATCTTTCACAACCACTAAGAGTAGAAACTGGAAGATGTAGCCTTAAATACTCAGCTTCAGAGGGTGTAGGTAAGGGGCTAACCATTTGTAAAACAATTTTTAAATGTTTTATTTATTTTTGAGAGACAGAGAGACAGCACAAGCTGGGGAGGAGCAGAGAGAGAGAGAGAGAGAGAGGGAGAGAAAGAGAGAGAGACAGAATCTGAAGCAGGCTCCAAGCTCTGAGCTGTCAGTACAGAGCCCAACATGGGGCTCTAACTCACAGACCATGAGATTATGACCTGAGCCAAAGTCAGACGCTTAACCGACTGAGCCATCCAGGCACCCCAGGCTTTTAAAAAGCCTCTCAAGTGATTCTGTAGTCCTAACGAGGTAAAGGAAAAAGATCAATCAGTGAAAACATACTGTGCTCAAACATTGAGAATAGAATCTGACACAGTGTACCTTTTCTGGGCATTTGTATGCATATCTCAGGAAGCTTCCTTAACTAACTTTCACAGTCTACTAAAGTATGAAACGCTGTTTCTTAACATGAGACATAGAGACAAGTGCATAAAAATGTACAATTTGTCCCTCCTCTGTCAGGGAGCTGTGGTTTGAAGGGGAGGGGAGACCTAGGTAGAGTGACTTCCTGATGGCAATTCACCAATGCTCGACTTCTGTGATGCTCTGAAAGGTTTCTTCCAGCTACAAGTATCTGTTGGTCCAAGTTTTTTTTTTTTAAAAAAAAATAGATGTAGGACTGGGATTTATTTGATGAATAGAACCTTGAAGCATCAAACACCAACTCTACATTTGTCCCCCTATCTGCGCTATTCTCAGTCCATAGCATGGCTTATGATGAAAACTTGACCCAAATACTAAATGTTAGAAATAGAGTGTTTCACGTTTTTATGATATATTTCCTCAATTATTCTAAAAATCAAGAAAGTAACTTGAACATAGGAATTCTATGCTTTAGCTTATTTTGGTGGAAATATTCTGTTGAAGAGTAAATTTTTCCCCTGATTACTTTATCAATCTTTGTAAAATATTTGATGACTATAAGAAATACAATTTTTCTTCCTCTTTCCGTATTTTGTTTTTTTCCCCCAATAACATATTTTCCTATAACATATTTCTTATACCTCAGTTGTGAAACTCATTCTATTCTGTTTGGCCTCATAGGTATTTTTCCTTGTTTTCTTACCACCACCATATATTACAACAACTAAAATAAAACCCCCTCAAAGGCAGAGATCTTGTCTAATGTTTGTCTGTGTGCCCTTGATCTGGTAGCAGAAATACTATGTGACAGTCAGTGAATGTTTTAGAAAGTTGGACAGCATATGCATAGGCTTTAAAAGTGTGCTTGCCTGATTTAAAATAAGAGTGAATAAGTTATAGACTCATTTAAAGTGTATAAGCTAGACCTCAGAAGCTGAAGTGCATTAAATTCAACAAATCCCCAGAAAGGGTTATGAATGCAATGGGAAATTCTATGCAATTTCATTTTCAGAGGCCAAAGAGTACTTTTTCTTCATTTGAGATTCTGGATTTTACATTGCTTCTCTTGGTATTATAGGAAAAAACCTCCCTACTACTAGAAAAATCGGCAAAACTTCTGTTGAGAAAATTATGTATTTTTTTTTTCTCCAACAAGGGAGATTCTAGATATCTTAAGTAAAATGGCTCGTGTTTACATAAGATAGAAATTCCATCCTATTATATGTCTGAGATAGCACTTATATTCTAATAGGAAAATAGCAAAAACAAACAACTCCTAAGATTTAGAGTGTGTTTAAATTAATTTAAGTATAATCATACAATATAATATTATATAGACACTAATTATATTTTAAATGATTAGTAAAGTAGTTAATGCAATCATTATAAATTAGATAATGACTATGTTCTTAAACTAATAAGCAATGCCATAGACTTCAAAACCCTTTAAGTTTTGTGAGTGACTGAGTGTGTGCGCGTGTGTGTGCGTGTGTGTGTGTGTGTTTGTGAATGTACACATATAAACAGAATGCACCAAAATGTTTGCAATAATATTTTGAGAGTAGGAGTTATCAGAGTGATATTTCTTTTTTCTATGTTTTCTAAAATTACTTTTTGTGATCAGAAAATACGATTTTAAAACGTGTTAAAGTGGTGTACATATAAATATTTAATTTGCTATACCACTCGTGGTAAGAAAAAGCTACCGAACGTTCTCATCTGTGACAAGTAACTTATGGTTTTCTAAAAATGATTGAATTGCATACATAAAGGGCCCATCTCCAGCTAATAACTCTTGGTACAGTAAGTATTTCAGGAATCATATGATGCTGCTGAACAGCCTTAGCCACGCAGCAAATAAGTCAACGACGGAAAATAAACAATACACCTTTTCTTTTTTCTTTACATACTCTCTGCACCCAAAGTGGAGCTTGAACTCACAACCTAGAGATCAAGAGTAGGAAACTCTACCAACTGAGCCATCTAGGTGCCCCCCATACACCTTTTAGTTTTGACATGTGAATACCCGTAACCATTTAAGGATGATGTCTTCTGAAAGTATGCCTCTACAAATTACATAAATTATACTTGAAACGATTTTTTTCTCAACAACAGATGGTTTAGAGCAAACATTGTCAGAATTATTATGCGACTGTAACTCCAGTCACACAATAAAATTTTAAATTATCAATCTGTTAATATATAGTTGAATAAACAGAGACTCATTTCAGTACTATTTTTAAATTTGAAAACAAAGTAGCTCATAGAAAAATAACTTTTGATATGGAATGTTTCTCTCTCCAGATCGTTTTGTATTCCAGCATATACATAATCTTACTTCATATTGCATTTTAAGTGTTGGGTTGGTTGGTTGGTTTCAATTCAGTAGTTTAATTTATTATTATTTTTTTCAAAAAAAATAATTTGTGTATAAGTAATATAATAGGATGAGACAAATACAATATATTCAAGAGTACAGTCTTCAGTCATAACTTCTAATTTATTATCTCTATCCCTTGTTAACCATGTTTTATCTTTTTAAAAATAAATTGATAGCAATGGCTATCAATTTATTATTGCTATTTTTCTACTTCTCCCACCAACAGTGCAAGAGGGTTCCCATTTCTCCACATCCTCGCCAGCATCTATAGTGTCCTGAGTTGTTCATTTTAACCACTCTGACCAGTGTGAGGTGGTATCTCACTGTGGCTTTCATTTGTATTTCCCTGATGATGAGTGATGTTGAGCATCATTTCATGTGTCTATTGGCCTTCTGGATGTCTTCTTTGGAAAAGTGTCTATTCATGTCTTCTGCCCATTTCTTCACTGGATTATTTGTTTTTCAGGAGTGGAGTTTGGTGAGTTCTTTATAGATTTTGGATACTAGCCCTTTATCCGATATGTCATTTGCAAATATCTTCTCCCAGTCCGTCGGTTAGCTGTTAGTTTTGTTGATTGTTTCCTTTGCAGTGCAGAAGCTTTTTATCTTGATGAGGTCCCAATAGTTCATTTTTGCTTTTAATTCCCTTGCCTTTGGAGATGTCAAGTAAGGAATTGCTGTGGCTGAGGTCAGAGAGGTTTTTTCCTTCTTTCTCCTCTAGGGTTTTGATGGTTTCCTGCCTCACATTCAGGTCCTTTATCCATTTTGAGTTTATTTTTGTGAATGGTGTAAGAAAGTGGTCTAGTTGGTCTAGTTTCATTCTTCTGCATGTTGCTGTCCAGTTCTCCCAGCATCATTTGTTAAAGAGACTCTTTTTTCCACTGCATACTCTTTCCTGCTTTGTCAAAGATTAGTTGGCCATACATTTGTGGGTCTAATTTTGGAGTCTCTTCTATTCAATTGGTCTATGTGTCTGTTTTTGGGCCAATACCATACTGTCTTCATGATTACAGCTTTGTAGTAGAGGCTAAAGTCTGGGATTGTGATGCCTCCCGCTTTGGTTTTCTTCTTCAATATTACTTTGGTTATTTGGAGTCTTTTGTGGTTCCATACAAATTTTAGGATTGCTTGTTCTAGTTTTGAGAAGAATGCTCATGCAATTTTGACTGGAATTGCATTGAACGTGTAGATTGCTTTGGGTAGTATTGACATTTTAACCATATTAATTCTTCCAATCCATGAGCATGGAATGCTTTTCCATTTCTTTGTGTCTTCTTCAGTTTCCTTCATAAGAGGAAAGATAGCTTCCTCTAATGAACAGAGTCGTTCATCATGACATCTAAAAGGATTAAAAGATCTGAAATATATCTACATACAAGGAGCTTTCAAGCAAATTACAAAATTAACATGCAAATCCTCAACTGCAGAAAAGAGTATGAGATCCATTGGATGTTAGGTATTTATAATCTGAGGGTCTTGAGTTTCAAGCTCCTGATTAGTACACATACCTTTGTACGTAAGTGTGTAGGTGAATATAGGAGTCTCCATAACTTTTATTAAATAGATGTGTCTATGACTTCATACTAGTATAATTACTCGTGTGCTAGATTTATGCAGAACATGCAGTTATGGCATCAATAAAAAAATAATGAGCTCTGCTTGAATTGGGTACAGGATACTTTCCAGTGAAAGAAACCAGATAGCTGAGCATTAAAAAGGGATTATGATTTCACTTGGGAGACAATTGAAAATAGTTTCAGACAAATATTGGCATTGTATCTGAGGGTAACTCCAAGAAAGCAGGAATTAATAGGACAAAGGGTGGGTGTAGGAAAATAAGGAGATATGAAGATGGTTAATTAAGTGTGACCTCATAAAGGGCCTTTATGCCATAAATAAACTGGAGTTATCCTTAGGTAAATGGGAACATACAACAATTTTCATAGGGGCATACCCTGGTTTGTTTTTCTTTTAGAAGTGTAGTTCTGAAACCTTGAAAAAGGCTTAAAGCAAGGTAGAATCCCAAATAAAATTTATTGACAAAAGTCCATCAGATAAGAGGGAGGCTTGGACCCCTCCATGGTGGCATGGGATAGAGTGCCATGGAAGTGGCATAAATTTTCTCCTATAGAATAAAAGAAAATATGTATTTAAGGTATTTCTCAAGATTCAAGCTTGGTGATCTACAGGGTGTGAGACCATTTACTAAGAAAGGAATCAATTATCGGAGTTGGATTTTGGCTGCAATAAATTCATACAGGAGCATGTGGTTGGAGGTTAAGACAATGCACACTGAGACAGAACTGGGATCATGTTAATGTACCTGCATTGGATTCAATATACCTATCTTACCTTAGCCTTTCTGAATCCAATTTCATAATAGGCAAGGAGATAAATAGAATCAGAAATCAAAGGGGAAAATATAGTGTGTAAGGAAAGTTTTCCTCAACATAGAAATTTGAAGAAAATAGTGACCAATACATGATGTGATTCTTTCATCCTTTGTCATTGTGATATCACTGTGTTGGGAAACACTTCTCCATGAGTCCCTCCTGTCTTTATGTTGTATTCTCTTTGAAGGGTGTTTATATTATGGATACTGGCTTCTCTAGAGCAAAGGTCAGACAGGTTTACAAAAGACTCGAGTTTCCTGAGCTCGGGCTTCCTCTCATGTTATGCAGTGATTTTCTTGTACAGATGTCACTTGGTCTTTCTCATGTCATCCCGTGGGAACTGGAGATAAACTTACTGGCATGTAGAAATGCTGATATTCTGTCTATGGTTACTGTTATGAGTAGTACAATCCTTTGTCTAAAACTGAGGGGTCTTCTATCTTGTGCCAGAATCCATGAAAATGAGACAGGCTAACTTTTTAGCTTGCAAATTAAATAAAATCTCAGGCTTTTTGCAGTTCCTGACACACTTTGGGTTTAGCATTCAGAAGAGATAACTTCACAGAAACCAATCCGCACTTAGATATCTCTCTTTCAAAATGTCAATCTTATCAAAATCTCAAAACAGATACACTGCTCTCAAAACATGCTCATTCCTTGGGACACACTTCATAGGGCTGTCTCTTTACATTAGAGCCTTTATCTAATCATGAGTCTCCATTGGATTTCAATTATCACTGGATGAGATTTAGTTTAAAAAGAAGAAAACATAAACCTCTGCCATAAATCAAAAAACACTTTATTAGATTGGAAGCACTTCAATTTAAATAATTTTATAAAACATAATGTTCTCATTTTAAGCCCGTTTTCCCAGCAACACTGAAATTTCATCGCACAGAAAATGTTGTTGTTTTTCTTCCTATGAAACCAAAGGGCAAATTTGTTTGAAATTATGGAAAACTACAAAGGAAACAAAACATGAAAGATATGCTCAGGTAATGTATCTTTGCAATATTAGCCTAGATACAAGTAGGAAAACCATGCAACCTAGAATTTAAAGAAACAGTTTTCGACAATATGCTATTTGAAATAATTTCCTATTTTCCAACATCTTTACTTTAATGACCAATGACACCTTCAGGCTCTTGTAACAAAACACAGAATCATCATAGCTTAGCACTTTAGAGATTTCCAACATATTGACAAAATAAAACTGCAGTGGGTAAGTAAATCCATAGAATTTCATCGAGTGAGTTACTGGAAACAAGGAAATCAGAACATCGGTTATTATGAGTAGTTTATCCAAGAAAAACTCCCAGGCTCCTCTCTCAGATCCTTTACTTGTATTTTTATGTGCATAAAATATATCATTAGCTAGATGTTTTATATATATATATATATATATATATATATATATGTATATATATATATATTTGTGTGTATACATATATATAACATATATAACATATATAACATATATAACATATATAACATATATAACATATAACACACACACACACACACACACACACATATATATATATATATATATATATATATATATGTTAACATTGAACTCTTACTGTCATTTAAAATTTAAAAATGCCATCTTTGTTTCTAAAACCTTTCTATTAACTTTCCTATATTTGAGAGTGTTAAATGATGACCGGTCTCAAAGTCTTTGTAATTTTCACCTCTTATATTCTCTTCATCTGAAAAATAGTTCTAGATAAAGAGAAGGTGTTTTACCATTCGGTGAGTCTCATATGCTTGTTTTATACACAGGATAACCCAGACGCAAATAAGTAAAAGTTATTTGCCTGGCAATCATTCGTAAGTATATGTTAGTGTCGGAGCCTAAATTGATATCCCAAGTCTTTTTACTGACTGGCAGGTGTTCTTTTGTAGAGAACAGATTTTCTGAGAGTACCTGCCTAACTATGCCCCTGGTCCTGTTTTTGATCTCAAATCTTGCCTCCAGTCTCTTTGAGGCAGCAATAAACATCCAAAACTCTGAAAACCTCCCTAGTATCAACTTCATGGTAAATAAATTAAAGGTTTAGTTCTGGAAAATATAAAACCATACAGATTCAAAGACTACTTATGTGGACTATATTGATCATGTCTTGCCTGGCTCATTGGTGATCACGGGAACACTGGATACCTGAATATCAAAAAAATGATAATGAAGAAGAAGCTTCTATTTTTCGTGTTGGATTTTGATGTAAATTCAGACTTACTGAACATTTGCTGGTATAGCGCAAAGAATTCCCCCAAACCCTTCACCCAAATCCTCCAAATGGCAACAATTTATTTGTTTGATACTTTTTTCCATATGTACTACATACTGATATTTTGGTTTTTAGTCATTTAAGAGTATCGTGAAGATATAGTGCCTCTTTATAACTAATAACTTCAGTGCGCATTGCAAAAAACAATATTCTCGTAAATACCCACAGGGGGCTGATCAAAACTAAGAAATTAATGTTTATTCAGTATTATTTTCTAATGTGACATTCTTAGTCATTTTTCGCCAATTTCCTATCACGTTCTCTTTTTTTGTTGAAGTTTAATGGCATGCCATATTATATTAGTGTCGTGTATATAGTGAAAATGATTTGATATTTGTAGACATTGTGAACTGATCACCACAGTAAATCTAGTTATCATGTCATCATACAAAGCAGTACAATATTACTGACCTCATTCCCCATGCTGTATATTATATCCCCATGATTTATTTATTTTATAGCTGGAGGTTTGTACCTTTTGGCCCCCAAGCCCTGCCCCAGCAGCTACCACTCTGTTCTCTGTATCTATGAGTCTGGCTTTTGTTTTGTTTTATTTGTTCAGATTCCACGTATAAGTAAAAGTATGTAATTTTGTAATTATGTATTTGTCTTTCTGTCTGACTTATTTCATTCAGTATGATATCCTCAAGGTACTTCACGTTGTTGCAAATGGCAAGATCTAATTCTTTAGTGGCTGAGTAATATTCCACTGCATCTATATCTATATCTATATCTATATCTATATCTATATCTATATCTATCATCTATATCTACTACATTTTTTTATCTGTTCATTTGTGGATGGACAATTGGGTTGTTTCCTTATCTTGGCTATTATAAGTAATGTTGCAGCGAAGATTGGGGTGCATACATCTTTTGAATTCGTGTTTTTGTTTTTCTTGGATAAATACCCAGAGGAAAAATTGCTGGGTCATATGGGAGTTCTATTTTTAATTCTTTGAAGAATCTCCATACTGTTTTCCTTAGTGGCTGCACCAATTTACATTCCCACCAACAGTGCACGAGGGTTCTTTTTTTCCCACTTCTTCACCAACACTTGTTATTTCTTATCTTTTTGACAATAGCCATTCTGACAGGTATGGTGCTTTGGATTTGCATTTCTCTAATGATTACTGATGTTGAACATTTTTCCTGTTGGCCATCTGTATGACTTCTTTTGAAAAATGTGTCTTAGATCTGCCTGCTTTTTAATCACATTGTCTGTTTCTGTTGTCATTGAGTTTTAATAAGTTTTTTTATATGTTTTGAATATTAAACTCTTATCAGATTTATGATTTGAAAATATCTTCTTTCATTTAGTTTGTTGCCATTTCATTTTGTTGATAATTTTCTTCACTGTGCAGAAGATTTTAGTTTGATCTAGTTTAATTTGTTTATCTTTGCTTCTGTTGCTTTTGCCTTTGGAGTCAGATGTAAAAAAAAAACATCAGTAAGGTCAATGTCAAGATGCTTCCTACCATATTTTCTTCCAGGAGTTTTATGTTTGTTTGTTTGTTTTTAAGTTTATTTATTTATTTTGAGAGAAACAGAGACAGTGCAAATGGGGAAGGGGCAGAGAGAGAGAATCTCAGGTAGGTTCCACACTACTGGCACAGAGCCCGATGCCGGGCTCAAACCCATGAAGCCGGGAGATCATTACCTGAGCTGAAACTGAGTTGGACACTTGACCAACTGAGCCACCCAGGCGCCCCTCTTCTGGGAGTTTTATGGTTTCTGGTCTGACATTCAAATCTTTAATCCATTTTAAATATATATATATATATATATATATATATATATATATATATATATATTATAGCAAGATAGTGGTCTAGTTTCAAGCTTTATCATGTAACAATCCAGTTTTCTTGCCACGATTTATTGAAGAGACCGCCTTTCCCCCAGTGCATATTCTTGCCTCCTTTGCTGTAAATTAATTGACTATACATTTGTGAGTTTATTTATGGGCTCTATCTTGTTCCATTTTCAGTGTGCCTATTTCTATACCAATACAATACTGTTTTAATTACTATAGCTTTGTAGTACAGTTTGAAGTAACAGAGGGTGATACCTCTGACTGTCCTTTTTCAAAATTGCTTTGGATGCTTGGTGTCTTTTTTGATTCCATAAAGAATTTTAAATCATTTGTTCTAGTTTTGGAGAAAATATTATTGCAATTTTGATAATATTGCATCAAATCTGAAGATTGCTTTAGGTAGTATGAACATTTTAACAATATTAATTTTTACAATCATTTATATGCATCATTTTTAATTTCTTTTGTTAGCAACTTACAGTTTTCAGTTCATAGGTCTTTCACCTCTTCAGTTAAATTAATCTCTAGTGTTTTATTCTTTTTGATAAAATTGTACATGTAATTGTTTTCTTGATTTTTCTTTCTGATAGATTTTTTAGTAGTCCATAAAACAACAAATTTTTTGTTGCATTTTTGGGGCTTCATGAATTTCTTTCTTAGCTTTCTTGGTTTTTGGATGGAGTCTTTACTGTAGTACCGTTTCATCTTTGGAAAGTGACACTTTCGCTTTTTCCTTACAATTTGGATGTTATTTATTTTCTTGTCTAACTACTCTATATACAGCTTCTAATACTACGTTGAATAAAAGTGGGGAAAGTAGGCATTCTTGTCTTGTGCCTGATCTGATATTATCTGTGTATATTATCTGTGGATTTGTCATATATGGCCTTAATTATATTGAGGTATATTCCCTTTATACCCAATTTGTTGAACTTTTTTTTTCTTTTTCTTTTTCTTTTTTTATCATGAATTGATGCTAAATTTGGTCAAATACTTTCTCTGAATCTATAGAGATAATTATATGACTTTTATCCTTCATTTTCTTCATGTGGTGTATCACATTGATTTGCAGATGTTGAATTATCCTTGAATTTCTGTAATAAATCCCATTTTATCATGGTGTATGATCCTTTTCACATATTTTTGAATTTTGTTTGCTGATATTTTGTTGTTCATTAGGGATATTGGTCTGTAACCTGCTTTTTTAGTAGTGTCTGGTCTGGTTTTTGTATCAATATAAAATAGTCTCATTAAGTAAATTTGGAACTATGCCTTCCTCTTCAGTATTTTTGTAGGAGTTTCAATCTTTGAAACTCTTTAAATTTTGGAATGATGATAAAAGTCACCCATGATGGTCTTGGACTTTTTTTGTTTGAAGTGTTTGATCACTGATTCAATCTCTTTACTAGGAACTGATGTATTTAGATTTTCTATTTCTTCATGATTCAATCTTAAGATATTGTGTTTTTAGAAATTTATCGATTTTTTTCTAAGTTGTCCAATTTGTTGATATATAACTGTTTGCAGTAGTCTTAAAATTCTTTGTATTTTTGTGGTATCAGTTGTAACTTCTCTTTCATTTCTGATTTTATTTATTTGACCCCCTCTCTTTTTTTTTTTCTAGCAACAGGTTTGTGAATTTGTCTTATCTTTTCAAAGAACCAGATTTATTTTCATTTCTTCCTTCCTCCTTTCCTTCCTCGCTTCCTCCCTTCCCCTCCCCTCCCCTCCCTCTCTCTCTCTCTCTCTCTCTTTCTTTCTTTCTTTCTTTCTTTCTCTCTTTTTTTCTCTATTTATTTCCACTCTTATCTTTATTATTTCCTTCCTCTACTAACTTTAGATTTTGTTTATTCTACTTTTTCTCGGTCTTTTCGATGTAAACTTAGGTTGTTTATTTGAGATTTTCTTTTGTGAGGTAGGCCTATATTGCCTATGAACTTCCCTCTTGGAGCCAATTTTGCTGCAACCATAGATTTTGTTGTGCCACATTTCTGTTTTCATTTATTCCTAGGAATTTTTTTTCTCTTTTGATTTCTTCAATTACCCATTAGCCATCAGTAGCATGTGTTTAATCTCCACAATTTTGTGCTTTTTTTCCCCCAGTTTATTATTGTTGTTGTTTTGTAACTCATTTCTGGTTTTATATCATTGTGGTTGAAAAAGACACTTGAAATGATTTCAGTCTTTGTTTATTTTATTGAGACTTGCTTTCTGACCTATCATGTGATCTATCCTAGAGAATGTTCCATGTGTACTTGAGAAAAGTATGTATTCTGCTACTTTTTGGCAGAATACTATGTATATATCTATTAAGTCCATTTGGTCTAAGGTGTCAATTAAGGCCAATATTTGCTCATTGATTTTTTAAGTTTTATTTAAATTTCAGTTAACAAACAGTGTAATATTTGTTTCAGGTATACAATATAGTGATTGAACGCTTCTATACATCACTTGGTGCTCATCACAAGTGAGCTCCTTTATCCCCATCACCTGTTTAACCCATCCCCCCACTCACCTCCCCTCTGGTAACCATCAGTTTGTTCTGTTTGTTGAGTCTGTTTCTTACCCCCATCCCTTAATCCGGATGTTCTACCCATTGAAAGAAGTGGGGTGTTAAAGTGCATTAAAATTATTGTATTGTTGTCGATTTATCCCCTTAAGTCTGTTAATATTTGCTTTATGTATTTTGGTGGTCCTTTATATATACTGGTGGTCAAATATGTATATTAGGTGCATATATATTTATAAATGTTATATCTTCTTCCTGGATTGACCCCTTTATCATTATGTAATGCCCGTCTTCATCTTTTATTATAGTCTTTGTTTTAAAGTCTATTTTATCTGATGTAAGAATAGCTACAGAAGCTTTCTTTTTGTTTTTATTACATAGAATGTCTTTTTTCATCCCTTCACTTGCATCCCTGTATATCCTTACTTACTTATCCTTACACAAAAGTCTCTTTTATGCATAATATGGATTCATATGGGTGAGTCTTATTGTTTTATCCATTCAGCCACTGTATGTATTTGATTGGAGAATTTAGTCCATTTACATTTAATGTAATTATTTATAGGTATGTTTCTGTTGACATTTTGTTAATTATTTTCTGGATGTTTTGCACTTCCTCTCTGTTCCTTTCGTCTTCTGTTTTCAAAGACATAACTTTATTTAAAGGCTTATAACTTTTCTTAGTTTATATTCAGATTCCTTTCTCATTTTCTTTTGTATAATTACTATGAGTTTTTGCTTTGTGGTTACTATGAGACTCACATATACCATTCTATGCATAGAACAATTAAGTTGATATCAACTTAAATTTAATATATAACAAAACTACATTTTTAGTCTCCCCCATTTCATGTTTTTGATGTCACATTTTCCGTATTTTTATTTCATGTATCTCTTAACTAGTTATTGCAGTTTTAGTTAATTTATTATTTTTGTCTTTGGACCTTCATACTAACTTTATAAGTGATTACCCCACTACCTTTACCTTTACTACCATACATTCACCTTTTCTAGTGAGATTTTTATTTTCTTATGTTTTCTTAGCTTTTATTAGTGCCAATTATTATCAGCTAAAGAAGTTCTTTTAACATTTCCTGTAAGGTAATTTTAGTGGTGATGAATTCAGTTAGCTTTAGCTTGTCTAGAAAGATCTTCATCTTTTCTATTCAGAATGATAAACTTCTCAGGTAGAGTATTCTTGTTTGGAAATATAGATATAGATGTATGAATATGGATGTAGATATAGACATAGATATAGATATAGATATAGATATAGATATAGATATACATAATTTTTTTCCCTTTCAGTGCTTTGAATATGCTATGCCACTCCTTTGTGGACTATAAAGTTTCTGGTAAAAAAATCTGCTGATAGCTTTATAGAGTTTCCTTTGTACATAAAATGTTGTTTTTCTCTTTAAGATTTTCTTTTTTCATTTTTAACTTTTGCTATTTTAATTATAATACATCTCAGTGGTGTTGATCTTTTTGGTTTGGTCTTACTTGGAAATCTCTGGGCTTCCTGGACCTAGATGATTGTTTCCATCCCCCCAGATTCAGGAAGTTTTCAGGAAGCCATTATTTCTTCAAATGAGATTTCTAGCCCTTTCTCATCTTCTCCTGGAACATCTATAATGCAGATTTTATTTCACTTTGAAATAACATATTGTCCTTTAAAGAACATATTGTCCTTTAGGTCCCTTAAGGTATCTTCATGTTTTAAGGGGTTTTTGTTTTGTTTTGTTTTGTTTTTCCTTTTCCTGCTCTGTTTGAATGGGTTTCATTACTTTGTTTTCCACTGTTGATTTGTTTTTGCACTTCATCTAGTCTGCTATTGAACGTCTTTAGGGTATTTTTCATTTTAGGTATTATATTCTTCATCTCTGTGGCTTCTGTTTGGTAGTTTTTAATATTTTTAATATTTATTTCTGTGTTTACCCATTCTTCGTCCAAGTTCAATAAGCATCTTTATGACCATCATTTTGAAATTTTTTATCACGTGGATTACTTAACTATGCTTCGTTAACATCTTTTGCTTAGGTTTTTCTCTTCTTTTGTTTGGAACATATTCCTCTGTATCTTCATTTTGCCTGAACCTCTGTGTTTGTTTCTGTGTATTAGATAAAACAGCCACCTGTTGGTATTGAAGAAGTGGCTGGGTGTAGGAGATAATCTATGAGGCCCAGAAATGCAATGTCCCCTGACCATTAGAGCTAAGCGCTGAAGGGAAGTTCCTTGCATAGGCTGGGCACCCCTGCCACTGCCATGGAGCTATGGCTGTGTCACAAGATCAGTAGGGTGCTTGCCAGCTGTGGTGTGGCTGTGGTACAAGGGGAGGATGGGCTGCTCACACAGCTGGCTATAGTGTGGCTGTGGCACAGGGGTTGGGGACATGTCCAACTGAATTAGCAGGTTAGAGAGTTTGCCAGAATGGTGCTCCTTAGTGCTGGCATTTGCAAAGTAGAGTGAAATTGGAAAAATGGTGTTTGCCAGAACTTTAGTCCAGAGAGAGTCCCAACAGAGAGTCCCAACTGCCTTCCTCTCCAGCAGTTGATTTAAGATCAATGAGCAACTCTCCTTCACATGTGGTCTAGGCACTTTTAAAGGTGCTGCTTTTTCAATGGGTCCTGGGAGAGTGAGTCTCTGTGGGAGCCCTTTAGAAGCATGTTCTCTGTTCCCTACCATTCTTTGGTTCTTCTGAACCTAATACTCATTGGTATTACATTTTGGAGTCTCAACTCTGTGCAGACCTAAGGATTAGGGTGGCATATGTGAGACACAGTCCTCTCTCTCCTCAAGGAAAAGTGCTGCGTTTTTGAGATCCTACCTGATTGCAAACTGCTGCCCAAGGGTTGAGGTTTCTGGCAAGAGTGTGTCTCTACCTCCCCTGCCCATCTCAATGAAGTCTTTTTATACTTTGCCATGGAGGTGTTATACATCTCATTTTTAGGACTTTTTTCAGAGGAAATTATTCCATGCATAGCTGTAAATTTGTGTTCATGGGAGAAAGTGTGTTCAGTGTCTTCCTATGCCACGATCTTAACCATAGACTCTCCATTTTCCTGTTACAGACATTAATTCATTTCATAGCACACTCTGCTTAAAGGTTTGTGGCAATCCTGCATCAAGGAAGTCTACCAGCATCATTTTCCAACATTTGCATTTGCTCACTATAGGTCTCTGAGTGACATTTTGGTAATTTTTTTATAACAATTCAAATTTTTTCATTACTATTGTCATGTTGATATGTAATCAATGATTATGACTTTCTGGAAACTCAGATGATGGTTCTCAATAAAGTTAACCTTAGCCATAAAGGTTTATACTTGGCAAATAAACTATTTCTTATTTAAAGTAGGTATATTTTAGACATAAGCCTATTGCACACTTAACAGACCACAGTATAATGTAAAAATAACTTTTATATGTATTAGAAAACAAAAAAAATATTTAGCTCACTTTACTGCAATCTTTGCTTTATTGCAGTAGTTTGGAACTGTATCTACAATACCTATAAGATAATCCTGTATGTTCTTCATAGCAAAACAAAAGCCAGGATTATATGTTTCTCTTAATTTGAAATAGTTCCACAGCCTTGTTTGCCTTTGGTGACATGGGCATTTTTGAAAAATATAGGCTACTTATTGTGGACTCTCTGTCCATTAAGTATGTGTGATATTTCCTCATGATTAATCCCAGGTTATGCATTGTTGGCAGAAATTGTTTTTTCTGTGCATCCTATTGGCAGTTACATAAAGTATATTTGTCCAGTTACTGGTAAGGTGAAGTTTAATCATTTTGTTAAGGTGATGTCTTTCCAGTTTCTCAGTTGTAAAGATACCATTGCTTTCCCCCTTGTAAGTCCTAATCAGCTTTTGGGGAAAATACTTTGAGGCTGTAAATCGTCTCTTATTACTGAAACTTTTATTCACTGATTTTTGTATCCATTGATAACTCTTGACTAATTACTATTCATATATTTTGCCACTTAAGACAATATAAATTTGCAAAAGTACATTTATTAGGAGAGTGGTGTATTGGTGCAGGGATAGGTGAATAAACCAATTAAACTGAATATAGAATCCAGAAATAGGTCTACGAATATGCAGTTACCAAATTCATGACAAGGATGATACTGTGTTTCAATGGAAAAAGCATGACCTTTCATTAAATACCTTTGGATCGACTGTATATTCACATGAGAGAAAAGAAATATTTCTTATTTCATGCTATATACAAATATCAATTTTATAGATCTAAATGTGAAAATAAAACAAGAAAGCATTAATAGGAAAACATTAATGTGTTTTCCTTGTGTTAGGATTGGAACAATTTCTTTCAAAAGGCCTCAAAAAAGGAAAAATAGGCAAACCAGATGTTGTGAATTAAGTCTTTCTATTCACTATTAGTAACACAAAGCAAAATATTTAAATACACATTCAAGGAAAAGACTGTGCAAGTTTATATGAAAACTATAAATCAGAGAATGAAAGACAATTCAATAAGCCAAAGGGCAAAACAATTTGAGCACTTCCTTGACAAAAGAGGGTAAGCAAATAACCAAAACCATTAGGAAGGTGATCAGCTCATTAGACATCACAGGGACGCTTAATTAAAAGCACATGGGGATGTCACTACATACCCATTGGGATGGCTACATAGAGGACACTGGCCACACCATGAATTGGCTGGTGAAGCAACTCGAGCTCTTATGATACTGCTGATTGTGTAAAGTGGGATAAACCCTTTTGAAAAATATTTGACAGTTTCTACTAAAGCTGAACATATGGATCTTAGGTACATACCTAACAAGACTGCTACAAAAATGTACAGAACTATTTGCAGCTGCTGTATTCATATTGGCTACAAACTGGGGAAAGATTCAAATATGCAACACATAGAATGGATATGTGCCGAATATGCATATAGTAGGCATTTTGTATCAATAAGAATATCCAATCTACTGCTAGAGGAGACAAAATGAATGAATCTCACAAACATCATGCTGAGCAAAAGATTTCAGCCACACATCGAGACTCCCTACACCATGTTCTTACATTTGTGTAAAGTTCAAAAATAGGCAATCTGATTCATGAAAACAAGTAATGGGAGATGCGGGGGCAGTTCGTGACAGAAAACAGGTAGAAGGAGATGTTCTGGGTTGGTGCTAATTTCTACCCCTTTCTCTAGTTACATGTGTGTATTCACCTTGTAAAAATTTGTAGAGAAAAACGTTTATTATTTGTATTCTTTTTGGTATTTATTTTGTACTTTGAAGAATAATAGTTGAACGTTTTCAACAATTGCTCAAAATCTGTTTCATAGTTCCCCAAGAAGAGTGCACCCTTCTAGGGAGATTATACCCTTTTAAGGTTACTTACCAAAGTTCAAAGACTGGGATTTTTTTTTAAGTAGCTCCTTTCTTTTCTCGGTCTCTCCTCTCAAATATTTTCTTGTACTCTAGATTGTGTTTTATTTATTTACTTTTTTTTTTTTATTTTTTATTTTTTTTATTTTTTTTTTTTAACGTTTATTTATTTTTGGGACAGACAGAGACAGAGCATGAACAGGGGAGGGGCAGAGAGAGAGGCAGACACAGAATCGGAAGCAGGCTCCAGGCTCTGAGCCGTCAGCCCAGAGCCCGAGGCGGCGCTCTAACGAACCCCGAGATCGTGACCTGAGCTGAAGTCGGACCCTTAACCGACTGAGCCACCCAGGCGCCCCTAGATAGCGTTTTAATAAAGGATTATCATCTTTCCTTTTTATGCCACTTACCTGAATCCCATCTCTTCCACACTCAGATTCAGGGGCAGTGCACTAATTTTTCCAGCTTTTTCCAAAATGAGAATTTATTCTCAACAATTCCATCTTCTGTTTTCCTTTCCCCTCTTCCAAACCCAGGTCCCATTTTATTCCTATCGCTCTTCAGTAATAATCTTTGTGCATTGTTTGGCCCAGTTTTACAAAAGTCCCACTCCAAAGTGGACTTTACTGATCCTGCTTATTTGCTGGCATGTTAGTGGCATATTAGCACAATTAGAATTGCACTCACTCTGATCCTGATGAACATGGCTGTCATATTTGAAATATGCAGCTTCATGGAACATATTGGGTGAAAAGATCCTCATTAAGGACAATGAATTATTTTCAATTATTTTTAATTATTTTTGATGTAATAGACTTTCTGGAATTCATTCTAAAATAAGTAAAAAGCCTTATTCAGGGAGATAGCACGTTAAAATCCTAGCCATTAGAGCTCTATTGTATTGATTTTCTGGAGGTCTTTGAGGTTGCTAAGGTTCATGATATGTGGAATTTAGAACATTTAACTCCTCTCACAATTATGATTTTATATTTCTTTCCTCATATTCATACTTTTAGGCCTTTTATCTATCTAGCCATCAGAGGGGAGAAAAAAAAGCTTTGGAAGGAATAAAGGAAATGAATAATATAGAATTATCTGGCTCACACAGCAATTTTCTTTTTTAGCCAGTTTTTATACTAGTTCCCTGGCAAGCCATTTGTGGTTTTTCTTCACGCTAACACTCCTCTCCCAAATTGTGTGGGGTGTATGAATACATTGCATCATTTCTATGATCTTTTAAAGTTTACTCTGCATACCCATTGTAGATCTGATTGTTATTGAGAACCTCAGCGACACAGTTGTTGCTAAGCAAAGGGAATACTACATAAAATGCTTTATAACATGGGGAAAATAGGTCAGTTATATAAAATTTGGAAACTACAGATATGAATAAAGGATAAAAAAAGATAATATATGTTTCTCTCATTCCTGATAGCTCATTTCAACATGAAATTTTCATATTTTTCTAAAAGGGTGTGCATGTACATTTTATAAAAATCAGATTTCAGAATGGGATTTTTATTAGCATTGAAATGTGAAAATTTCTGTCTATTAATACATTTTTATCAAAAAATCTCAATGTTCAGGTCACTATTCTTCAGGGTATTTGGGAATACAAGAAGAAAAGTAAATAATCAAACACTGAGCCTTTGTCCAGAATTACATATTTATGCTCCTTAACCATGAACCCTTTTCATCTCTAAAATGTATCTTTGATTCTGATGCTTTTACTGGGCACAGGGTTGACCAAACCAAAAACTTTTCCAAAAACAAAAGTGTTTGGTTCTGTGCCCTTTAATGCCTAGTCGCTGACTTTTTAAAGTAGTATTTTTGTTTTTAATTTTTAATACCTTCCTTATACAAAGAATACCGAATTCACTGAAATAAGCAGACTGCTGAAGAAGAGGAGTTAAGTAATCTAGATTTATCTTTTTGCCACTCTATGGCAGTCATTCTATATATATTGTAAATTCAAATAGAAAATACTGTTTAGGTTATGGTAGAAAATACCTCTGAACACTACACCAAATTAGGATGCTAAGTTGAAGAAACAAAAAAGAACTAGGACCAATTCCAATCTGACAATAAAGACACAGATTTTTTTAAATTAAAGTTTATTTATTTTTGAGAGAGAGAGAGATAGCACACATAAGCAGAGGAAGGACAGAGAAAGAAGGAGAGAGAGAGAGAGTCCCAAGCAGGCTCTGCACTCTCAGCACAGAGCCCAACATGGGGATCGATCCCATGAACTGTGAGATCGTGAAATCATGAAACCATGAGCTGAAATCAAGAGTCAGATGCTCAACCTACTGAGCCACCTGTGTGTCCCAAAACCCATATTTTACATTAAAGGAAACAGATATACATAGCATATCTTGCTATGATTTCAATTTGCATTTCGCTGATGGTTAGTGATGCTGAATATCTTTTCATGTGTCTGTTGGCCATCTGTATGTCTTCTTTGGAAAAATGTTTACTGAGGTCCTCTGCCAAGTTTTTAATAAAACTGATTCTTGGTTTTTTGTTGTTGTTTGTTTTGCTCTGTTTTGCTTTTGGTGTTGAGTTGTATAAGTTCTTTATATATTTTGAATATTAATCCCTTAATTGATACATCATTTGCAAATATCTTCTCCCATTTTGTAGGTTGCCTTTTCATTTTAATGACAGTTTCCTTTTCTGCACATACAGATGGGCAACAGACACATGAAAAGATGTTCAGCCTCACTAATCATAATGGCAATGCGAATCAAAAGTACAAAGAGATATCACCTGATATCAGAATGGCTACAATCCAAAAGACAAGAAATAAATGATAGCTAGGATGTGGAGAAAAGCAACCCCTGTGCACTGATGGTGGACAGTAAATTGATGTGATTGGGGACAACACTATGGAGTTTCCTCAAAAACTAAAAAATGGAAATAACATATGATCCAGTAATTCCATGACTGAGTATTCACTCAAAGGAAACAAACCAACAAAAAAAAAAAAAAAAAAACAAACTAGTTTGAAAAGATACATGCATCTCAATGTTTACTGCAGCATCATTTACAATAGCCAAGATATGGAAGCAACCCCAATATGCATTGATAGATGAATGTGCAAAGATGTGGTATATATACAAAATGGAATATTACTTATCCATCCAGAATGAGATGTTGCCATTTTTGACAACATGGATGGACCTAGAGGGTACTAACTCTAAGTGAAATAAGGCAGAAAAAAGACAAGTATTATATGATTTTATTTATATGTGGAATCTAACAACAGACAAGCAAACAAAAAGCAGAAACAGATCCACAAATACAGAGAACATACTGACGATTGCCAGAGGGGAGGGCTATGGGAACATGAGCAAAATGGATGAAGGGGAGTAGGAGATACAGACTTCAGGTTCTGGAACGAATTAATCACAGAGATGGAAGGTACAACATAGGGAGTATAGTCTATGGTATTATGATAGCATTGTATGGTGACAGATGGTAGCTACATTTGTGGTGGACATATCATAAAGTATAGACTTGTTGAATCATCGTGTGTTGTACACTTGAAACTAATGTAACGTTCTATGTGTCAACCATACTTCAATACAATAATCTTAAGTAACAAAATAGAATAAAATAACATTTTAAAAAAGTAAAAAAAAAATTAAAGGAAAAATAGTATGACTTAAAGGAAATAAAACATTTCATATACTACATTGACTTGTTTTCCACGAATCTAATATTGTAAGTTCACCATTGCAAAAAATATTCTTTGAGCTTTATTTTTCACTTCCAGATCTCAAGTTTGAGGCAAGTTTTATTTGTTCCCTGCAAATACAATGCTTCTATTATTTTTATATATACTCCCAAGCCTTGCCTATAAATCATTATAATCTAATCCTCATAATCTGAAACACACAGGAATTTTTTTTTGTTTTAATTCATTTACATTTCCCTGTATTTCTCATTGTGTGTGGAAGATCAGAAGAATGGGGATATAAATGATCAATCCTCAAATTATTGTATCCTACTCAGTTTTTGTCTTAGCTTAATTGCCATAGAAAATAGAACTCAAGGGAAAGAGTAAAAACTATTGCTTTGTCTATAGGTGCAGTCCCCAGAGTATGGGATTGAGGGAAAAGAATTGCAAGGTGATAAATTAGCAGTTTGGCCATCACTTTGCAATGAGAAACAGTCTACCGCTCATCTGGCACCTTCCCTCAACCAGGCAGACATCTCTAAATGGACTGTGCAGAGAAATGACACCCAACAAAAGTCTTGTTTGAGGGATGACGGAGAAGAGATAAATCTGCCTGGCAGCCTCCCTCCTGTATTTTTTCACTGACCGGTATTCATCCTGTTGGGGTTATTTTTTTCTGCTTTCCAGAGTGGCACATTTGACCTCCTTGACAGTTTCTCCAAAAGCCAGAGTCTCTCCCTCAACTCCCCACATCGTCATCGAAATACTGAAATGGAAGTCAGCCCCTGAATGCATACAGCTGGTCCCTTGCTGAGGCATGGCTACAGAGAAGCCAGAAGCTGAATTTTGAGAATTGGAAAATCCAGGAGAATCTAAGGAGTCACAATTGATGTTTCAACTTAAGCAGGTATAACTGAAGTGTTTACTGAATGTAAATGCAGTATTTCATGGACTTTATATATTTCTAACATCACTGCATAATATTTCCATTCATTGTGAAGTTAGTAGAGTTGAAAGTGATGGTAAACTGGACCATTTCTATTATTTTTCTGACCTGGTAACTACTCTGCTGATTGAAAGGCATATTTTACCTTTGCAAATACAAGTTAATAAAATCCTCATCAATAAATCAGTTTTTATGCAAATGACTCTCTTCTGCAGTAGATTGTCCAAGCCAGACAAATTTCTCAAGACCGAAATGATATTGTCAATCTCTTCCTTCGTAAATTAATTTATTAGATCAGATAGAGGCTGTCAAAATGGCTATCTCACATGACTTTTCCACTCAATATTTCTTTAACTTTGTCTTAAATTAACTTTCTCTTAATATTAGCTGTCAAGTATAACCAACTAGGAAATTATCTTGTCAGAAATCTTCATGCCTAACATATTCTCTGGGAATTACAGGTTTCTGCATTTTTTGTTACTGTGGTTGTTATTTTGTTCCAATTAAAGAATATTTAGTTGATAAGCTAAACATAATAATGGATTTTCAAAAGTAATTCTATGTGAGAAAGATATCCTTTCTCTTCAGAAAACGAAGACAGCAGTGTTTACAAATAATACATCAAAATACATTTACCAAAGTCAAAGTACAAAATGTATCCAGCAAAAAGTCAAAATGCAGCAACAACAACAAAATATTTCTTAAGAAATTTCATTCCTACCATGTTGATATGACTGGAAAGTATGTGAGGGGCTCCTACTGAGTCCATGAGATATTTTAAAAAATAGACCAAACATAAAATGTCATTAAATTCTAGAGCAGAAATTACTACTCATCACATACAATAAAAAATGGATACTGAAAATGATCTGGGTAAGCATCCTATCATATAGGATGTTTATTGAGCATTTTAAACAATCTTTGAGTAAAAAGGAACCACAGAAATATCTTTCTTTTTCTTATGCAGCGATACTAAATAATATAGTACATAAGGCACAGGTATTCAGTTCTCATATGAGGAGCTTAAATTAATAAGCAAGAAAAAGCAAGAGAATAAATCAATTTAATTGACCAATTCAAAGAGATAGAACAACAAAGTATACCCAAGAGAAGCAAACATAAGCAATAAAGAAAAGGAACCAAAACAAATAAGAAAACAGATGAAAACCATATAACTAATAGCTTAATTCAAGAGCAATGTCTTTGAGGGAAATAACTAAAGAGTTATTCTGTCAGATAATTTAATCAAGAAAAAGAGGAAGGGGAATGGTAAACATACAAAATAACAAATTAAATGTGGATACAGCCAAAAGTCTAAGGGGAGGCAATAGGAATATTATAGACTACTTTGTTTAATTCTAGGCTAATAAATTTGAAAAAGATAAAATGAATCCATTCTTAGCTTATAAATTATCAAGTCTGGCCTCAGACTAAAAATATAAATGATTCAATTGTCATATTATACATAAAATAATTTATTAAAAATCAACCATAAATAGCAATATGCTCAGATAGTTTAAAAAAAAAGCCTTGAAAGAACAGATAATTCTAATATTTTAAAAATTCAGGGGCGCCTGGGTGGCTCAGTCAGTTAAGCGTCTGACTTCGGCTCAGGTCACGATCTTGCCGTATGTGAGTTCGAGCCCCGCATCGGGCTCTGTGCTGACTGCTCGGAGCCTGGAGCCTGTTTCAGATTCTGTGTCTCCTTCTCTCTCTGACGCTCCCCTGTTCATGCTCTGTCCCTCTCTGTCTCAAAAATAAATAAATGTTAAAAAGAATTAAAAAAAAAATTAAAAAAAAATTCAGAATGTTGGAAAAGACGTTTCCAAAATGTGTCTCTACTACTATAAACTTGATACCAAGTTCAAAGATATTACCAAAAAAATCCACAGAAACTACGAAACAATATTTTATGTACAAATCCTCAATAAAATATTAGTAAGTAAAATGACATAGCATATTAAAATCATAGTACTTCATGACATGTATTCTCATTTTCTTGTTTTATTTTTAATCAACTTTTTTTGGATGTTTTATGTTTCTTTTTAAGTTTATTTATTTATTATGAGAGAAAGAGAGAGAATCCCAGGTAAGCTCTGTACTGTCAGCCCTGATGAGGGGCTTGATCTCATGAACCAAGAGATCATGACCTGAGCTGAGATCGTGACCTGAGATCATGACCAAGATCAAGAGTCAGAAGCTTAACTGACTGAGCCACCCAGTCACCCCTGGATGTTTTTTTTTTTTTTTTTTCATCTTTGGATGTAATTACACAATGTTCTTTAGATATATTGATATCATCAATATATTTATGTGGAAAATTTCACTGATGGAAAAAAAAACACACTTTGCATAGTGATGAAAACATCAATACAGGTGCCAGAAACTAGGTTTAAATCCCATTCCTGATTCTTCGCAGTTGGCTAATTCCAGATGAGCTGATGTTTTCTTCCTGAGTAGTAGTGGCATAAATGATACAATCCTTATTAGCCGACGGCACCTCTAACATGGCAACTACAGTTATGGCCATCGTGTCATGAAGGAATCTAATAATAGAAAGTCACTTCATTATAATTTCACATTGCATGTTTTTACATTACTTTGTTATTTGCAAACATTGAAGAACTTATAAAATTCAAAAGACAACTACTTTCTAGGGAATAGTGTAGCAAGTAGAAGGATGGGCCACCTTGACAATCTGTGTATTCTACACATTTGGATATGCTCAACCAGATACTCAAACACTTGTTTATGGAACTGACCTACTTGATGAGGGCTTTAACAATATGACCTCAGAGTTCCCTTTTCGTGCTAACACCCCCAAATTGTAAGGGAGATGTGCAGAACAACAAAAATGGAAGTTTATGGGGCACCTGCGTCACTCAGTCGGTTAAGCCTCCGACTTTGGCTCAGGTCATGATGTCACGGTTCCTGAGTTCAAGCCCCGCATCAGGCTCTCTGCTGTCAGCACAGATCCTGCTTCAATCCTCTGTCTCCCTCTCTCTCTGCTCCTCCTGTACTCCCTCTCAAAAATAAATAAACATTAAAAAAATTAAATTTTTTTAAAAAATGGAAGTTTACTCTAATATTGACTTAGCAGGTAAGCCTGAGAAAAGGTAAGAAAACCTATAGTCTTTGCATTCCATTTACATATTGATTTAAAAATAATAACCATACATTCATCAAGTGATTTGCCCCTAATTTGTAGCATGAAGAAATTCAATTGAATAAATTCGTAATGATTTTTTAATCTTGTATGAAGCACTGTTGAAAGTTTTCTCTTAAAGAAACTAATATGCAGTCTGCATATATCAATTTAACCTGCAAGGTTAAAAATCTACTGCAGAATTATATATGCAAAGGTATTGTCATATTTTATATAATGACTTATTTTTATTGAACTATTCCCCAACTGGCACACAATTTTTCCCTCTGTTAATTTTATTTTTTTTTAAAGTTTATTTATTTTTGAGACAGAGAGAGACAGAGCATGAATGGGGGAGGGGCAGAGAGAGAGGGCGACACAGAATCGGAAGCAGGCTCCAGGCTCCGAGCCATCAGCCCAGAGCCCCACGCGGGGCTCGAACTCACGAACCGCGAGATCGTGACCTGAGCTGAAGTCGGACGCTCAACCGACTGAGCCACCCAGGCGCCCCTCCCTCTGTTAATTTTAACCTTAATGAGTAAATGACAGATACCAGCGGGTTTAATGTAAGTTTGCCATTCATCCATTTGAAGTTTCCTCGTGACCAAACCAGCTCTAACATAGACTATATTGTAAAAAATAAAATAAAATAAAAATAAACACATAATTCCATTCTTTTTCCAGGTTTCAAAATGGATATTAGATTAGACAGCACATACAGACACCGAGAAAAATAAAAGCTATTTAAAGGAGCACAGTGTCCCAATGAGATCTTTGCCATCTGTGGTCAACCACTTGAATTCTAGGCAGAAAACAATCTGTAGCATTCATCTGAATGAGACTGACTTCACCCCTCAGTTCTCAATAGAGCCTGTGCCCTGTGGCGATGATGACAGCCCTGTGCTTATCACCATGCTTTGTCTGGGTTCACCTTTTGACTTGCATCATGCATAATGCAGTGGCCAGCCAGAATTTGGAACCTCTGAAGCCAACCAGCTCACCCAAGCTCAAAATGTCAAACTAGCCACATACTGCATAATTCTCCTAGTTTCCTGATTAAAGGATCTTTGTGAATTTGTGTAAAAAGATGCAAAGAACAGACTATTGAGATATTGAGATGCAAATTAGAATAACTGTGGCATAGAATCAAATGGCAAATGTATTAAAATGTTTTTAAAGTTTGAAAACCCTCAATGTATTCTGAATTAAGCATGTTTGGAATTGCAGAAACATAACCACAGATTGTGCTGTTTAAATTTAGAAAAAAAACGAAGGCTTTTGGATGGGCCATTTCTGAGGTTGCCTTTGATCAATAGTTAAATTATATACAGTGTAAAATATGTTGTTTTATGCTTCACAGGTGCAGCGCCTATCAGCATGCCCAACTCACAAATGTTACATTGAGATTGTTGAATTGAACTTCCATCTATATACTTGGTTTAGAAGGGCCGTGTATAGAATATTAAAGGTCTTTGTCTTTTAGGTTTGCAAAAATGTTTTCCAGGTTAAAGATCTGGTGACTTACGAATTCGAATTATACTTGGCTTCAAATAACACAAAGCCCAAAATAACAGTGGCCTAAGTAAGATGCCAGTTTACTTATCACGTTTATAACACCAGTCCTCTCTGAGCCAGAGGTCAGAGTAAGGAATAATAACTGTTCTAAAGCAGGAAAGGGTTTTATTCAGGGAATCTTGTTCTTACCATGTCATCAGAAGGGCAGAAGGCAGGGGTACCTGGGTGGCTCAGTCACTTAAGCGTCCCACTCTTGATTTTGGCTCAGGTCATGATCTCGTGGTTCGTGAGGTCAAGTCCTGCGTTGGGCTCTGCACTGATAGCATAGAGCCTGCTTGGGATTGTCTCCCTCCCCCTCTCTCTGCCGCGCCCCCCACTCATGCTCTCAAAACAAAAACAAAACAAAACAACACAACAACAACAACAACAACAACAGCAAAAACAAGGACAGAAGGCACTGTTAACAAGATGGGAACAATTCAGACATGGCCCATAAAGAGATCTCCCACTTCTGATGTCCCCTCATAGCCACACTAACCACCCCCCGCCCAAGGAGTCTCAGAAAACACTAGACCTGGAGAATGGTCACCCCGGGGGTTGAGAAGTCAGAGTAAGAACTCGCTTGCAGTTGCTTCTGAATCTAGAGAACAAGCACTGGAGCCTGTTGCAGGAATTTTGGCCCCTGCTATCCTGCTGTGTCAGGCAGGAGCCACTAGAGAAAGACCTGGGCCTTTGAGTTTCACAACGGAATTCACACCCAGACTGTCTGTAAGAGGTTCTGCAAAATAAAGTATTTAGCTTTTCAAACTTTCTAAACAGAAAGCAGGGGTGAAATGGAGGCTGAGGAAGCCAGTCGAAGAAAAGCATGCCAGCTCTGGATCTGGGGAATCAAACTGACGTGGGGTTCCTCAAGTTCATCAGGTGTTCACACTCTCTCCAGCTTCCTGCTCCGTGATCCCAGTGATTATGCCCTTGTTCTTCTTGACGGTCTTAGGGAGTAGGGTTGGAACCACTGCATTTACCTCAGGTGAAGGAAGGGGCACAGTGTATGCCAGCTGTGTGCTAAAACGCTTTTGAGGAAGCTCCTACCGGACACTCATGGACTTTTCACTGGCTCCACCATAGCAGACAGCCACACCTAGCAGCCTGGGAGGTAGAACATACAGAAAATGGACTCTTTATTACAGGCTGCCATATGTTCCTGCAATGGGCAGTGGATTTCTGTATCAAACAAAGAAGGATTGGGGCGCCTGGGTGGCTCAGTCGGCTAAGTGTCCGACTTCAGCTCAGGTCACGATCTCGCGGTCCGTGAGTTCGAGCCCCGCGTCGGGCTCTGTGCGGACAGCTCAGAGCCTGGAGCCTGCTTCCGATTCTGTGTCGCCCTCTCTCTGACCCTCCCCCGTTCATGCTCTATCTCTCTCTGTCTCAAAAATAAATAAACGTTAAAAAAAAAAAAAATTAAAAAAAAAAAAAAAAGAAGGATCCATCGTGTTCCGCGTAGTAGTGAATTTGAGAAGGGACGTACCATTTTATGGTAGGTTCTCGACACGTTGCTTTTGCTATGTGATTTAATTATCGCAGTTATGTCAGGTTGGTATTTTAACACCTCTTTATGGACGGTGAAATTTTAGCAGGGCAGATTAAAGTTCCATATTGGTCCAAAAAAACCTACCTCAATGATAAGGCATGTACACATTTTTAAATTAAAAAGCGATCGGACTTGGATATAGAACAGAAAATCACAAGGATATGGTCTTTGATAGAAGACAAAGAAGAAAGATTTACTGTTCTTTATCTTGCCTGCTGGACACGCAGTCACATTCCAGATGGATCTGGACTTAACTAACATCGTGTATAGTTAATGAAGCCAGTAGGTTGTGGGGACAAGCTTCAGCTTGTAGTAGCTTTCTTTAGAAATCTTCCACCAACATCCCCTTTCTTTAAAATGGAAAATTGAGTATTTTCACATTTATGTAAATTGTTTTGAAATTGCAGCTTCAAGACAAATACTTTAGTTCTATCTTCTAAGTTGATTGCTGAATAAATCTTATTTAGAAATTGTGACGCTATCACTTATTCCAACACGTTTAAGCATAGTTTTATTGAACATAGTCGAGAGTGCTTATGGAATAATGCAGTATGTGCTTTTTTTTTTTTTGGCCTCTGGTTTCTTTTTTCCCAAGTTTATATTTTTGAGTTTTATACATGTTGCTGAGCATAGAAAATGCTGTTTTTTCTCATTGCTATATAATAATAATATTCCATTGTTAAATCTATCACAATTTATTCATTTTAATATTGATTATACATTGAATACCTTCAAATTTAGAGCTATTATAAATGTGATGTTATGGTTATTTATATAGCTTTATAAAACAAATATACGCTTTCTGTTGTATATCATACAGTATACTTATATTCACTGTTAGAAATATTGTTAATGAACTTCCACTCTAGCTATTGCCTTTTACGCTCCTATCAGTAGTGTTTGAGGATTCCAATTTCTTCTCATCCTCACAAATATTAGTAATTTTTTTATTATTCATTTGAACTATGTTTTCTATGCACCATTATTGTCAATATATAGTTCTTGCCAAAGCAAATGGTTTCCACTTCACACACACACACAAAAAGATTGGCCAGTCAAAACTGTAAAAATGAGAGAAACAAACTAGCTAATTAACACTAATCAGAATGAAGTTCCTGACACACTGACAGACATGTGTAATTTTAGGTGCCAAAGTAACAACAGAGGTTCAATTAAGGTCATTAAGATTTCAGGCATCAAAGATTTCAAGCAGGGCTATTTTGGACCAAAAGAACCTTCAAGTGATCTATGATAACAATACTATTTTTTAACTACCTATTTTATTTTTATCAAGTTAGAACTGATTGTTTTGATTATTGTAGTAAAGTTTTAAGAATGTTATAAATAAATATTGGGGCACCTGGGTGGCTCAGTTGGCTGAATGTCCAGCTCTTGATTTTGGCTCAGGTCGTGATCCCAGGGTCATGGTATCGAGCCCTGCATCAGCCTCTGTTCTGGGTATGGAGCCTGCTTAAAATTTTCTTTCTCTCTCCCTCTGCCCCTCTCCCCCACTTGTGGTCTCTCTCTCTCTCTCTCAAAAAAAATGTTATAACTATTGCGATTAAGAGCAAGAATATCCACTTCTCCTTTTCTGCTCAATAGTCCTTATTCTGTGACTATCTGTCAATGTTGTGAATGTTGTGGGTCAAAGGAATTCATAGCTTTTACCTATCCCATTGGGTTGTTCTCTTGGTTGGACATAGCCAATCTTGTTGAAAAGGCATCATCCTGGTGAAATGGTATTTCTCCTGAGTAACTAGATTAGCTACAACCGTTACAGTTGACAAATGTGAAATATAAAACCAGAAGTCTGCTATGGCTAAAAATGAGGAGCCAAACAATACCTCGCCTTCTGAAATAGATCATCTTAGGCTGATGAGTTTCTGATTCTTTTATTCACCAGCAAGTATTTATCTTATTTTAAACATATTCCAGCTTTTATTCTTCACTACGTTTTTTTTCATGCTTCTATGTTTGAGCCAATTGTTGTGGCAAGAACCCGTAACATGAGGTCTGCTCTCATAACACATTTTTAAGTGTGCAATGCATTATCATTGATTATAGGTACGTTGTTGTAGAGTACTTTTTAGAGCTTGCTCATTATGCCTGACTGATTTCATGCCCAATGATTAGTAACTCCTTATTTTCCCTTCTCCCAGCTCCTGGCAACCACCATTCCAAACTTTGATTTTATGAATTTGACTCCTTTAGATACTTTATACAAGTGGAACTGGGCAGTATTTGTCACTCTGGGACTGGCTTAGTTCACTTAGCATAATGCCCACGAGGTTCACCTATGTTATTACGTATTGCACAATTTCCTTCTTTTTTTTTTTTTAAATCTGAATATATTTCATCGTATGTGTCTGCCATCTTTTCTTTACCAATTCTTCTGTCAATGGGCATCTAGGTTATTTCCACAGTTTGGCTATCATGAGCAGTGCTTCCATGAACATGAGAGTGACAATAATTTATACCGCTGCTATGAAAACAATATAGGGGTTCCATTAATCTTTCCCACTCTGTGAATCCCGTCAAGTTTCTGCCAAATGCAATAGTTTCTGGCTCCTTTGCTATAAAAAAGTTATAAATAAGTAACCTCTGCTTCCTCTTATTCGAGTGGTCCTTTATGCCACAGATTATAGTTATACATAATAAAGAGCATAATGAAATAATACCTTAATTCCTGGAAAGAACGAATAGAATTTCCTCTGATGACATACTCCGTTTCCCCACCCTCCACTCCCCCATGCAACAACTTATTAAGAATACCCTTATCTTTACAGACGCCTCAGGAAACACTCACTAGGCTTCTTGCCTTTTGGAAAACTGGAAAAAAAAACTGGGAACATATATTATACACTGGACGGGGCTCTACCCAACATTTAAGACTGCAAGCCATATTATTAGGTATGGAAACCTTTTCCCAACTCTCAAACATTGTCTCCGACTCTCAATATGCTGTAAGATTAATGGCAAATTTTCCTTTTCATATCCTTCGCCTTCCACCTGACCCTGCCTTCTCTATTCTTCTTCAGAGCCTCCAATCTCCCGCACTTCTCCACTCTTTTTCATTCATGTTCCATCTCACTTCACTTCCGGGACCTATTATTGAAGGTAATGCTCTAGCCATCAAATCGTTTCTCCAAGAATGTTATTCTCTCTTTGAAGCCAAAGCTTCCCATAATCTTTACCATCAAAACTGGTGAGCTTCAAGCAAACAATTTAACCTTACTATAAATGAGGCCAAACAAATTAGGCTGCTGCTCAGACTGTCCGTTGCTGCCCCCTGTTCCCTTCCCAGCGAGAACAAACCCCAGGGGTCTCAAACCTAATGTAATTTGGCAAACTGGTGTAACAGTTTACCCTGTGCTTGGTCAACACAAGTACATATATATGTATCTGTAGATACCCAATCAGGTGGTGTCTTTGCCTCAGCTCATACAAAAGAAAACACCAATGCAGTCATTCAAAGACATCTTTCAAAGTCCTTGGTAACCAAAAATGTTAAAGTTTGGCTTGCATGATAAAGTGGGACTGAATTCCTTGAATATTTAATGAGATAAGAGGCTAAAGCATTAATTACTGAATGCATGTTTATGCTTTTGACTTATTGCAAAAAGGGACTCTTTGGGTCTTACAAGTGTCCTTCATACTTTACTAAGATTTTACTATGGAGCATCAAACACACCACAGGCATTGCTTATAATCCTCATGGCCAAACAATTCTAGAACAAGCACATAATATGCTCAAAAACATGTTTAAAAAAAAACAGGGAATTGCCCCTTGCTATCTCTATCATAATTGCAACTTCTCAATTGCACTGTGATCACTCTTAACTTTTTCTTGACCCTCAAGGACTAACCGCAGCTGAGTGACATTCTTCAAAATTGGATATAGCCTCTCATCCTATGGTGCTATACAAAACCCCCGAAGGTGGACCCTCATGGACTGGACCCACTAAACTCTTCACCTGGGGTAGAGGACATGTTTGTATTCTTTCAGATTCTGAACCTCTGTGGATTTTCTCTCAGTTGCTGAAGCCATATTATGGCATGGTGGAGACCCCAAGGATATCTACCAATCAACCAGGACTTCCAGAGGAAGTCCAGAGGAATGAGCTACCACTGCCCCCGTTTTTCAAGATGGAAGATTCCTCACCCTGAAGCCACTCCACAAACGCAAGTCTTTACCCTTGATATAACACAGGGAAGCCTTAAATGCCTACCTAACCAGGCCGGCGTCCTCTTACAACACAATGGCATTGCATATACCCCCAGTTTGCATCTGATGGCTGTGATCTCCATCACTGGCATTCATTAACCAGGCAAAGGCGATTCGTAGGCCTCTTAATGCTGGGGATGCTAGCCACAGTAAGCATTATAGCCTCTGTTACCATTGCTGGAATTAGTCTTTGCCACATTATCAAAGTGCACACACATACTTAACCGAGTTATGGTCAACACTACCAAAGAGCTAATCAGCCAAACTTCTACAGACAAATATTGGCACACCTCAAAGCTCTTGAGGGTGCTGTGGAATTCACTGGAAAAAGATAGGAGGCTTTGATACTCCACTCTAAACTGCCCTGTGAACCTAACTACAACATATCTGCATGACTGGCATTCCTGATAATCATTCCATTCCCAATCTTGGGATGCTGTGCAGACACACCTTCACAGTGTTTTTCTTCCAACCTCTCTAAAAATACAGAAAATTTAGATGTAACATTGCACCAACTACGATAGGCAGAAGACCAACTTAGAAACGAATGGGTTGATTCCTGGGCAATATGGCATAACGTAAATCCTTTTTCACTTATAGCCACCACCCATCCCAGATTTTGGATAATTCCGGGAAGTGGAATACTTTCACTATATCTCTTTTTATGCTTTTGCAGAATCACCCTCCAAACCACCCAATAGCAAAACGCAGATCAGGAGCTTGTCATGATAGTCCTCACATGTAAACTTAAGAAGATGAAGAAATAAAAGGGGGGAACGGTGGGGAAATAGGTTCAAGAATTCCTTACACTTACATATTTGGGTTAGAAAAAAGCTCAGGGTACAAAGCCTCCACCGCAGGGCAAAAGTGCCCAAGGTTAGTCATTAAGTACAAAAAGGCTTAGGGCGGAAAGCCACCACCATGGGGTGAGATATTATAATGAGATCACAAGTAACTTGTTATACCACCTGCAGGAAATTACTTTTCATCTGGCACCAATATACTATTCTGCTTTGATCACAAACTCCACATGCTCCTTGGACCCTTTGCTTCTTATACACACAAATTAATGACTGCTATCTGATTGTTTTATTCATGTTCACCACGTGTGTAAGATCTTTTTGTTTTAAATTTTTTTAATGTTTATTTATTTGAGAGAGCGAGAGAGAGACAGAGAGACAGAGCACAAGCAGGGGAGGATCAGAGAGACAGGGAGATACAGAATCTGAAGCAAGCAAGCTCCAGGTTCTGAGCTGTTGGCACAGAGCTCGATATGGAGCTCAAACTCATGAACTGTGAAGTCGTGACCTGGGCCGAAGTCAGATGCTTAACCAACTGAGCCACCAAGTCACCACACCACGTGCATAAGATCTTGAATGCTCAATAAATACGGAGATGAAACCCCTGTTTAGGGCTCTTGTGACTTCTCAGACATTAGCCTCTCTTGTATTCAATTCTGTATCTGCTCTCTTGCTGGACGAGAGAGAACTCCAGACTCATAGTCTGTGACAGTACACATTAAATAAACACAATTTTAGGTTGTCAACTATACCACAATAATTCTGGAAAAATGTTCAAACTTACACACAAAGTGGAAAAGTGATAGAAGAAAAAGATCAAAGAGACAAATAGAAACAAAATGAAAACTTACATCATAAGTGGAATTAGAGTCTCAAGAAGAGAGGAAAGACAGACTATTTAAATAATAACAAGTTAAATGTTGGGTTCAAGAAGTCTATAAACCCTAAGCTAAATCCAAGATTGAAGATGGGATTAACATTGTTGAAGGGTTTGATTAATATTAGATAAAGATGCTGTCTCATACAATGTGGGCTCAACTACCAAAATAAAATATGTCTTTATCGGTGAGGGAAAGCTGCCTACAGTAGAAAATCATAAGTCCCTGTTGTCCAGTTGTAAATATATATAAACTCTAGAGAGAAAGGAAATAAATCCTTAACAGGTTCTAATGACCTAAAAATAAATAAGTAAGTAAGTAAGTAAATAAATAAATAAATAAATAAATAAAACACCCTCAATAATTTAACAATGAATTTCTCCAAACTGTTATTTATAGTCTTATCATAATACCAATAATAATCTAAACATATTATTTTGTAGAAATCAACAAACTGGTATTACTGATATTAAAATTATATGGACATGCAAATACCAAGAAAAATGAGGTAAAAATGAAAAAGAATAATGTTGGTACAAATATTGAGAAATTATAAAAATGGAAGAGTTAGATGAGGCCATAAGACTGAGTTCAAGCCAATGGAATAGGGGCAGGGGTAATCGTTGCCATTTGTAAGCCTGGCCTCTAAACTCATTAAACTCAGAAGATCCTGCACATAATTTTTCCTCTCTGTTTGGCCACCTGGATTCAGAGCAGCAGGGTAATTTAAGGCCAAGAGGATGATTGAGTCACTAGGTAGAGAGGGTCAAGATCTGCAGATGATCATGTGAAAAGACAACACTTGCAAGCATCAGTCTTCATCCCCCTGTGACATAAGAACTGCAATGTTTCAGGCACTGTGATTTTGGAATTATTTCTTACAGTCACTAGCGAACCCTGAACCATACTCTCAGATTCGTTCACAGGCAAGGCAGCTGCTGCATGGCCCTCTGTTTCGTGCAGGGAGTCTCTGCCCATAGCTCCAGGCATTGGATGCTGTAATTTCCTTCTTTCTTCTTTTTTCAATGTTTATTTATGTTTAGAGAGTGACAGAGCTGGGGAGGTGCAGAGAGAGAGGGAGACAGAGAATCCCAGGCAGGCTCTGCACTGTCGGTGCAGGGGCCTAGGTGGAGCTCAAACTCAAGAACCATGAACAGACCATGACTTGAGCCGAGATCAAGAGTCTGACGCTTAACTGACTGAGCCACCCAGGCTCCCCTAGATGCTCTAATTTCTTGTTCTTCAATAGGACTGCATCTTCCTGGATTCAATTTTCTGATTCAAGTCCCAGCTGTGGCACCCTGGCTTCAAACATCAATTGCTGTTATGTTGCTCTGTTGTGTACTACGTGTACATACCTGTTTATCTCATTTTTGAATATGTTACGTTTTTTGAAGTAAATATTTTATATAAATGTATGCATCACTGATATACATTGGTCACTTCTGCATAACCTCACCATTATCCCAGTCTTTAATATTTGCAGTTTTCTAAGTCATCTCACAAGTTCTTTTGTAACATGGCACCAAGTAGAAATTTATTCTATTTTAGAATATGTCCTTAGTTACTAATAATAGGATGGGATCAGGTGAGTTTATTTATTTATTTATTATTTTTTTATTAAAAATTTTTTTTTATGTTTATTCATTTTTGAAAGACAGAGAGAGACAGAGCACGAGCAGGGGTGGGGCGGAGAGAGCAGGGGGACACAGAATGTGAAGCAGGCTCCAGGCTCTGAGCTGTCAGCACAGAGCCTGACGCGGGGCTCAAACTCAGGAACCGTGAGATCATGACCTGAGCTGGAGTCGGACGCTCAACCGACTGAGCCACCCGGGCGCCCCTGGGGTCAGGTGAGTTTAAATAGATAAGGGATTTAGTAATGGATATGAAGTAAATTATAGAATTATAGAGAAAATAGATTAAAAAGCTTGCGTTTAAGCTTTCACAAATAATGCCCCAACGCAGGTCATATGCAGCATGTTGACATTACCACCATCTGCTGTGGCTGGACATAAAATGCCAGAAAATTATCTCTGTTGCAATTGTTCCCATGCTATATATGCCACCAGTTCTCCATTAGGAAACTTACCTTGGATTACCACCACCAAAGGCCAGTTCTACATAAAGCCTTTCTCTCCATGTTGTTCATATTCAAATGAGAAGATTGGTGTAACATATCTACACACTTGCTGTGAAGGGCGCTGGGAAATGTAATTGAACAACTGATTCTCCAAGGGAAAACGGACGAGGTGTTTAAATCATTGTCCTCTCCTTTAATTTATCTAACACATTTTTATTTGTTTGCTTGCTTTTTGTTTTTAGCTAGAAAAGCTTAATCGAGCTTCACAAAGTCTTCTTTTGTTTATTTCATGTGCATCTACTCTGTTGTCATCAACACTGTCATGGTCATTATTCATGCAGGTGTTCACGTCTCCTCTAGCAGAAAGAAACTGGATTTGTGTTCCGATTGCTGAAATGAATTCTCTTCATTATGGCTTCTGAAGCGCTTCAGACAATCAATTACCATTTTGTTATTATTATTACCATTATTCGGTTTCTCTGAGTTCATAACTGAATGCTGAAATATTGTTAATGATGTGAATCTCACTGTCAGCAAAAGACAAAGTCACAAGTCTGTGCTCATAGACTTGTCTTCTCCCACCATAAAGGACAGGGTAATTCAGCCTTCATGTTTACTTCTTGGAGGAGAATGGGCAACTCAAGTGGGATCAATCTTGACCTTGGCTCAGGTTCAACAGATCAACAGTGATTGACAACCTAGTTCTGGGAGCAGGGTCAGGTCCTCGCCCCCATGCTCTGACCCTATTGTGTTGATTCCCCTTGGGGAACCCATTGGGAAGCAGATCCTTACCAATTGCATCAGCAGGGGCATCCACACAACCACTCACCCTTTCCCAGGCTTCCAAATCCTAGAGCTTTTGTGACCTGATTTAGACAAAGTCCCCTGGAGATGGTGCATGAAAGTGTTGGTCCCCCTTCTAGAAATGTCTCCTAGTCCTATTGTCAGTTCCCTGGAAGGGTTGTATATATTTTTATGTACATAGTATATAAAAAAACACATATTTTTAAAAAAAAACACTTCTAAAACTCTATCTTGAAAATATTACAGTACTATGTAAAAATTTAAGTGTAAATATATTGAGGTTTTCTTAATTAAATATATTGGAAATAATCTGTACATAAAGAATGGCAATTATTTGAGGAAAGTTAGATATAACCCTGTTGGCTCAGTTTAAAATCACATTCAAGGAAAATATCTTGAGTTTTTGTAGAAATGATATGCTATAGCCTTAACCATACATCAGAATGAAAAACGGTATGCACACTATCTTTGAAGAGAGATGCACCATATGTTTTCCTGACTTGAAATGCTTTTTCTTTGTTTTCTTTGACACCCTGTCTCCTGACTTCCCTTCCAAATTTAGGCCTCCTATTTCTTTCTTCTCCTTCTGAGTGTTCCCTCTCTTACCTGATCTTGAGGTGTTGGTTGTCTGTGGGGCTCAGCCCTTCTCCCCCTACACATGCTCCCAAAGGAAGACACATAATATCACGCGCTCTCTTTCTGAGAAGGGGAAACTTCCACAAATCTCTTTTTAAACAGTTAGTCTTCAGTTAAAGGGAAACAACGAGCTGAATCATTTGGACCTTGCGGCAGTTAGGGTAACCTCGGGGAAGCCGACCACCATGAGTGACACAGAATAGAAGG